>NC_136527.1:165668486-165965986 GCF_053919585.1 Euprymna scolopes
AGCCATACCAGAACGCATACGGGGGAAAAGCCACATTCTTGTGTGGTGTGGGGATAATGTATTTCTAAAAAATTCCATCAAGTTACAAATATGAAAACTCACACTGGGGGAAAGCCACATTCATGTGAAGTGTGCGAATATGCTTTTTCACGAAAAGCACTGTTAGTGGCACATATGCGAACTCACACTGGGGAAAAGCCATATTCTTGCGAAGTTTGTGGAAATTCTTTTTCTCAAAAATCACATTTAGTGTTACACATCAGAACTCACACCGGGGAAAAGCCATATTCTTGTGAAGTGTGTGCATATCCTTTTTCTACAAAATCAGAATTAGTGAGACATATTAGAACTCACACTGGTGAAAAGCCACATTCGTGTGACGTGTGCGGATATTCTTGTTCTGAAAAATCAACATTAGTACGACACATGAGAACTCACACTGGAGAAAAGCCATATTCTTGTGACGTATGTGAATATTCTTGTTCTAAAAAATCAAATTTAGTGAGACATATTAGAACTCACACGGGTGAAAAACCACATTCATGTCAAGTGTGTGGATATTCCTGTTCTGAAAAGTCAAATTTAGTGAAACACATGAGAACTCACACAAAAAGTACATAGCCAGCATACCCGGTGAACCAAGTGCAAGTGAAATACAAACGATTGCACTGAAAGGGACGGCTAGAATCCTGAAAAGATCTCTTGGTTGGACTCACTAAAATAGGGGTAAATGTCAGACATCTGGTTGGATGTCCCATCCCCTAGAAGAAAAAGTTTAAGAAAAATGAAAAAAAAAAGGAAAAACCATATTTATGTGAAGTATGTGGATATTCGAGTTCTGAAAAAATAAAATTTAGTGGTACACATGAGAATGCACACAAAATATCAGGACCTAAGATGACAAAATATCAGGACCTAAGATGACAAAATATCAGGACCTAAGATGACAAAATATCAGGACCTAAGATGACAAAATATCAGGACCTAAGATGACAAAATATCAGGACCTAAGATGACCAAATATCAGGACCTAAGATGACCAAATATCAGGACCTAAGATGACAAAATATCAGGACCTAAGATGACAAAATATCAGGACCTAAGATGACAAAATATCAGGACCTAAGATGACAAAATATCAGGACCTAAGATGACAAAATATCAGGACCTAAGATGACAAAATATCAGGACCTAAGATGACAAAATATCAGGACCTAAGATGACAAAATATCAGGACCTAAGATGACAAAATATCAGGACCTAAGATGACAAAATATCAGGACCTAAGATGACCAAATATCAGGACCTAAGATGACCAAATATCAGGACCTAAGATGACAAAATATCAGGACCTAAGATGACAAAATATCAGGACCTAAGATAACAAAATATCAGGACCTAAGATGACAAAATATCAGGACCTAAGATGACCAAATATCAGAACCTAAGATGACCAAATATCAGGACCTAAGATGACAAAATATCAGGACCTAAGATGACAAAATATCAGGACCTAAGATGACAAAATATCAGGACCTAAGATGACAAAATATCAGGACCTAAGATGACCAAATATCAGGACCTAAGATGACAAAATATCAGGACCTAAGATGACAAAATGTCAGGACCTAAGATGACAAAATATCAGGACCTAAGATGACAAAATATCAGGACCTAAGATGACAAAATATGAGGACCTAAGATGACAAAATATCAGGACCTAAGATGACAAAATATCAGGACCTAAGATGACCAAATATCAGGATCTAAGATGACCAAATATCAGGACCTAAGATGACCAAATATCAGGACCTAATATGACCAAATATCAGGACCTAAGATGACCAAATATCAGGACCTAAGATGACCAAATATCAGGACCTAAGATGACCAAATATCAGGACCTAAGATGGCAAAATATCAGGACCTAAGATGACAAAATATCAGGACCTAAAAATGATCTAAAAACGACGAAAGAAATAAATATTATACCGGTTGTGATAGGAGCATCTGGCTTTATGAAAAAGAATCTTCATAAACAAATATATGCAATCACTGGACGACCAAGCTGTAACGAAATACAAATAGCAGCCATAAAGGGAACATCGTCTATTCTTAAAAGAGCCCTTGAATATAAATTTAAATCATAACAGAATCGTGTTAGCTTCAGAAGGGAGCTCCTTGATCTCTTAAAACTTACTGAAGTGAAATAAATATAAAAGGAAAGATGACCGTGTTTAATGACAATGATAACGTCTACAGGCGAGCAGATATATAAAAGACAAAGCCATAAAACCTGCAAAAACTGCGCTCATTATTGATGTCGCTGTCCCAAATGATTAAGGCCTTAATAGAACTGAACTAGAAAAGATGAGCAAGTATCAAGACCTCAAGAATGACTTAAAGATGACACGGTCTCTGAAAGAAATAGACATTATACCAGTTGTGATAGGTGTAACTGGCTTAGTGAAAAAGCATCTTGGGAAATACCTGGGAACAATCCCTGGAAGACCAAGCTGTAACGAAATACAGATTGCAGCCATAAAAGAAACAACATATATTGTAAAAGACTAGCTTAATAAAAAACAACATCTATTGTAAAAGACTAGCTTAATAAAAAAGAACCTTCAGAAATACTTAGAAGCAATTGCTGGAAAGCCATAACGAGAGCAACATTTATTCTAAAACATCCTCAGATATAAGAAAATTATTAAGTAAAATAAATAAAAAGCCAAATTCTTGTGACGTGTTTATATATTCGTGTTCTAACAAGTTAAATGAAAGAAATAAACCTTATATTTCTTGTGAGTATCTTTTATTTCTTGTAAATTTAAAGAGAATTGAATCCAGCGTTTACTCAAGGAGGAAGCCCCTTGATTTCTTTCTTCTGAAGTAAAAAAATATTAAAAATCAGATTTAATGTTACATAATAGAACTCAGATTGGTTAAATTAAAGTTTAAAAGGACAAGCCACATTCTTGTGAAGTCTGTGAATATTGTTTTGAAAAATCAAAATTAGTGATACACAGGAGAGAACTTGAATGTCTACTAGACACTGTCCTCACGTGTCTAACGCATCACTCATCTAAATTCTCCACATGGCAAAACCAAATCAGCGAGAATTAATATTTACCTTTCTTGTTTCATTTTGTTTTTATATTAACGTCCGAATCTCACTGGATTGACAATACTGAACTAATATAACGGATTTCAATACCGTTTTAAAAAGACAAAGAAGAAATATTTTATATCTTAAAAAAACATTCTGCCTCAGTCAGAGAAAGATTTCTCTCTCCTGCTTTTCATTAAACATATAGATAGAGTCCAAGCAAGCATACAAACAATTACAAATGAACTTGATGCCAAAATATCTCCAGAACATTGTACATCATTACGAACTTTGAACGATTTATTCAGTATCACTTTCTTAACTCGTGTGAATCAACGCAAATATAAAAATACGTCAACAAATAACATCATTTATGATTTCTTTTTATTGGTAAATAAAAGCCATATATTGAACTTTTAAAATTGTCTTCGCCTTTTTTTTCTTTTTTGTTAGGGGTTGTTAAACATGTACCTATGCTCACATCACGACTGTGATACCAGGCATCGGTGAATGTCAACCCCTACTATTTTAACAAATTAAATGTTCAATTTGGATTTTTGTTTGAAAATTTTGGTTCACTTATCAATTTGACCTTTTTTTTTTCTTTTTTCTGTAAGATTTGGCTTCAAATATTTTGGCAGATTTGACGTTTAGTTGTACAAATAGCCTCTAGGTGGCCGTGCTCGAAGTCTATTATCACAAAAAGGGACACATTGTGTCGACACCGATATATAGCGATTAATGTGAACAACCACGTTTTTAACAAAAGAATATAAAATAAAATAATAAAAGATTAAGTTTAAAAATGATTAAATATGTTTTATTTTATAATTTAAATTTTTATTTTATCATTCAAAAATTGAACAATACAAATAATACGTTGGTTAACAAATAATAAAAAAAGAGATAATGAAAAATAAAGTTTGAAAATTATTTAATGTTTTATTTTATAATTTAAAATTTTTATTAGAAAAATCAATTTAATTTTTTTTAAACAATAAACATGTAAAAATATTTTTTTTAAAATATTATAGGATGTGCATTATTATCTAAAAATATGCAAATTTATTTTCTTTTGGAGGGAGGGGACTCGTTTTAAAACTATATCTACCTTAGTATTTTCTTTAATTTTCTAATTTTGAGCAATTATCCTCCTATGATGTGATCCAGCAGTGTCAGAAATTTCGTGAAAATAGTGAATAATTCCACCCCATCTTTCGAAGCTTATAACTCCTCGAAAAATGTAATTCAAGCCCTTATTTTTTTTTCAGTTAAAGGAGCAAGGACCAAGGTTTTATTAAAAAAAAAAAAACAATGTGTTTTTTTTTTTTTAAAAGGTTTTAAACTTCGGACTTTACAGGTAAATTTCTAAAAAACGGATTTTTTTTGTTTTAAATTTGAATATATTATTTATTGACCTTTTCTCTTCAATTTGTGATATATAAAACTATTCAACATAAATTAATTATTTACTTTTTAAGAGAAACTTGAAAATGGGTGACACTTGGGGGGCGTGAATTTAAAAAAAAAACGTTTGTCTAAAATATTATATTCGGTTTATTGGAAAGAGCATAAAATTTCACATTGACCCTGAAAATATCGTAAAAATAGAATCAATAGAAAAATTTTGATAGATTTTTAAAGTTTAAAAATTGAAAAGTATTGAGTTCGGAAAATTCATTACTGTTTTAAAAAAATATATATTTCTATTACTTTTAAAACAACTGTAATAGTTTATTTTGGAAGTATAATCCATAAAGAAAATAAATAACCCACTTTTAACAGAGAAATTACGAGATTTTTATATTTTATTCGCAGTTTCGTGTTAGGGGTGTCAAAAATTCCTACAAAAATTCTGATACTGCTTAAAGTAACACTCGACAGTACTTAATTTTTTTTTTTTAACTAACTAAACTGTTTAAAATAAGTTGAAAGACCAAAAACTGTAAAAGCTAGGTAGAAAACGAAAACTTCGAAAAAATAATTTAATTTTTTTAAAACAAAAGTAAACAAGTAAACATATTTTTTTAAAAATATTATGGGATATGTATTCTCTTTTAAAGACAATATCTTCTTCAAGAACGGTCATAAAATGTGTTTTCAATCAATGTTTATTCAATAAGGGGCCAGTTTTCCTACCTGGCAAAAGAGGACGAGTTTCCGGGGTGGAGTTTTCCTAATTTTTTTTTTTTATTTAATAATTTAAAATTTTTATTTTATCATTTCAAACATTGATCAATACAAATAATACGTTGGTTAATAAATAAATAAAAAAAAAGAATGAAAAATAAAGTTTTAAAATTATTAAATATATTTTATTTTATAATTTAAAATTTTTGTATCATTCAAAACAGTGAACAATACCAATAATACGTTGGTTAACAAATATTAAAAAAAGAAATAATGAAAATTAAAGTTTTAAAATGATTAAGTGTGTTATATTTCATAATTTAACATTTTTATTTTATCATTTCAAACATTGGATGATACAAACATTACGTTGTTTAACAAATAAAAACGAAATAAGGAAAGATAAAGTTTTAAAATTATTTAACGTGTTTTATTTTATAATTTAACGTTTTTATTTTATCATTAAAAATTATAATATTGAACGATGCAAATAATACGTTGATTAACAAATAAATAACAAAAAAAAAGAAATAATCAAAGATAAAGTTTAAAACTTCATCTTTCATTTTTTTTATTATTTTTATTTTTAAATAACGTGATTCATTTAAATTAAATTTTAATCATAGGATTACATTTTAAATAATCACGTAAATATAAACAAACGTTTGTTTGCATTAATCGTTATATACCGGTGCCGACCCAACGTGTCCCTTTTTGTGATAATAAGCTGCCAATATTTTTATGGTCTAGCAACCCTGATGACGACACGCTATTATGAAGAAGCACTAAAATAAATACACAAACTATGAAGCCTCATCTGAAAGGATTCAAAAATATAATTTACTTTCTTCGTTTAAATCTATTTTTATCATTTGACTGACGTTTGTACAAGTCCTTCGCTTTATTTGAGCTTCTTTATATAGGATATTCAGTTTTGCAAATTTGGGTAAGAAAATAATTTGGATCAAGTAAAGAATAGATACCCTGTAGCAGACGACGCCGCCTGGCGGTGACAAGCGCACATTTCAACTAACACCGGTGATTCGACCTTGACATTGGCACAAGCACATGGCGTCGGTTGTTTGTAAACACGTCTAATAGCAAACATGCTCGCATATTCGCCAACAATTTTTTTTTAAATATATTTACAAAACTTTTGAAGATTTAAATGAAAAAATGTATATTTACAAAACATTTTTTTAAGTAAGTAACAAAACGAACGTATTTAATAAATAAAAAGATATTTAAATAAATGGGTGTCTTTCTGTGTCGGATTTTTTCGATCAAGATTGATGCTTATGTAACGTGTGTTTTTTTGGGGACGGAGGGGGTGTCTGTATGCGTTTTTAAGACAATTCAATATTTATTTAATTATTCATTAAAACATTTCAGCGACAATTAATATATTTTTAAAATAATATTTTTAAATATAAACTTTTGACGAATATTCGCGAGCAATATTTTTTTTTAATAGATAAATGATAAAAGATAAATGGGTGTCTTTTGTCTTTCTGAGTGCGTTTTTATTTAATAAAAATAAAAATTATAAAAAGATTTGGTACTGGTCGCGATTTGAGTTCCCTGCCGAACACCATAAAAAAAAAACACTGACTTCTCCCTACGCATGAGCAAAGGACATTTATCGCCTTTGTTTTTTATCACTTTTATCGACCTTTTCTTTTTTTTTTTTAAATAGCATTTTATTTTTAAATGACGACGTTTTTACTGTTTATGAATATTAAAAGAAAAATAATTACTAAACATTTATTATTAAAAAAAATGGGTGCTAGTGCACTTATGATCCGCGCTATAATTTAAATCGATTTCTAAGTTTAATTAAAGTTTAATGTTTTTTTTATTCAATTGTAAGGTTAAGCCATTCTTAACATGGGGAGGGTGTTTTGTACCTATTCTCTACTTTAACCTTACAATTGAATAAAAAAACATTAAACTTTAATTAAACTTAGAAATACGATTTAAACTCTAGCGCGGATCATAAGTGCACTAGCACCCATTTTTTTCATTAATAAATGTTTAGTAATTATTTTTCTTTAAATATTCATAAACAGTAAAAACGTCGTCATTTAAAAAGAAAATGCTATTTAAAAAAGAAAAGAAAAAGTCGATAAAAGTGACACATAAACAGTAAAACAGTAAAAAAAAAGTCGATAAAAGTGATTAAAAACAAAGGCGATAAAAGTAAGATATTATTAATAAATGTGTCGTAATTTCTTTTATTTCACTATTCATAAACAGTAAAACTTATAAAAAGTCGATAAAAATTCATGATCGTTTAGTTACTATGGCAACTAAAACATGTCCTTTGCTCATGCGTAGGGAGAAGTCAGTGTTTTTTTATGGTGTTCGGCAGGGAACTCAAATCGTGACCAGTACCAAAGATTTCTATCATGAATTCATCTTTATAAAAATAAAAGTTATAAAAAGACATGTGAATAAAATATATTTTAAAATCTCGATTGTTTATACTTGTGATTTTATTATGCATAAAAATTGCCTCGGCCTATAATTATTTCTCCTTCACTAACCACCGACATACATCGCATATTGAATTGTATTAAAAACGTACACAGAAAAAAAAATGTCCAAAACCGTATAGAATGAACCTTTTTTTAATAAGTTTTATTCAGTCTTTATTTGAACTTAATGGACTGGGTTTTTTTATTATTATTTATTTTTGTATTTATTGACTGTTTTATTCTTTTTATCAAACAAAAATAGAACTTTTATAATGAAATATATATTATGGGCTGTTTTTCAAACATCGAAATTTTAAAATTAAACTTCTATTAAAAAAAGAAAAGAAAAAAGACGAGGTGTTTTGTTTTTTCGAGACATTTTTTTTTCGCCATTTATCACTTTTAAATTTTATTCAACAATGAAATGGTAAAAAACACTTTTTGTTAAATATATTTTTAAAAACTTATTATAAAATATCTATAAAGTCTATTTTTTATGTCTATAAAAGTTTGTTGAAAGTTCAAATAAAGTTTATAATTTAATTGAAAACAAAACACCTCGTCTTTTTTTTTTTTTTTTTTTAATAAAACTAACTTTCATTTTAAAATTTCGATGTTTGAAAAACAGTCCATAATATATATATGTCATTATGAAAATTCTATTTTTGTTTGATAAAAAGAATAAAACAGGTATTAAAAAGTTCTGTAAATATATTAAAAACGCACCCAGAAAGACACTGATCTATTTAAATATATTTTATTTTTGAAAAAATCTTGCTAGCGAATATTCGTCAAAATTTAATATTTAAAAATATTATTTTAAAAATATATTAATTGCCGCTGAAGGTAATGTTTTAAAGAATAATTAAACTCTGGAATTCCATCCCAGGCCACTGCTTTTCCCCAACTGTACTGACATGCAGAAGTTCAAGTGTAACGTGAACCGACATCTTGCTGCCCAAATCCCAACATATTACCCCAGTAGATGTTGCCCCTGATAGTATCCCCCTACACCAAAGTGGCAATGCGCCTTGTTTGGGGTGAAAATTTAATAAAAAAAATAAATAAATAAATTGTCTTAAAAATGCACATAGAACCCCCCCCCCCCCAAAAAAAAAAACACACAAAAAAAACACGGTACATAAATATTAATCTGGGTCGAAAAAATCCGAAACAGAAAGACACCCATTTATTTAAATATCTTTTATTTATTAAATACGTTCGTTTTGTTACTTACTTTAAAAAAAATGTTTTGTAAATATATGTTTTTTTCTTTTTAATCTTCAAAAGTTTTGTAAATATATTAAAAAAAATTGTTGGCGAATATTCGAGCATGTTTACTATTTGACGTGTTTACAAACAACCGACGCCATGTGCTTGTGCCAATGTCAAGGTCGAATCACCGGTGTTAGTTGAATTGTGCGCTTGTCACCGCCAGGCGGCGTCGTCTGCTACAGGGTATCTATTCTTTACTTGATCCCTGATAACTTCCGTATCACTATGTATTTACTGTAGTAATCCGCAATGACTGATATCTTTCAGCATCCAAAGAGAATAAGTAAATAAGCCTAGATAGGTTTATAAGAGTAGTTGTTGATGGACCGAAATCAAAAACTCATAGTATTAACGCTGGCGTCCCTCAAGATTCCATCCTGGGCCACACTCTCTTCTTAATCTTTATCAAGGATTTCCCAAATCACATTCTTAGATCATTCGTAAGCATTTATACAAACGACACCGCAATTTATGGCAACACTTCAAAGGCCAACAATGACCAATATATTTTTAGTGTCTTTTCTCATCTTGAGAACTCGGTGCAATGGGGAAAAAGGTGGCTGGTGAATTTTAATGCATCGAAAACCAAGCCTCTCTTCTTTCGTCATATACGCCCTGACCCCAATTGAAATCAGTGACTCTCGTCTTGGAGAAGCTCTTTGTCTTGGCAAGATTCTTTCACTCTTGATCTGAAATTTAATTTTGAGTATTTTCTGTCTTCTTCATAGAATTAGATTTTATTGAAAACAAGCTGTTAATGATCGCATGATTAAATTGCTTAAAATTTAGTCGAGTTGCTCCAATCTGTCTCTCTTTTGACTTCGTTTTTTTACATGGATGTTAGGAGGTGCCCCTTGGCTAACTGCAATTAGGCCAGCATTCACCCATGTATGGAGTATTGCTGTCATATTTGGGCTGGTGCATCTGCTAATAGTCTCTCGTTCCTAGACAAGGTTCAAAAGAGAGTCGCTATGACCTTCACCTTCACCGAGGTGAACGATTTATATGACCTTCACCGAGGTGCGCGACTTGACACACAAAAAATAAACCGCTTCTTAATCACCTGCTAACGCACGCGTCACTGTAACGTCCAATGACAACAACAACAACAACCTTCTCACTCGACCTGCCTTTATACCACTCTCTCAATCCCTTCTCTTGCACATGCGCCTGTAGATTCCTGACAACCTCAAGACTTCCGCTTATAAAAACCCAAGTTTTGTTGTCGCGCATGCCTATACAAGGCACAAACACGAGGGCGTTTGTTGTGTTGGTAAGTACTACACTCCCCCCTGATCTGATGATCACATAGAGTGCACTCTGGGCGTGGCCTCTTAGTTCGTTGGCTTCTGCAAAGGGTGGTATTTACAATCTAGGATTCAGGTTCTGGTTCTGGTTCTGGTTCTGTGTGAGGTTCTGGTTCTGGTTCTGATTCTGCCTGATCAGACGAACTACAACTACCACTCTCTTGCTCGGTGACCTCACTCATTAGCAACTCATCATCTGATGATTCATCGCTCTCTGTAGTTGTGGGATGTACTTCACTAGCCGGGCGAAGATCGCGCACATGGCGTGGGGTTCCATCAACATGGACCGACTGCTGGCTGACCACTCCAGATATTCGTCCTTGCTTGAACTTGGTGGTGCACCGGTTTCCAGGGGGTCTAACCCAAACTGGATCCCCTACCTTGTATTTGTTATGACTCTCCTCGTCGATTGGTTGGACAGTGTCAATGCCTTTTATCCTAACACTGTATTTGTGTATGGCATTGGTCGGTGCTGTTGTTAGTGTCTTCCCATCCTTTGGTGTGATGTTATAACAATACGTGGCCTCCGTAATGGTGCATTGCTTTCTGGCAGCAATTCTCTTGATGCTGCGATGGCTCCTCTCAGCAATGCCATTCCCTGATGGCACATGAGCACATCGTAGTCATAGTCGGACACCCCACTCATTCAACAACTGCCGAACTTGGTGGCTACAAAAAGCAGCATTGTTGTCCGTCAATATCTCTTCCGGCGCACCTCGCTCAGAAAGGATAGATGACAGTTGGCGGACAACATTCGCTGAGTCCTGCCTGGTCATTTGCCGCCACACCGCAAAACGAGTGGGTCCACAGTCGATAAGGGTTAGAAAGGGCTTACCACTGTAATGGGTAATAACCATCGCTAATCGTTGCCACACATGCCCAACTTCCAATCGCCCCTTCTGCCATTGCTCAGGTGCAGGATCGATAGACTGGCCTCACAGTGCTTGATGATCTGCCTGACATCCGCCCTTGTTAGGAGATGCCCCTTGGCTAACTTTAACTTTTTTTTACATAGGAGATGCCTTTATACCACTATAACTAGGCCAGCATTTGCCCATGTATGGAGTATTGCTGTCATATTTGGGCTGGTGCATCTGCTACTAGTCTCTCGTTCCTAGACAAGGTTCAAAAGAGAGTCACCAATCTGATAGGCTCTAAACTGGCATCTAAGCTTCAGCCTCTGTCCCATCGACGAAATTTTGCATCCCTCTGCCTGTTCTACAAGTATTTTAATGGTGAATGCTCTGGCGAACTGCAGACACCCTCGACAAACCCGACAGGTAGCTAAATCCCACCTCCATGCAGTAGAGATCCCTAGATGTAAAAGATCTTTCTACTCCAGTAGTTTCTTCCCCAGAACCGCTAGACTTTGAAATTGCATTCCAGGTCCCTGCTTCCCCAACTGTACTGACATGCGGAAGTTCAAGTGTAACGTGAACCGACATCTTGCTGCACAAATCCCTACATAGTACCCCAGTAGTTGTTGCCCCTGATAGTAGCCCCCAACACGAAAGTGGCAAGTTGAATTGTTTGGGGTGAAAATGTAATTAAAAAAAATAAGATAACAATTTTTGACTGTCTTTCAATGAACTAATTATCAATGAACGGTACATATGTTTTTATCTTCAATACTTGTGTATTCTATTAAAATTAACCTCTGACATTTTTGTGCCTTTTTCATGATCGGCTGAAAAAACTTCAGTGAAACTTTTAATTCTGGCGTTATATTTTCCTTCCCAGGTTTCGACTTTTTGACAAAACATATTTATAGAAAAAACCCCAGAATTGAATTATTACAAAACATCTGTTCCCAAAATAGTTCTATAGTTGGTAAAACGAAGATGTTGTATTACCGATAAATATCACATTAGTGATTAATTCACTTTCCAAATTTTTTCTCGATTGCGCTGTTTTGCAAGAGTTTTGTATCATAGGTTTATTTAATTTGTAGTGTTATTAAATTTGTAGGTTTATTTAATTTGTAGGTTTATTTAATTCCCATCCAAATTTATTCCCGGTCCAGTCATCATGTTGGGGGTTTTGCAAGGTTTATTTAATTTGTAGTATTATTTAATTCCTTCGAAATTTATTCCTGGCCCCGGCATCGTGTTGGTTTTTTTGCAAGAGTTTAGTATCATAGGTTTCTTTAATTTGTAGCGTTATTTAATTTACTTCCAAATTTATTCCCAGCCCAGTAATCGTGTTGAGTGTTTTGCAAGAGTTTAGTATCATAGGTTTATTTAATTTGCAGTGTTATTTAATTTCCTTCCAAATTTATTTCTGAGGCAGTCATCGTGTTGGGTGTTTTGCAAGAGTTTAGTATCATAGGTTTATGTAATTTGTAGTGTTATTTAATTCCCATCCAAATGTATTCCCGGCCCAGTCATCGTGTTGGGGGTTTTGCAAGAGTTTAGTATAATAGGTTTATTTAATTTGTAGTGTTATTAAATTCCTTCTAAATTTTTTCCCGGCCCCGTCATCGTGTTGGGTGTCTTGCAAGAGTTTAGTATCATAGGTTTATTTAATTTGTAGTGTTATTTAATTCCAATCCAAATTTCTTCCCGGCCCAGTCATCATGTTGGGGGTTTGCAAGAGTTTAGTATCATAGGTTTATTTAATTTGTAGTTTTATTTACTTCCTATCCAAATATATTCCTGGCGCAGTCATCGTATTGGTGTTTTGCAAGAGTTTAGTATCATAAGTTTATTTAATTTGTAGTGTTATTAAATTCCTATCCAAATTTATTTCCAGCCCAGTTATCGTGTTGGGGGTTAAGTAAGAGTGTAGTATCATAGGTGTATTTAATTTGTAGTGTTATTTAATTCCCATCCAGATTTATTTAGTATAAAAGGTTTCTTTAATTTGTTCTGTTATTTAATTTCCTTCCAAATTTACTCCTGACGCAGTCATCGCGTTGGGTGGTTTGCAAGTGTATTATCATAGCTTTATTTAATTTGTAGTGTTGTTTAATTCCTTCCAAATTTATTCCCGGCCCAGTCATCGTGTTGGGGGTTAAGCAAGAGTGTAGTATCATCGGTTTATTTAATTTGTAGTGGTGTTTAATTCCCATCCAGATTTATTCCTGACGCAGTCATCGTGTTGGGGGTTTTGCAAGAGTTTAGTATCATAGGTTTATTTAATTTGTAGTCTTATTTAATTCCTTCAAAATTTATCCCAGCCCCGTCATCGTATTGGGTGTTTTGCAAGTGTTTAGTATAAAAGGTTTCTTTTATTTGTTCTGTTATTTAATTTCCTTCCAAATTTATTCCTGACGCAGTCATCGTGTTGAGTGTTTTGCAAGAGTGTACTATAATATATTGTCGTGTTGGTGGTTGGCAAGAGTTTTGTGTCATAGTTTTATGTAATTTGTAGTGTTATTAAATTCCTATCAATTTTTTCCCGGCCCCATCATCGTGTTGGGTGTTTATCAAGAGTTTAGTATCATAGGTTTATTTAATTTGTAGCATTATTTAATTTACTTCCATATTTATTCCCAGCCCAGTAATCGTGTTGGAAGTGTTGCAAGAGTTTCTTATCATAGTTTTATTTAATTTGCAGTGTTATTTATTTTCCTTCCAAATCTATTCCTGACGCAGTCATCGTGTTGGGTGTTTTGCAAGAGTTTAGTATCATAGGTTTATTTAATTTGTAGTGTTATTTAATTCCTATCAAAAATTATTCCTGGCCCTGTCGTCGTGTTGGTGGTTTGCAAGAGTTAAGTATCTATGGTTTAATTGATTTAAAGTGTTTTTTTAATTCCCATCCAAATTTACTCCCTATCCATTCATCTTGTTCTGTGTTTTGCAAGAGTGTAGTATCATAGGTTTATTTAATTTGTAGTATTATTTAATTCCCATCCAAATGTATTCCGGACCCAGTCATCGTGTTGGGTGTTTAGCAAGGGTGTAGTATCATAGGTTTTTTTTAATTTGTAGTGTTATTTAATTCCCATCCAAGATCCTGACGCAGTCATCGTGTTGGGTGTTTTGCAAAAGTTTAGTATCATAGGTTTATGTAATTTGTAGTGTTATGTAATTCCCATCCAAATTTATTCCCGGCCCAGTCATCGTGTGGTGAGTTTTGCAAGAGTTTCGTATCATAGGTTTATTTTATTTGTAGTTTTATTTACTTTCCATCCAAATTTTTACCGGCCCAATCATCGTGTTGGGTGTTTTGCAAGAGTTTAGTATCATAGGTTTTTTTTAATTTGTTGTCTTATTTAATTCCTATCCAAATTTATTCCCAGTCCAGTCATCGTGTTGGATGTTTTGAGAGAGTTTAGTATCATAGGTTTATTTAATTTGTAGTGTTATTAAATTCACATCCAAATTTATTCCCTTCCCAGTCATTGTGTTGTGTGTTTTGCAAGAGTTTAGTATCATAGGTTTATTTAATTTGTAGTGTTATTAAATTCACATCCAAATTTATTCCCTTCCCAGTCATTGTGTTGTGTGTTTTGCAAGAGTTTAGTATCATAGGTTTATTTAATTTGTAGTGTTATTTAATTCCCATCCAAATTTATGCCCGGCCCAGTCATCGTGTTTGGTGTTTTGCAAGAGTGTAGTATCATAGGTTTTTTTTAATTTGTAGTATTATTAATTCCCATCCAAATGTATTCCCGGGCCAGTCATCGTGTTGGGTGTTTTGCAAGAGTGTAGTATCATAGGTTTATTAATTTGTTGTCTTATTTAATTCCCATCCAAATTTATTCCTAGTCCAGTCATCGTGTTGGGTGTTTTGCAAGAGTTTAATATCATAGGTTTATTTAATTTGTAGTGTTATTTAATTCACATCCAAATTTATTCCCTTCCCAGTCATTGTGTTGTGTGTTTTGCAAGAGTTTAGTATCATAGGTTTATTTAATTTGTAGTGTTATGTAATTCCCATCCAAATGTATGCCCGGCCCAGTCATCGTGTGGTGTGTTTTGCAAGAGTTAAGTATCATAGGTTTTTGTTTAATTTTTAGTGTTATTTACTTTCCATCCAAATTTATATCCGGCCCAGTCATCGTGTTACATGTTTTGCAAGAGTTTAGTATCATAGGTTTATTTAATTTGTAGTGTTATTTAATTCCCATCCAAATGTATTCCCGGTCCAGTCATTGTGTTGGGTGTTTAGCAAGAGTGTAGTATCATAGGGTTATTTAATTTGTAGTATTATTAAATTCCCATCCAAATTTATTCCTGATACAGTCATCGTGTTGGGTGTTTTGCGAGAGTTTAGTATCATAGGTTTATTGAATTTGTAGTGTTATTTAATTCTCATCCAAATTTTTTCCCGGGCCATTCATTGTGTTGGGTGTTTTGCAAGATTTTAGTATTATAGGTTTATTTAATTTTTTGTGTTATTTCATTCACATCAAAATTTATTCCCTTCCCACTCATTGTGTTGGGTGTTTTGCAAGAGTTTTGTATCATAGGTTTATTTAATTTGTAGTGTTATTTAATTCCCATCCAAAGTTATTCCCAGCCCAGTCATCGTGTTGGGTGTTTTGCAAGAGGTTAGTATCATAGGTTTATTTAATTTGCAGTGTTATTTAATTCCCATCCAAATTTATTCCCAGCCCAGTCATTGTGTTGGGTGTTTTGCAAGAGTTTAGTATCATAGTTTTATTTTATTTGTAGGGTTTTATTCCCATCCAAATGTATTCCCGGTCCAGTCATCGTGTTGTGTGTTTTTCAAGAGTTTAGTATCATAGGTTTATTACTTTCAAACTGAGTATAAATTTTTTATATGTTTCAATCCATTTATATAATTGTATAATTTTATATGCAAACGATTAAAAGTTTTAATTCATTTATATGATTGTATAATTTTATATGCAAATGATTTAATGTTTTTATCCATTTACATATTTATATAATTTTACATGCAAATGATTAAAAGTTTTAATCCATTTATATAATTGTATAATTTTATATGCAAATGATTTAATGTTCTTATCGATTTATATATTTATATAATTTTACATGCAAATGATTAAAAGTTTTAATCCATTTATTTCATTGTATAATTTAATATGCAAATGATTAAATGTTTAACTCATTTATATAATTGTATGATTTTATATGCAAATGATTAACCTTTTAATTCATTTATATAATTGTACAATTGTATATGCAAATTATTAAATGTTTTAGTTTATTCATATAATTGTATAATTTTATATGTAAATGATTTATTTTTTTAATTTATTTGTATAATTGTTTAATTTTATATGTAAATAATTAAAGTTTTTAATTCATTTATATAATTGTATAATTTTATATGCAAATGATTAAAGGTTTTAATTCATTTATATGATTGTATAATTTTATATGTAAATGATTAAAGTTTTTAATTCATTTATATAATTGTATAATTTTATATGTAAATGATTAAAGTTTTTAATTCATTTATATGATTGTATAATTTTATATGCAAATGATTAAAGTTTTTAATTCATTTATATAATTGTATAATTTTATATGCAAATGATTAAAGGTTTTAATTCATTTATATAATTGTATAATTTTATATGCAAATGATTAAAGGGTTTAATTCATTTATATAATTGTATAATTTTATATGCAAATGATTTCTTTTTTAATTCATTTATATAATTGTATAATTTTTAATAGCAAATGATTAAATGTTTCATTCCATTTATATAATTGTATAATGTTATATGTAAATGATTATATTTTAATTCATTTATATAATTGTATAATTTTTAATGCAAATGATTAAATGTTTCATTCCATTTATATAATTGTATAATGTTATATGTAAATGATTATATTTTAATTCATTTATATAATTGTATAATTTTATATGCCAATTATTACATGTTTTAATCCATTTATATAATTGTTATTTTATATGTAAATGATTAATTTCTTTTATTCATTTGTATAATTGTATGATTTTATATGAAAATGATTAAATGGTTTAATTCATTTATATAATTGTATAATTGCATATGCCAATGATTAAAGGTTTTAATTCATTCAAATAATTGTATAATTTTATATGCAAATGATTAAATGTGTGTATGTAAAAAATACTCCATAATATGTTTGTAAATGGTTTAGGTAAAGAACGTATGGATCAAATAGAAAATTCGCTGTAGGCATTTTTAGTATCATCTTATCAAAAGAAATCAGTTGTACGAGTATTCCTCCTTAAAAAGCATTTAAAGGAATTTTAAGTATTAGGGAAGATTAAAATAAGTTAATTATACATTTATGTTGATACGATTTAAATGGCACACTGTGAGTAGGAAACGATGGATTAATTTCTCCCAAGAGATTTTAAGTTATAATGCACTCCTTAATTATAAGGAAGTTTTTGTATTCAAATTTGTTAATGCTTTCTAAGCTCAGCTCGACGTATGACCTTGAACCCCTTTATTTTATTATATTACTGACACTTTATTTTAATATAATTACAACACAGCATTGACTTTCAACCAAATGCTGGCTGATAGCAGCGTCTCCAGTTGAAGAGGAAGGGAGACACAAATCTTATCCTTCCTTTTTTTAATTTAAATGGATTGTCCTGCTTTATCCGGATCTCTAAATGTCTGAAAGACACGCCCCACAAAATCAGCATCACATTGGAATTTAAACTGATAAACAACATTACCGCAGTTGACATAAAGCACAATGACTTTGCGCGAAAAACAGGTAGGTCTAATAGTATACACCAAACCTAAGGAAACAAGTTATAATCATACTAACAATGTGTTTTTCAATTATATACTTTTCCTAAAATTAAATTTGAAATAAAGAATACATTTTAAAGCATAATAATTTTGATAATTTGAAATCTTCATTTTTTAATAAGATCTTCTGGATAAGCATTTTAATCAATATTTTCCTCGTCCTATCTCTTTTCAGAGTAAATTCTGCTAGGGGGATAACTCCTGAGATCTCTATGAATCAAATTATGAATTAAACCAAGCTTTTGTTATTTGGGTAGAAAACGTTCACAAACGTTTGTTTCATGTAAATGATATCGACAGTTAAAGGAATGATCAAATCTCAGTTTGAAATTCTTATTCAAAGTAAAACGTATTAACTTGTCATAACGAATACCATGTAAACGGAGACAATTTTTATTCAAATAATTAAAACGTGAAAGAATGAATCAATTAAGAGTCTGGATGTTAATGAAATATTTTACCATTTAAGATAAAACAAACTGAATACAAATACTAAAAAATTGAATTTCATTTATTTTTTATTTGCAGATATTCATGGTTGAACAATTTTGCTGAATTTGAACTGATCATTTTTTATAAACATGAACTGGTCAACAGATGTATTTTAACTGATCATTTTTTTATGAGCATTTACGTATTTCAACTGATCCTTATTTTTCTAAACATTTACTGGTGAAAAGACGCATCTGAACTGATCATTATCTTTATAAACATTTACTGGTGAAAAGATGCATTTGAACTGATCATTATGTTTATAGGCATTTACTGGTGAAAAGATGTATTTGAACTGATCATTATTTTCTAAACATTTACTGGTGAAAAGATGTATTTGAACTGATCATTATTTTTATAAACATTTACTGGTGAAAAGATGTATTTGAACTGATCATTATTTTTCTAAACATTTACTGGTGAAAAGATGTATTTGAACTGATCATTATTTTTCTAAACATTTACTGGTGAAAAGATGTATTTGAACTGATCATTATTTTTATAAACATTTACTGGTGAAAAGATGTATTTGAACTGATCATTATTTTTCTAAACATTTACTGGTGAAAAGATGTATTTGAACTGATCATTATTTTTCTAAACGTTTACTGATGAAAAGATGTATTTGAACTGATCATTATTTTTCTAAACATTTACTGGTGAAAAGATGTATTCAGATTCAGATTAGAACTCACAGTTCAGAAAATTTATATTCTTGTGAAATATGTGAATATAATTGTTCAAATAAAACAAATTTAGTAATACATATAATAACTCACAGTGCAGAAGATGCCTATTCACGTGAAATATGTGAATATTCTTGTTCTGATGAATCAAATTTAGTGACACATATGAAAACTCGCACAGAGGAAAAGACATATTTATGTGAAGTATGTGATTATTCTAGTTCCTGAAAATCAGATTTAAAGTCACATATGAGAACTCACACTGGCGAGAAAACATATTCTTGTGAAGTGTGTGGATATTTTTTCTCTAGGAAATCAGATTTAATGGAGCATACTAAAACTCACAATGGCAAAAAACCATATACTTGTAATATGTGTGAATATTCCTTTTCGCAGAAATCACATTTAGTTATGCATATTAGAACTCACATTAAAGAAAAGCCACATTCTTGTAGAATGTGTGCATATTCTTGTTCTAGAAAGTCAGATTTAGTGAAACATATGAGAACTCACAGTGGTGAAAAGCCATATTCTTGTAAAATATGTGATTATTCTTTTACTCAAGAGTCAAATTTAGTTGCACATATCAGAACTCACAGTGGCGAAAAGCCATATTCTTGTAAACTATGTGATTATTCTTGTTCTCACAAGTCAACTTTACTGACACATATGAGAACTCACACTGATGAAAAACCATATTCTTGTAAAATGTGTGATTATTCTTTTACTCAAAAACAATTTTAGTGCAACATATGAGAACTCACAGTGGTGAAAAGCCATATTGTTGTAAAATATGTAATTATTCTTGTTCTCAAATGTCAACTTTACTGACACATATGAGAACTCACAGAGGTGAAAAGCCATATTCTTGTAAAATATGTGATTATTCTTGTTCTCACAAGTCAAATTTAGTGAGACATATGAGAACTCACAGTGGTGAAAAGCGATAGTCTTGTAAAATATGTGATTATTCTTGTTCTAATAAATCAAATTTAATGACACATATGGGAACTCACAGTGGAGAAAAGAAATAGTCTTGTATATCGTGAATATTCTATTTCTAAAAACTCAACCTTAGTGAGACATATGAGGACTTGCACTTCTACAGGTCGATCAAATCAAAAATAATTTTACGACATAAAGAATAAGGAAAACTTTCCCAAAATAATTTAAATAAGATCCAAAGCAGAGTTCATGCACTCTACAATAAAACAACTAATAGTACCACCATGGATAACTGAATAAATAAATGAAAAAACATAAAAACGTTTTTTCACAAATTGATTCAGCATTAAATTTGATTAAATAATTACATAAAAATAACCAATTTAAACTATTTATTATCTAAGGCGATTTTTTTCAGAAACCAAACATTAGTTTAACATATTCAAAACCGTATAAGTTTAACATACCCTAAAACGTATTAGTATAACATATCCAAAAATATTAAACATATGCAAAAATACTAGTTTAACATATGCAAAAAAAGTATTAGTTTAGCATATCCAACAGATATTAGTTTAACATATCCAAAAACATATTAGTTTATCATGTCCAAAATTATTAGTTTAACATATTCCAAAAACATATTACATTAACATATTCCAAAAACATTAGTTAAACATATTCTAAAAAAAACATAAGTTTAACATATCCATAAACATATTGGTTTAACATATTCAAAAACATATTAGTTTAACACAAATTACACTAATATGTTAAATCAATGTGTTTTTGGAATATGTTAAACTAATATGTTTTTGAAATATGTTAAACCAATATGTTTTTGGAATATGTTAAACCAATGTGCTTTTGGAATATGTTAAACCAATATGTTTTTTGGAATATGTTAAACCAATATGTTTTTGGAATATGTTTAACTAATATGTTTTGTGAAAAGTTTAACTAATATGTTTTGGAATATGTTAGACGAATACGTTTTTAGAATATGTTAAACTTATGTGTTTTTTAATATCAAAAAACATATTTGTTCAACATATCCAAAAACAGATTGGTTCAACATATCCAAAAACAGATTGGTTCAACATATCCAAAAGGCATATAGGTTTAACATATCCAAAATCCTGCTGAAAATAAGTCCATTGCAGTGATGTACGAGGAACACATTAGACATTCATTTCCGAAATTTGTTAAAATATGTAAAAACCGATATTCTTATATTATAGATATTTTTTGTAAAATCAACTTTCTTAATAAAGGATTATCTTAAAATACTTCCATACAAGAATACACTTCATCCGTACATACACACCAGCAATAAGATTATATAATAGGGCAATCAAATAATATCATAAAAATGTCTGCTATGAACTAAAAAAAAAAACAGTCGGCAAAAACACCAATAATTTATATTGCAGTAAATTGACCATATATGCAAACCTATTCCAATAATTTCTATTTAAACAACAATGGACCTATATCACTACCAACACCAATAATTCTATCCAATAAAACTGAACGTACATGACAACCAACACCAATAATTTCTATTGCAAAAAATGGATGTATATGACAACCAACACTAGTAAATACTATTGACAAAAACTGAACGTATATGACAACCAATACCAATAATTTAAAGATGCAAAAAACTGGACATATATGGCATATGATAAGCAACACCAATAATTTCAATATGCAAAAAAATGGACGCGTATGACAAGCAACACCAATAATTTCAAGATGCAAAAAACTGGACGTATATGACAGCCAACACCAATAATTTCTATTGCAATAAACTGGACGCGTATGACAAGCAACACCAATAATTACAGGATGCAAAAAACTGAACATATATGACAAGCAGAACCAATAATTTCAAGATGCAAAAAACCGAACATATATGACAAGCAACACCAATAATTAAAAGATGCAAAAAATCAATTTCTTTTTTATATATTTTTCATTCCAATTTTTAATTAGATTTTCAACTGTTTCTTTTCTTTAATTAAAAGATTGTAAATAAAATTATTTCTTTAAATATATTTTTGTTTTTTTATTCATTCAAGATTGAAAGTCACAGATAAATAAACATTACATTTGAAAATTCAGTATAGAAATGATTATTAAAATTTCTCAGTTGCATCTTTATGAAACATGAACAAGTTTATGACACGTGTAAAATGTGCAGATGTAAACTTTCTAAACCCGTAAACTGTATTTCGTTATTTTTATCAGATTATCATTTTACCATTCTATGTCCAGTATCAAAATTTCTAATTCGATGCAATCATTGTAAGCTTTCATTTCCGTACGGCAGATGTAAACTTTGTATCTTAGAGTAAACAAAAAATCTTGCTGAAAAAAAGCACAAAAAATTGCGTTTAAATTTAAAATTTCGTACATTAATTGAACCTAAAATTATGATTAATAATCATTTCCAGGCTACACTAACATTGTATAAATGTTCACTAAACCGAAGTCTGACTGATAAGGTTGCAAAAGATTTATCTGGCACTACGGGGTCACAGGGAAAACATCCATAATGATGAGAGAGGCTTAAAAAAACAAAGGGATTTTTTTAGAATTAGTAAATTTTTGGCAAAGTATGACCCTGTGCTCCGTGAACATTTGGTGAAACTTAAACTGGGAAAGAAAATCGCTACTTCTTATCCGTCACCAGAAATTCAAAATATATTTGTAAGAATTTTGACAAACCAGGTTAGAAAGAAAATCATCGATCCGATCAAAGAAAGCAAATATTTTTGCATAATTTTTGATAGCACTCCTGATGTAAGATAAAAGGTAAAAGCGCGAAGGACATTTCTAAACTTTGGAAAAAGATGAGATTCAGATTGATGACTGTATTGACTAGACATTTGACAATGCTGCTATTATTCAATGCACGCCACCGATCGGGTGTGCAGAAAAGAATATCCGAAATAAACCCAAAAGCTCGATTTGTGCCATGCACTAACCATTCATTAAATCTGGCTTGTGTATATGCCGCTTCTGTAGCGATTCACTCTGTTATATTTTTAGCATACTGGACCCGTTAATCTCATTCTTTTCTGCATCTACACATCGCTGTGACATCTTGATGCAGTTGATCGGTCTTAATATCGAGCGGACTATGGAAACTAGAATGAGTAGTCGAGCAAATGCTGTCAATGATGTGGTAAAAAATTATTAGAAGTCATCATTGTCCTGGAACAGCTCACTGAAGGAGAAAATGCAACCACAAGATCAGATGCACCATTAATTCTCAACTGGATATTGTCGTTTCTGTTTCTTTTATTTCTGAGCTGTTGGAAAACTATTCTCTCAGAAATCAATGATGCCCAGAATTATCTTCAAGAAAAGGGACTGGATCTGCAACAAAGTTCTGTCAGGCTGATGTCGTTGAGAGATTGCCTTCTTACAACTAGAGAAAAGATGGTAAACACTGCAATACACGAGTAAAAAAAAACTCTACCCTGAAATAAAGATAATCATGGAGCATCGTATCCGCAAAAAGAAACGAATGGTGAACGATTGACTGATGATGCACTGAGGTTTGATACTGAGTTGAGACAGGAAATGCTGTCTGTCATAGACAGGTTGACTGTAGAAATATCTTGCAGATTTCCGCAAGTTTGTTGGGGGTAGGACGTCTGCCGTATGTTAGACGATCCCGTCCCCATGTGTGTATATGGTGGATGTATTTATTTAATGGTAGAGGAATTGAAAAGAAAAAAGGTCGCATAATGAAGACGAAAATATACCGCTATATATCAACGAAACAAATGCAATTAATTTGCATAAATATATACAGGAAAGAGTAATAGAAGAATCAGAGTTCATGAAAGATGAGTAACGTTACTTGCGGTTGACTGGCTAGTCAGGAATGCGGTGGTAGCTCATAGCTCCACCGGAGCGGTGTTTGTCACATGTTGTTTGAGCGTTCAGCAGAAAAGAGAGTGAAATATGAGAAACAGGAAGTGACGTAGGTAGGTCGCTCTTCTGAGTTAAAGGGCGACAATCGATTTAGGCTGAGAGTGTTCAACTCCCACAATACTCCCTTCCTAGTTAGCTGGAAGCTAGAGAAAAGAAAATTGGAGAAAAAGCATGCATATATATGTTTGCGTGTGTGTCCACTGTATAGAGAACGAGGAAGAATTTTTTTTTTATTTATTAAGTAGAAGGGTGTAAAGATAGAGTTGCGACGTTAAAGAATATCAGGAAAAAGTGTTCAAACTTGTACAACTGTCGAATGGTCACAGGAATGACGTTATGAGTTTGAGTGCAAGTGTTGCGGTCATAGACTGTATTGCCATGGAGTCTATGAAGCGTGCGCAAGGGTCAACACGGTGTCAGATGGAATTTTGGTGTTCAGGCCCTTCCTGGCTATGCGAAGGAATATCTCAATGGCCAGGACAGGATATGCCCTGTTTGAGTGAGATATGCCAGCGAATGACCCGCAGTTCAGCAAATTGTTCTTTGATCCATGATCAAGAGTACACTTCCGCCATTCTCTCATTCTCTGGTTTACTGACTGTTACTGCCTTGGTGTTTAAGTTCCTAGCCATCCGATTTAATCGACAATGGGACTACAACTCTAAGGAAGCGATCTACCTTATGAAGACATTGCAACGGCAAGAATTTCCCGTGGAAGTGGAGTACCTAAAGGAGCCGAGTGGTAAACCCATGCCAGTTAGGGTTCGTGCTCTGGATCTTTTTCTGGACCCTGACGGGTTGATTCGATCTCAGGGAAGAATCAACCAATCTTCCCACTTTGGTTATGAAGTTAAAAACCCCATTCTGATAGGGAAACATCATCCTGTTACCAGACTCATCATTTTAGATTGTCAGGAAAGGTGTTGCCACCTTGGAACTGGGTCAACTCTAGCGGAGTTGAGGCGAAGCGGTTATTGGGTCCCGCAGGGTCGACAAGCTGTGAATAAGGTACTGGCTGTTTGTGCCAGATGTAAACGTTATAATTCAACGCCAGTGACGCCGAATGCTGCTGCTGCCCTGCCGTCGCACCGTACCGATTTCGGAGTCCCCTGTCAACACACTGGGATTGATTTTACTGGCCATCTTTGGGTGAGTGACGGGAAACGAGATACGAAAATGTACTTGCTCCTGTTCACTTGCTTGAATATCAGAGCAATACACATTGAAGTAGTTCCCGACATGAGCGTACCCTCTTTCTTCCAGGCGCTGGTTCGATTTACTAACAGATATGGCGTTCCCGAAACCCTTTACAGTGACAACGCGAAAACGTTTATAGGAAGTGGAAAGATTTTCGACCGTCTCTCTCTTTTTACGGACTATCAAAGAAAATACGGTCCTTGTAAGTTAAAACTTAAAACCATTCCCTTGTTCTCTCCTTGGTATGGAGGAACATGGGAGCGATGTATCAAGACCATGAAGAACTGCCTATTTAATATTCTTGGCAGGGGTAGATTGGATTACTTTACCCTTCTGACAGTGTTATCGGATATTCAGAGGTCTGTTAATAACCGGCCTCTTACTTACCAGGTGTCAGCCGACAAAAATGCTACTCCAATTACCCCTAATATGTTCCTTAAGCCCAATCAGAGCCCCGGGCTATTGATACGACTGGATAGAGAGGATAGAACAACCTTGTTGCCTCCCAGCAGGGAGAGGCTAATTCAAACCTTGGAACTTAGGGACCAATGTCTGACAGATTTCCACAAACTATTGTATGAGGAGTACCTGCTAGAGCTGGGAAGGAAGATTCCTGGTCGATCCCGACTCAGTACAAGAACCCGCCTCCAGAAGGATGATGTTGTGCTGATTAAGAGTCCTTTGAAACCCAGACCGTTTTGGGTCTTAGGAACTATTACTGAACTGATTCCAGGCCATGATGGTGTCGTTAGAGCAGCACGTGTTCAAAAAGGGGAGGGCTTGGAGGAAGTACATTCCCTGAAACATCTGTACCCCTTAGAGCTTTTTAGGACTCCTGAAGGACCTCCTGTTGCGGAGGGAGGGGAGACGTTGGATTCACCCCCTAGTGTTGAAGAGCAGGTCTGGTTGTGTCCCCTGTGCAGCTCTCCGCAGCAGAATCAGAATATGATCGGGTGTGACTCGTGCGACGATTGGTACCATTTCCGATGTGTCGGTATCGACTCAGAACCTCCCAACAGGCAAAAGTGGTATTGCCCAGAATGCGCGCCCCTTAAAAAACGACGGGGTAGACCTAGCCTGCTGCCTGCTTGATTGATATCTGGACTGATCGACTACTGCTATATTGTACTAACAGCTGTTTTTTGATTAAGTATTTTGGTGATCTGTCATTTTTATGTAACTTTTTTCTTTTTCTTTTCTCTCTTCTACCTTTTGTTTTTTGTCTCGTTTTTGTCGGGAGTGTGTGAGAAAATAAAAATAAAAATAAAAATAAAAAAAGAAGATTGCTTACTTGGTGGCGCCGGCCTCGAGGGCGGAATTCTAATCTGAGTGGTTGAGAGGACGAGTCTCTTATAGACTTGGAGGAGTAGGGGGAGGCACAATTCTTCTGTTATAAAAGAATTGTGTCTCTGACTAGTACCAGTTCTGTTAATGACTTACTGGTGAACGGTTGGCACAACTTAGTTACTCGCTGCTCGCCGTACTACAATACTTGTTACTCGACCCAGTAGGGGGGGTCGCATAGGGCATCCTTTGCAACCCCTCGGAGCTTACGCTATCACCGGGTAATCTACTTTACCCTCTAAATAGTTTTTTTTCCACATCCTAAAACATTTTTTTTCATACATAAACCAGAAACAGGTACTACACTTTCATTATGACTGTATTTTTTTTTATTAGTTTGAGATTCTGTTATTATTATTATTATTGTTATTATTATTATTATTGTTATTATTATTATTATTATTATTATTTTTATTATTATTATTATTATTGTTATTATTATTATTATTATTATTATTATTATTATTATTATTATTATTATTGTTATTATTATCTGAGTAGCATTCTGTCTTCTTCATATGCTCTGCATTCAAAAATCAATTCATTCAATAATAAAAATAATTCTCAATACACAACAAAAAATAATCATTAAATCAATGTTTACTTTTTAAAATTACAAAAACAGGAAAAGTACCAAGTACCCATGTGTGCTTATTTTTCTGAGCCATTCGTAGGGTCAAAACACTAATTTGCTACATCTGGTCTGGTATAACTACCACAACTATCTTTGTCATAGACAGAATTCAAGAAGAGTCACAATCTAATAACAATGTTGCATCTTTATGTTTTAAAAGTATTTTAATTTTGAGTATTTTCTGTCTTCTGCATAGAATTAGATTTTATTGAAAACAAGTTGTTACTGGTCGCATGATTAAATTGCTTAAAATTTAGTCGAGTTGCTCCAATCTGTCTCTCTTTTGACTTCTTTTTTTACATAGCCAAGGGGCATCTCCTAACATCTAACTTCAACTAGGCCAACTTTCGCCCATGTATGGAGTATTGCTGTCATATTTGGGTTGGTGCATCTGCTACTAGTCTCTCGTTCCTAGACAAGGTTCAAAAGAAAGTCGCCAATCTGATAGTCTCTAAACTGGCATCTAAGCTTCAGCCTTTGTCCTATCGACGAAATTTTGCATCCCTCTGCCTGTTCTACAAGTATTTTAATGTTGAATGCTCTGGCGAACTGCAGACATCCTCGACAAACCCGACAGGTAGATAAATCCCACCCCCACACAGTAGAGATCCCTAGATGTAAAAGATCTTTCTACTCCAGTAGTTTCTTCCACAGAACCGCTAGACTTTGAAATTGCATTCCAGGTCCTTGCTTTCCCAACTGTACTGACATGCGGAAGTTCAAGTGTAACGTGAACCTATATCTTGCTGCACAAATCCCTACATAGTACCCCAGTAGTCTTGCCCCTGATAGTAGCCCCCAACACGAAAGTGGCAAGTTGAATTGTTTGGGGTGAAAATGTAATTTAAAAAAAAGATAACAATTTTTGAAAGTCTTTCAAGGAACTAATTATCAATGAACGGTACATTTCTTTTTATCTTCAATACTTGTGTATTCTATTAAAATTAACCTTTGACATTTTTGTGCCTTTTTCATGATCGGCTAAAAAACTTCAGTGAAACTTTTAATTCTGGCGTTATATTTTCCCTCCCAGTCATTAGAGTTTCGACTTTTTGACAAAACATATTTATTGAAAAAAAAAACAAATTGAATTATTACAAAACATCAGTTCCCAAAATAGTTCTATGGTTGTTAACACGAAGATGTTGTATTACCGATAAATATAACACTAGTGATTAATTCACCCTCCAAATTTTTTCTCGGTGGGGCTGTTTTGCAAGAGTTTAGTATCATAGGTTTATTTAATTTGTAGTGTTATTTAATTTGTAGGTCTATTTAATTTGTAGGTTTATTTAATTTTTAGGTTTATTTAATTTCCATCAAAATTTATTCCCGGACCAGTGATCGTGTTGGGTGTTTTGCAAGAGTTTAATGACATAGGTTTATTTAATTTGTAGGTTTATTTAATTCCCATCCAAATTTATTCCCGGCCCAGTCATCGTGTTGCGTGTTTTGCAAGAGTTTAGTATCATAGGTTTATTTAATTTGTAGTGTTATTTAATTCCCATCAAAATTTATTCCTGGCCCAGTCATCATGTTGGGTGTTTTGCAAGAGTTTAGTATAATAGGTTTTTTTAATTTGTAGGGTTATTTGATTCACATCCAAATGTATTCCCGGCCCAGTCATTGTGTTGGGTGTTTTGCAAGAGTTTAGTATCATAGGTTTATTTAATTTGTAGTGTTATTTAATTCCAATCCAAAGTTATTCCCGGCCCAGATATCGTATTGCGGGTTTTGCAAGAGTTTAGTATTATAGGTTTATTTTATATGTAGTGGTTTTCAATTCCAATCCAAATTTATTCCCGGCCCAGTCATCGTGTTGGGTGTTTTGCAAGAGTTTAGTACCATAGGTTTATTTAATGTGTAATTTTTTAAAATTTCTTTCCAAATTTATACCTGGCCCATCCATCGTGTTGGGTGTTTTGCAAGAGTTTAGTATCAGGTGGAATTCCAATCCAAATTTATTCCGAACCCAGTCATCGTGTTGGGTGTTTTGCAAGAGTTTAGTATCATAGGTTTATTTAATTTGTAGATTTATTTAATTCCCATCCAAATTTAGTCCCGGCCCAGTCATCGTGTTGAGTGTTTTGCAAGAGTTTAGTAACATAGATTAATTTAATTTGTAGTGTTATTTTATTCCCATCCAAATTTATTCCCGGCCCAGTCATCGTATTGGGTGTTTTGCAAGAGTTTAGTATCATAGGTTTATTTAATTTGTAGTGTTATTTAATTCCAATCAAAATTTATTCTCGACCAAGTAATTGTGTTGGTTGTTTTGCAAGAGTTAAGCATCTTGGGTTTATTTAATTTGTAGATATATTTAATTTACTTCCAAATTTATTCCCGGCCCATCATAGTATCATAGGTTTTTTTTTAATTTGTAGATTTATCTAATTCCCATCCAAAGTTATTCCCGGCCCAGTCATCGTGTTGAGTGTTTTGCAAGAGTTTAGTATCATAGGTTCATTTAATTTGTAGTGTTATTCAATTCCCATCCAAATTTATTCCAAGCCCAGTCATCGTGTTTGGTGTTTTGCAAGGGTTAATCATCTTGGGTTTATTTAATTTGTAGTGTTATTTAATTCCCATCCAAATTTATTACCGGCCCAGTCATCGTGTTGGGTGTTTTGCAGGGGTTAAGCATCTTGGGTTTATTTTATTCCCATCCAAATTTATTCCCAGCCCAGTCATCATGTTGGGTGTTTTGCAAGAGTTTAGTATCATATGTTTATTGATGGATATTATAGGTGGATAATTCCTGAGAGCTCTATGAATCAAATTATGAATTAAACAAGACTTTCGTTGTTAGGGTAGGAAACGTTCACAAAAGTTTGTTTCATGTAAATGATAGCAACAGTCAAAAGAATGAATCAAATCTCAGTTTGAAATTCTCATTCAAAGTAAAACGTATTAACGTGTGATAATGAATACCATGTAAACGGAGACAATTTTTATTCAAATAATTAAAAAGTAAAAGAATGAATTAATTCAGAGTCTGGATGTTAATGAAATATTTTACCATTTAAGATAAAACAAACTGAATGCAAATTGATATTTAAAAAAAAGTGAATTTCATTTTTTATTTGCAGATATTCATGGTTGAACAATTTTGCTGAAGTTCAACTGATCATTATTTTTATAAACATTAACTGGTCAACAGATGTATTTGAACTGATCATTTATTTCTAAACATTTACTGGTGAAAAACTGTATTTGAACTGATCATTATTTTTTTAAACATTTACTGGTGAAATTTTGGGGGTTTTGCAAGAGTTTAGTATCATAGGTTTATTTAATTTGCAGTGTTATTTAATTCCCATCCAAATTTATTCCCGGCCCAGTGATCGTATTGGGGGTTTTGCAAGAGTTTAGTATCATAGGATTATTTAATTTGTAGTGGTATTTAATTCCCATGAAAATTAATTCCCGGCCCAGTCATCGTGTTGGGTATTTTGCAAGAGTTTAGTATCATAGGTTTATTTAATTTTTAGTGTTTTTAATTCCCATCAAAATTTATTCCCGGCCCAGTCATCGTGTTGGGTGTTTTGCAAGGGTTAATCATCTTTGGTTTATTTAATTTGTAGTGTTATTTAATTCCCATTCAAATTTATTCCAGGCCCAGTCATCGTGCTCGGTGTTTTGCAAGAGTTTAGTATCATAGGTTTATTTAATTTGTAGTGTTATTTAATTCCCATCCAAATATTTTTCCGGCCCAGTAATCGTGTTGGGTGTTTTGCAAGAGTTTAGTATCATAGGTTTATTTAATTTGTAATGTTATTTAATTTCCTTCCAAATCTATTCCCGATGCAGTCATCGTGTTGGGTGTTTTGCAAGAGTTAAGCATCATCGGTTTATTTAATTTGTAGTGTTTTTTAATTCCCATCCATGGGTGTTTTGCAAGAGTTTAGTATCATAGGTTTATTACTTTCAAACTGAGTATAAATGTTTTATATAATGTTTCAATCAATTTATATAATTGTATAATTTTATATGCAAATGATTAAACGTTTTAATTAATTTATATTATTGTATAATTTTATGTGCAAATGATTAAACATTTTAATTAATTTATATAATTGTATAATTTTATATGCAAATGATTAAAAGTTTTAATTAATTTATATTATTGTATAATTTTATATGCAAATGATAAAAGGTTTGAATTCATTTACATAGTTGTATAATTATTATGCAAATGATTAAATGTTTTAATTCATTGATATGATTTTATAATTTTATATGTAAATGATTGGATTTTTTAATTAATTTATATAATTGTATAATTTTATATGTAAATCATTAAATGGTTCAATTCATTTATATAATCGTATAATTTTATATGTAAATTATTTATTGTTTTAATTCATGTGTATAATGGTATAATTTTATATGTAAATGATTAATTTTTTTAATTCGTTTATATAATTGTATAATTTTATATGCAAATGATTAAATGTTTTAATTCATTTATATAATTGTATAATTTCATATGCAAATGATTAAAGGTTTTAATTCATTCATATAATTGTATAATTTTATATGCAAATGATTAAATGTTGTAATTCATTTATATAATTGTATAATTTTATATGCAAATGATTAAATGTTGTAATTCATTCATATAATTGTATAATCTTATATGCAAATGATTAAATGTTTTAATTCATTTATATAATCGTATAATTTTATATGTAAATTATTTATTGTTTTAATTCATGTGTAAATGGCATAATTTTATATGTAAATGATTAATTTTTTAAATTCATTTATATAATTGTATAATTTTATATGCAAATGATTAAATGTATCAATTCATTTATATAATTGTATAATTTTATGTGAAAATGATTAACGGTTTTAATTCATTCATATAATTGTATAATTTCATATGCAAATGATTAAATGTTTCAATTCACTTATAAAATTGTATAATTTTATATGCCAATGATTACATGTTTTAATTCATTTGTATAATTGTATAATTTCATATGCAAATGATTAAAGGTTTTAATTCATTTATATAATTGTATAATTTTATATGCAAATGATTAAATGTGCGTATGTAAAAAAATACTCCATAATATGTTTATAAATGGTTTAGTTAAAAAATATATAGATCAAACAGAAAAGTCGGTGTAGGCATTTTAAGTATCATATTATCAAAAGAAATCAGTTGTACGAGTATTCCTCCTTAAAAAAGCATTTTAAGGAATTTTAAGTATTAGGGAAGATTAAAATAAGTTTATTATACATTTATGTTGATACGATTTAAATGGCACACTGTGAGTAGGAAACGATGGATTAATTACTCCCAAGAGATTTTAAGTTATACTGCACTCCTTGATTATAAGGAAGTTTTTGTATTCAAATTTGTTAATGCTTTCTAAGCTCAGCTCGACGTATGACCTTAAACCACTTTATTTTATTATATTCCTGACACTTTATTCTATTATAATTACTGACACAGCATTGACTTTCAACCAAATGCTGATTGATAGCAGTGTGTCCAGTTGAAGAGGAAGGGAGACGCAAAACGTATCCTTCCTTTTTTTAATTTAAATGGATTGTCCTGCTTAATCCGGATCTCTAAATGCATGAAAGCACGCCCCACAAAATCAGCATCACATTGGAATTTAAACTGATAAACAACATTACCGCAGTTGACATAAAGCACACTGACTTTGCGCAAAAGACAGGTAGGTCTAATAGTATACACCAAACCTATGGAAACAAGTTATAATCATACTAACAATGTGTTTTTCAATTATATACTTTTCCCAAAAAGTAATTTGAAATAAAGAATACATTTTAAAGCATAATCATTTTGATGATTTGAAATCTTCATTTTTTACTAATATCTTCTGGATAAGCCTTTTTACTGAATATTTTCCTGATCCTCTCTCTTTTCAGAGTAAAGTCTGCTAGGTGAATAACTCCTGAGAGCTCTATGAATCAAATAATGAATTAAACCAGGCTTTCGTTATTTGGGTAGACAACGTTCACAAAGGTTTGTTTCATGTAAATGATAGCAACAGTCAAAGGAATGATCAAATCTCAGTTTGAAATTCTCATTCAAAGTAAAACGTATTAACGTGTCATAATGAATACCATGTAAATGGAGACAATTTTTATTCAAATAATTAAAACGTAAAAGAATGAATCAATTCAGAGTCTGGATGTTAATGAAATATTTTACCATTTAAGATAAAACAAACTGAATGCAAATTGAATTTCATTTTTTTATTTGCAGATATTCATGGTTGAACAATTTTGCTAAAGTTGAACTGATCATTAGTTTTATAAACATAAACTGGTCAACAGATGTATTTGAACTGATCATTTTTTTATGAGAATTTACTGGTGCAAATATGTATTTCAACTGATCATTATTTTTATAAACATTTACTGGTGAAAAGACGTATTTGAACTGATTATTATTTTTATAAGCATTTACTGGTGAAAAGATGCATTTGAACTGATCATTATTTTTCTAAACGTTTACTGATGAAAAGGTGTATTTGAACTGATCATTATTTTTCTAAACATTTACTGGTGAAAACATGTATTGGAACTGATTATTCTTTCTAAACATTTACTGGTGAAAAGATGTATTTGAACTGATCATTTTTTGTCTAAACATTTACTGGTGAAAAGATGTATTCTTGTGAAATATGTGAATATTCTTGTTCTTATGAATCAGATTTAATAACACATACTAGAACTCACAGTGCAGAAAATTCATATTCTTGTGAAATATGTGAATATAATTGTTCAAATAAAACAAATTTAGTAATACATATAATAACTCACAGTGCAGAAGATACATATTCACGTGAAATACGTGAATATGATTGTTCTGATGAATCAAATTTAGTAACACATATGAACACTCACACAGAGAAAAAGACATATTTATGTGAAGTGTGTGATTATTCTAGTTCTGGAAAATCAGATTTAAACTCACATATGAAAATTCACACTGGCGAGAAAACATATTCTTGTGAAGTGTGTGGATATTTTTTCTCTCGGAAATCAGATTTAATGGAGCATACTAAAACTCACAATGGTGAAAAACCATATACTTGTAATATATGTGAATATTCCCTTTCGCAGAAATCACAGTTAGTTTTGCATATGAGAACTCACACTAAAGAAAAGCCATATTCTTGTAGAATGTGTGCTTATTCTTGTTCTCAAAAATCAGATTTATTAAAGCATATGAGAACTCACAGTGGTGAAAAGCCATATTCTTGTAAAGTATGTGATTATTCCTTTTCTACTAAATCAAATTTAATGGTACATATGAGAACTCACAGTGGTGAAAAGCCATATTCTTGTAAAATATGTGATTATTCTTGTTCTCAAAAATCAGCTTTAGTGAGACATATGAGAACTCACAGTGGTGAAAAGCCATATTCTTGTAAAATATGTGATTATTCTTGTTCTCAAAAGTCAAGTTTAGTGAAACATATGAGAACTCACAGTGGTGAAAAGCCATATTCTTGTAAAATATGTGATTATTCTTTTACTCAAAAGTCAAATTTAGTGCAACATATGAGAACTCACAGTGGTGAAAAGCCATATTCCTGTAAAATATGTGATTATTCTTGTTCTCAAAAATCAAATTTAATGAAACATATGAGAACTCACAGTGGGGAAAAGAAATAGTCTTGTATATCGTGAATATTCTATTTCTAAAAAGTCAACCTTAGTGAGACATATGAGGACTTGCACTTCTACAAGTCGATCAAATCAAAAATAATTTTACGACATAAAGAATAAGGAAAACTTTTCCCAAAATAATTGAAATAAGATCCAAAGCAGAGTTCATGCACTCTTACAATAAAACAACTAAGAGTAACACCATGGATAACTGGATAAATAAATTAAAAAAAAACATAAAAAAAACCTTTTCCACAAATTGATTCAGCATTAAATTTAATCAAAAAATTACATAAAAAATAACCAATTTAGACCCAACACTTTGTTATGTAAGGAGATTTTTTCAGAAAAAAACATTAATTTTACATATTCTAAACCATATAAGTTTAACAGGTCCAAAAATGTATTAGTTTAACATATCCAAAAACATTAGTTTAACGTATCCAAAAAATATTAGTTTAACATATGAAAACATATTAGCTTAACATATTCAGCAGATATTAGTTTAACGTATCGAAAAAAAACATATTAGTTTAACATATCCTAAAATATTAGTTTAACATATCCTATAAACATATTAGTTTAACATATCCTATAAACATATTAGTTTAACATATCCAAAACATATTAGTTTAACATATCCTAAAATATTAGTTTAACGTATCCAAAAACATATTAGTTTAACATATCCTATAAACATATTAGTTTAAGATATCCTTTAAACATATTAGTTTAACATATCCAAAAACATATTGGTTTAACATATTCGAAAACATTTTTTTAAATATATTAAACTAATATGTTTTTTGGAATATGTTAAACTAATATGCTTTTGGAATATGTTAAGCTAATAAGCTTTTGGAATATGATAACCTAATATGATTTTTGGAATATGATAACCTAATATGATTTTTGGATATGTTAAAGTAATGTGTTTTTGAATATACTAAAAACATTAGTTTAACATATTCTCAAAACATTAGTTTAACATATCCCAAAATCATGCTGAAAAGAAGTTCATTGCAATGATGTACGAGGAACACATAAAACCTTCATTTCCGAAATTTGTAAAAATATATAAAAACCGATAATATTTTTAAGTTAAAGACATTTTTAGTAAAATCAACTTTCTTAATAAAGGATAATCTTAAAATACTTCCATAAAAGATTACACTTCATCCGTACATACACACCGTCAAAAAGATTATGCAATAAGAAAGTCAAACAAATAATATGATAAAAATGTCTGCTGCGAACCAAAACAAAACAGTCAGCAAAAACACCAATAATTTCTATTACAGAAACTTGCAATTTATGCAAACCTACGCCAATAATTTCTATTAGAAAATCTAGACGTATATGACAACCAACACTAGTAAATTCTATTCACAAAACTGGACATATATGACAACCAACACCAATAATTTCTATTGAAAAAAACTGGACGCATATGACAAGCAACACCAAAAATTTCTATTGCAAAAAAACGACGTATATGACAAGCAACACCAATAATTAATATTGCAAAAAACTGGACGCATATGACAAGTAACAACAATAATTTCAAGATGCAAAAAACTGGACGCATATGACAAGTAACACCAATAATTTCAAGGTGCAAAAACTGGACGTATATGACAAGCAACACCAATAATTTACAGGATGCAATAAACTGGATGCACATGACAAGCAACATCAATAATTTCTATTGCAAAAAACTGGACGTATATGACAAGCAACACCAATAATTTCAAGATGCAAAAAACTGGATGTATGTGACAAGCAACACCAATAATTTCAAGATGCAAAAAACTGGATGCACATGACAAGCAACATCAATAATTTCTATTGCAAAAAACTGGACGCATATTACAAGTAACACCAATGATTTCAAGATGCAAAAAACTGGACGTATATGACAAGCAACACCAATAATTTCAAGATGCAAAAAACTGGACGCATATGACAAGCAACACCAATAATTTCAAGATGCAAAAATACTGGACGCATATGACAAGCAACACCAATAATTTCAAGATGCAAAAAACTGGACGTATATGACAACCAACACCAATAATTTCAAGATGCAAAAAACTGGACGTATATGACAAGCAACACCAATAATTTCAAGATGCAAAAAACTGGACGGATATGACAAGCAACACCAATAATTTCAAGATGCAAAAAACTGGACGTATATGACAAGCAACACCAATAATTTCAAGATGCAAAAAACTGGACGTATATGACAAGCAACACCAATAATTTCAAGATGCAAAAAACTGGACGTATATGACAAGCAACACCAATAATTTCAAGATGCAAAAAACTGGACGCATATGACAAGCAACACCAATAATTTCAAGATGCAAAAAACTGGACGCATATGACAAGCAACACCAATAATTTCAAGATGCAAAAAACTGGACGTATATGACAACCAACACCAATAATTTCAAGATGCCAAAATACTGGACGCATATGACAAGCAACACCAATAATTTCAAGATGGAAAAAACTGGACGCATATGACAAGCAACACCAATTATTTCAAGATGCAAAAAACTGGACGTATATGACAAGCAACACCAATAATTTCAAGATGCAAAAAACTGGACGGATATGACAAGCAACACCAATAATTTCAAGATGCAAAAAACTGGACGCATATGACAAGCAACACCAATAATTTCAAGATGCAAAAAACTGGACGCATATGACAAGCAACACCAATAATTTCAAGATGCAAAAAACTGGACGCATATGACAACCAACACCAATAATTTCAAGATGCAAAAAACTGGACGCATATGACAAGCAACACCAATAATTCCGAGATGCAAAAAACTGGACACATATGACAAGCAACACCAATAATTTTGAGATGCAAAAAACTGGACGCATATGACAAGCAACACCAATAATTTCGAGATGCAAAAAACTGGACACATATGACAAGCAACACCAATAATTTTGAGATGCATATATATTTTTCATTTCCAATTTTTCATTAGGTTTTCAACTGTTTTTTCACTTTAATTAATTAAAAGATTGGAAATAAAATTATTTCTTCGAATGTATTTGTGTTCTTTTATTCATTCAAGATTAAAATTCACAGATAAATGAACATTACTTTTCAAAATTCAGTAAAGAAATAATTATTAAAATTTCTCTATGTTCAATATCAAAAGTAGTAATTCACTGGAAACCAATCATTGTTTGCTGTGATTGCCGTACGGTAGGGTCTTTTGTCTTAGAGTTTTTCACTTTCAAGATAAAGTCTAGATATCTCCATTCATATCAGGGACTATGTAGTCAACACAGTTGCGTAGCAAGGGCGGGGCGGTGGAGCCGGTCCGCCCCGGGCGGCACGTTCCATAGGGAAGCATTTTGAGAGGGTAAAAAGAAAAAGAAATGAAAGTTAACAACAAATCTTAAATTTTATGGCGAAAAGGTCGTAAAACATTGGGACTTTTAGAGATATCGGAATCAGAAAAATGTGTCTCTATTTTATAAGCGGCACACGTCAGGGGCGGCATTTTGAGAAGTTAAAAATAGACAATAAAAAAAATAAAAGCTAACAAAAATCCGAATTTTTTTTACCGAAAAAGTTGTAAAAAATCGGAACTTTTCAGGTATCAAAAGCAGAAGAATGTGTCCCTATTTTACGAAAAGCCCATGTCAGGGGGCAGCATTTTGAGGGGGAGAAAATAGAAAAATAAATAAAAGCTTTGTAATTTTATACCGAAAAGGTTGAAAAAATTGGAACTTTTGAAGCTATCGGAATCAGAAAAATGTGTCCCTATTTTACGAGCGGCCCATGTCAGGGGCGGCATTTTGAGAGGGTAAAAATAGAAACTAGAAAAAATATGTAAGAGTAAATAAAAGCTAATATCTTAAATTTTATACCGAAAAGTTTTTTTTTTTTTAAACTCGGAACTTTTGGACGTATTGGAACAGAAAAAATGGTCCCTATTTTACGAGCGGCACATACCAGGTGGCGGCATTTTGTAAGGATAAAATAGAAAATAAAAAATAAATAAAATCTAACAAAAATATGAAATTTTATACCGAAAGGGTTGTAAAAAAATCCGAACTTTTGGAGGTATCGGAATCGGAAAAATGTGTCGCTAATTTACGATTCAAAAACCGATTAATTAATTTTTTTTTTTACATGGTAGTCACCGCTTATCAAGACTGGGAAACCACTCGGGGAAAAGGATTATTGCGTATACAGTAATCAATAGGATAATATCGTAGTAATCGTTAGTAATGGAGATTTGATAAAGTGTCTTTCTTAAGGGAGCGGTTTATCAGGAATTTGTTAATGTTTGACTTGAATACATCCAAGTTGGAGTCAGGTGTGAAACAGGCAAACGGAAGAGGGTTCCATAGGCGTGCACTTCTAGGAAAGAAGCTTTGTTCATGGAATCTGTTTTGATTTAGGCAGAGATAAAGAGTCGGGGAAATTATTGACAGTGGTTACAGGTAGACGGAGTTTTTTCGTGAAAGATTGGCGAGGGGCCAGAGATTGGGGCTCAGACGAGCCCTTGCCATAGAAATAACGATAAAACAAAGACAGGCTCGCAACGTCTCTTCTCTGGGAGAGAGGTTGCAGGGGAAGAGAAAAGGGCACCCCCACTAAGCTACGAAGTCTATTTTTTACTCTGTCAAAGCAATATGGGCTGTTTTTAAGAGCTCTTGTCCAGATGTGGCAGCAGTACTCCATGATTGAACGTATTTGGCTTTTATATAGATAGAGAATTACATTACTTGGCTTTTATATATATATATAGAGAGAATTACATTAGCAGTGAGATATCTACGGGGTCGGTTGAACGATCCCACCATTTTTTCAGCGAACTTGGCAACAGACTTGATGGACGTGTTCCATTTCAGATCAGGAGTAAAGACCAATCGCAGAAGCTTGTCAAAACATGAAGCCTCCCCATGACGAAAGCCATTCATTTCAATTGATGCCAGATGGGGATCAGAGCTTTGATGATGTAAAGACAAGAGCTTGGTTTTAGATGCATTAAAAGTAACCAGTTATCTCTTCCCTCATTGTACCACGCGCTCAAGGAGTGAGAATCAGAGAGAACTTTGCATTTACGGCCTTTGATGTGTTGCCATAGATGGTCGTGTCATCAGCATAGATGTCAATGAATGATTTATGTATGTGTTTTGGGAGATCATTGATGTAGATTAGGAATGGAGTTGGGCCCAGGGTGGACCCTGAGGGACTCCAGCATTAATACTGCGGGCTTCTGATTTCTGCCCATCAACACCTACTCTTATGAACCTATCAGAGATAAATGATTTAACAATTAAGAAAACATTTCTAGTGATACCGTAGCTGGAAATCGTGTAAAGTAGGCCCTTGTGCCATACCTTATCGAAGGTATTTGATATGTCAAGAGCAATTGCCCTATAGAGGAAGCTTTTGTCAAGAGATTCACTAATCCTATGAGATATAACAGCACATCTGCTGTAGATCTAGCAAAACGGAAACCATATTGCGTGTAACTAAGAAGGTTATTTCTGCTGAGGCGGTTGACTACTTCTATATTTAATATGGATTCCAGCAACTTACTCATGACACACAGGAGACTTATTGGTCTGTACTGAGAGGGAAATGACTTATCACCTGAATTCTTAAATACTTGTCATACTGACGAGGTTTTTCAGGGTGTTGGAAAGCATTTCTCCTTAAGGCAACGCTTAAACAGTTTTGTAAGTATGGGGGCAAGTTCTGGTCGAAGCTTTTTCAACAGTGTAATTGCTTTAGTGGAATCAAGGTTCTTGATTGGCTTGGTGAACTCACGCACATATATTTGTATGTTGTATAGTGTGTTGTCTGTTATAGGACGAAATACGGGGAGTTGATGGCCTTCGTCGCAGAGGGTAGAATTAGCTGTAAAGTTCTTGGTAAATAGTTTGGCCTTGTCTGATGCTGACAAGATGAACATTGATGATGGTTGGGATAGAACGCACGCTTTTGTTCAGGATCCTGTTTGTTATTTGCCAAAACTTGTGGGAACCAAGCCGCTGTTCAGCTACTTTAGATTTAACGGACTGAGCATATAGCTCTCTTGCATTTTTTAACTCTTTTATAGTGGCTTTTGCCAGTCCTGAAACGAGCTTTAGTCTCAGTACATCCATTACGTCTATAACCCTTATCCCTGAGTGGCTTCCGGGCCTTGATAAGTGGTGATCACTGTGTAAAAAAAAATTACGTTGGTAGCTTTGGAAAATTGATTTCTCTGCGCGATGAACAATGACTGACTGTCAGGGTTTTGTTGAAATTTTTTGGATGGTATGAATCGGTCTATGCCTACAAGTAACCATTCGGTCAGGTCTGATACTATAGAGGACATATCCTTTTTAAACATGGAATGCAGAGGTAGATCAGATATGAATGTACGAAAGCTATCCCAGTCTGCGATAGAGTATTGATATACAGTACGGTTGAGAGGTACGTCTGAAGACTTATTACATTTCATTTTTATCGTAACTGATACAACGGAGTGCTCGGAGGATCCCAGGGGAGATAGAACGGAACATGAACATAGCTCATGGGAAGTTGTGAGAAAAAGGTATATAAGTTTTTCATAGTGACCAGTAGTATCGGGCACATGGGTGGGTTCGTGAACAATCTGAGTGAGGTCATAGGCAATGGGAAAATCATGATAGAACCTCCCCTCATCATCTGTATTATTTGAGTGGGCCAGCCATTCCACATTATGGACATTGAAGTCACCGCAAATGCGAATGTTAGCCAAAGAATGAGCAGACAGGATGTGGTCAATTTTCTCAGATATACTCTTAAAGATAGTAACCTCGCTGTTGGGGGGTGGGGCGATAGAGGGCAAATATAAATGCGGTACTGTAAGCAAGTGCAACTCAAAAGCACATTTAAGGTAAATTAGTGTCCTCTCTGGAGATATCCCTGCCACACGGAAAGCCATCTTTAATGTAAGCGCATATTCCATGCCATTGACGATTTTTGGGGGTCATATTTCATTTCCGCTCGATACGAATGCACATTGGAATCGCAGATGTACTCCCTAGTCATCGGCAAACTTTCTGAATTGTTCACTGGTGAAAGTGGTGGCATTGTCTGTTAGTATCTCCGTTAGGGACCACGTTCAAGGAAGATGCCGTTTAGCTGGCAGATGATTGCTGCCGTATCCTGCCGACGGAACGTTGGCCATATCAAAAACCTAGATGGGCCGCAGTCAATGAGCGTTAGGTAATCCTCGCTGTTGTGGTGAGTAACGTCTATCGCCAGCCGGCTCCCAATGCTCTTTACGTCCAGTTTTCCTTTTTCTCAGCAAACGGATGCCGGTTCTCAACCACTCTTTTAACGTCTGCTTTATATACTTCATGGTTATCCAACTTAGATAGATACAAGTTTCACTTGATCCCTGGATGCCCACTTTGGTGGTGAACTTCCTTGATTCGATCAAACTGAGCAGAACACACGGCTCTAGTGCAAGCTGGTTGTATGGGTTCGATGGTTTTTCTAGTGGCGTCAATCCATCTGCGGGGAAGTCTTGTTAAACAATCAGCCTTGTTCAGGCAGGGTAGTCGACTTCCAGACGATCGCCAAGTTTATCCCCTTGATGACCGCATCAAACTCTACCAGGTTTATATGCTGGGAGTCCCGTTCTGGGCGTAACCAGCAGGCATCTTCGGCCACAGCCCCAACATGGACTATTGACATGCCCGTGGCAAGAGAGCTAGCATCAACCCACACACTCAGGTCCCGGCTGTCGACGCACCATCTGCCCCATGCAGGGGTCTCCTTGCACGCTCGCGTGAGGACTTCCTCCAACATTGTGTTGAGAAGGGCATCGTGTACCACATTGTACCATCCAGTGGTGACCTCAGACGCTCTCCTCTTTATGAACGCCACTGCAACACGAAGCCATCTGCCCATAGAGAGGTGTCCAACCAATTTTCCGCAACAAGAAAATATGTTTTTTTTTGCGTGACATCATGGGGCATGTCTGGGACTTCATTTCTCCGTTTCCAATGCAGGACACCGTCTTCTCCCCGAACTTGTAAACTGAACACCCGCGCGTCATCCTGTAGTCTCTGTGGCTCCTTACTGTGAAGTCCAAAGTTGCGGAGATGCTCCTCTACACGCGCCGCGGATACAATTCCTTCATTCACGCACACGTCAGCAATATATGAAGATGTTGCATGACTTATGTGTTCATCCTGAGACAGAATGGTGTCAACAGTCGTTTGCATAATTGATGGCGCCACGTTGAGCCCGAACTCCATACGGGTTAAGCAGTATCTTTTCCCTTTAACCAGAACTGTCTGATAAGGCCATAATGACTGGTGTACACACACTTGAAGGTACGCCTTCTCAAGATCAAGCACGCATACATTAGACCCTGCTTGCTGCCATTCCCGTAATTTATCAGTGCACACGTCTGTGCGGGCTGTAAAGAGGTACACGTGTTTGTTTAACTCCCTATAATCGAGTACTGGCCTAACTTTTTGTTTGTTTGGCTGGACGACCGTCATTCTAAGGATAAGGAACAGCCATCCATTGTCGATCCAGTTCCCTATCATACTCTACACGAGCTCCGGAGGAAATCTTGTACTCTGGCACTCTATTGAACAATGAAAATAGAACAGAAAATCTAATAAACTTGCAAGCTTCTTTAAGGGGCTTTTTTAAATATCGTTCAATATCGTTGAAATTCTTTTGCTAGTTATGTCCCTTTGATGGCAACATTACAGGATGAAACAACTCATGAGACTCAGCTGCACTAGATGGATCAGAATTTTTGTACGAATTTTTGATACCCCTAACACGAAACTGCGAATGAAATATAAAAAAAAAACTAGTAATTTCTCTTTTAAAAGTGGGTTGTTTATTTTCTTTATGGATTATACTTCCAAAATAAACTATTAAAGTTGTTTTAAAAGTAATAGAAATATTTTTTGTATTTTTTTTAAAAACAGTAATGAAATTAAGTGAATTTTACGAGCTCAGTATTTTTCAATTTTTAAACTTTAAAAATCTATCAAAATTTTTCTATTGATTCAATTGTTTACGATGTTTTCAAGTTTTTATTTTATGTTCTTTCCAATAAACCGCATATAATATTTTAGAAAAACGTTTTTTTTTAATTCACGCCCCCCCCATTTTCAAGTGTCTATTAAAAAGTAAATAATTAACTGACTCACCAAAGTTTTATATATAACAAATTGAATATAAAAGATCAATAAATAATATATTCAAATTTAAAACAACAAAAAGTACTGTTTTTTTAGAAATTTACCTGTAAAGTCCGAAGTTTTAAACCATTTTTTTAACCCACGTTGCTTGTTGTTTCTTTTGTTTTTTTAATGAAACCTTGGTCCTTGCTCCTTTAATTGAAAAAAATTAGGGCTTTAATTACATTTTTCGAGTAGTTATAAGCTTAGAAAGACAGGGGGTCGAATTAATTCACGCCTCCCATTTTGAAATGTCTATTGAAAAGTAAATAATTAATTCACTCACCAAAGTGTTATATATCACAAATTTACGATAAAAGATCAATAAATAAAATATTTAAATTTAAAACAAAAAAAGTAGTGTTTTTTTAAGAAATTTACCTGTAAAGTCCGAAGTTTAAAACCTTAAAAAAAAAACACTTTTTTTTTTTTTTGCTTTTTTTTTATGAAACCTTGGTCCTTGCTCCTTTAATTGAAAAAAAAAATAGGGTTTGAATGACATTTTTCGATGAGTTATAAGCTTGGAAAGACGGGGTGGAATTATTCAATATTTTTCACGAAATTTCTGACCCACCTACAGCTGCACCCTAACAAATTTCAACAAACAAAACCTGCTTTTAAATTGCTATGATAATGATAACGTGAAACATGTCTTTAAATTGCTATGATAATGATAACGTGAAACATGGTTGCTATGAGTACATAAATCAGAAACAGTTACTACACTTTCATTTTAGACTACTATCTTTTATTAGTTTGGGATTCTGCGTAGAATTTAACTATTTAACGTTTTATATGTAAACATGATTGTATTTTAACAGTAATGCTAATTTGCAAATTAAGTCTGAAATAATAAGGGAAGGTCATCATAGGTTTAACTAAATCGGTTTTGAAAAAATAAGTTTGGAGTTTCATAATGTAATCATGTAGTTATTGTTTGCTTTTTTTTTTATCAAAATCTATTTTTGTCATTTGTCTGACTTCGCAGTTTGTGCAATTCCTTTCTTTTTATTTGAGTTGTTTATGTGAAATATTCAGTTTTTCCATTCTTACCTGAAGATTATATAAATCATTCGAACTAGTTCTCATCTTGGATGTAAACAGTAGTTCAACTAATCCAAATTTAAATGTGCAATCTTCAAAAATAAACCTTGTTTTTATATCTTCATGTATCTTATTTATTTTAATAAATTAGACATATCAAAATTAAGGGAACGTTAATAACAGAAACTTCCAACTAATGACCGGACACTTTTACAGAAGAAACGAAATAAAAATTTCACCGTATTACGATGACCTTGAATTGGTTGTTCTTTTGCAGTTGATTTTCTCTTTAAATAATTTCACGTTTAAATCATGTTTTTCATCTTTTAATTTTGATTCTTTTATATTTTCATATATTTTATTTCTTAATGAATTGAACACACAAAACTTCAATTTACTAAAGAAATACTAACAGCAATTTTCTGCGTTGAACACAAAAGAAAAAAACACAAAAGAAATACAAATTAATTCCGATGTTTTTTCGTATTGAATTCTTTGAAAGAAACGTAAGTTTGTATCTTTTTCTTTTTTTATACTAAAAAAATCGAATCTATAACTGTTAATATAATCTTAAACATTAAAATAAGTTTATTTATTTTTGTTTTCGCAATCCAATAAAATCTAGTGATTATTCTGCCAAGCTTTATATCCGACGTAAATACAAAAAACTGTGACCTTTGTATTACTGTACACATTGATTCGAAAAAGTTGTCAAAAAACAAATATATAACAAATAAATGTTATCAAAGGCAAGATAAGTTACTTTTATACAGTAAGTTTGGAAAAATGAGTTATGAATAAAAAAAACTAGACAAAATAGTTTTAGAAACTCGCTCAATATATGTTACCGTGACATACGGTGGGTTTTTAACAGTATTTTGCATTTTTTTTTTAATTTTTAACTCCTTTTCCCAAACTTATCGTGTCAAAGAGATATTCGGGCGCCATTTTAAATTTTCCTATACACAGGTAAACACTGTATGTTTTCGAGCTGAATGAACATGTTACATTGAATAAAAACACTAAAAACATATCCAGTTAGGTAGAAAAATTATTAGGTTTAAACAGCCTTAAAAACTATCCACTAAAGGAATGAGTAATTAATAATACATATTTCAGATTTTAGAGTGGGGATCACTTTCTTATATAATTTAACATAAAATTAGTACACGCTTTATGGCCAGTTAGCAGTCAATGGTACTGTAATCATTTGTCAGTTTCGAAGTTTTGTGACGGGGGTGGGAGACGGGGGACTCGTATTAGTTTTTTGCTTTCTTACATTTTATTCGATCGCATGTGTTGTTAACTATTCTGTACTTTAACTTAACAATTTAATAAACAAGAAATACCGTAAAACTCGTTGGACATACAATTTTGCAAAAGCTGTCACCCTGACATTTATTGGGTGGTTTTTCTACCGGTATTTTTCTTACTTTTCGATTATTGGACGACTATCGGGTCTTCCCAGATGACCATTTTATAAAACCCATTTTTCTTTTTCTAATGTAACGTAACATCCTAATGTTTTAAGGGCAAATAATTTATAACACAAAAAAAAATGTCTCTTGTATTTCGTAAATTGTTAGGTGAAAGCATAAATGATACATGTAATAATTCGCAGTTTCCAATTTTTGTGATGGGGGAGGAATGATGGGAGTCATTTTAGTTTTTGTGATGGAGGAGAAAAGATGGGAGTCATTTTAGTTTATGTGATGGAGGAGAAAAGATGGGAGTCATTTTAGTTTATGTGATGGAGGAGAAAAGATGGGAGTCATTTTAGTTTATGTGATGGAGGAGAAAAGATGGGAGTCATTTTAGTTTATGTGATGGAGGAGAAAAGATGGGAGTCATTTTAGTTTATGTGATGGGGGAGGAAAGATGGGAGTCATTTGAGATTTTTGTGATGGGGGAGAAAAGATGGGGGCCATTTTAGTTTTTTAACTTCTTACTTTTTTTTTTTAGATGGGATTAGATCCCATATGTTGTTAACTATTCTGTACTTTCATTAACAATTTAATACACAAGAGATATCGTAAAACTCGTTGGACATAAACATTTTGCAAAAGGTGGGAACACTTGAACGAAAATAACCCCCTCTAAAATGCTTACATCCGGTTCCCCCGACATCACACTGGCACTGGAATGGATATATAAAATTACTAAGTTTAGTGCGAGGGAAACGGTCTTTTTTGAAAAAAGAAAATGTAGATTTCGTATTAAAAATCATACGAGGTAAAACAGACGGAAAACAATTGATGATAATCTATTTAAGTTGGTTAATAAGATGAACACATTACCTCCAACCCATGGCAACTTAAGAGAAACAGGACATTTTGAAGGGCCAAAGGTTATATCTTTATTAAATTGTTTGAATTTGAATTGAATACATTTCTTAATTAAGACTTCTGGGAAGCCATTATTGACCACAATTTCTTTAATTTTTAGTAAATTCAGTATTTAGCTGACAAGAGGTACAAATAACTAAGTTCTTATGTACTAAATTATAAATCCACGTCAACTTGATGGTTTTAGGTGTAAAAGAACACCACTTAGTGTATAGACCTGTAAAATAGGTTTTATATATAGAGAGGGAAGAAAACGACCTCTGACCCTATTGATCAGCACGTTGAGGAACAGGAGAGAGTTATTCTATTCCATCTCCATAGTAAAAGACAAAGTGTGATATAAGGAATTAAAACGTTTGAAGAATTCTAAAGCCAGGTTCTGAGAAAGGAAAGTCACAAACGTGTCAGCCACATAAGGAAAATATAAGTGTTATGTATTTATTTGTAAAGTTTTAATTCATAAAACCCAACTAAAATGTGTATTTGTAAAGTTTTAATTCATAAAACCCAACTAAAATGTTTATTTGTAAAGTTTTAATTCATAAAACCCAACTAAAATGTTTATTTGTAAAGTTTTAATTCATAAAAACCAACTAAAATGTTTATTTGTAAAGTTTTAATTCATAAAACCCAACTAAAATATTTATTTGTAAAGTTTTAATTCATAAAAACCAACTAAAATGTTGGCACGGATGGGACGTAAGGGACTACCCATGGAAAAATTTGTTGGCACAGTACATTGTCGATACTTAACTCGACGGACTTTGTGCAAAGAGAAATGAGTTCAATGAAATATTTCTCTGGTAAAGAGAGAGGAACACAATAAAGTGCATCGTATCAAATAGTCTTATGAAGAGGCACGTTTGTAAATAAACGAGAAATATCAAACGAGCACCAGAATTAGATTGGGGGTAATATCTCTAATGATTTTGAAAAGAGTAAAAGAATCTCTCTCCCTCCCTATATATATATATATATATATATATATATATATATATATATATATATATATATATATAGTCTTTGAAGATTTTAACCTTTAAAACTATACGAAAATTTATTTTTTATCATTCGTTAGAAAACCATCTAGTCAGTCAGTCATTTAATCACCTGCAATCACTGCATCAACTCGCTCTCGAATTTACTATAATACCAATATTTTATTTTTCAAGGGATCATCAGTTGTTTACCATGAAACACTGTTTCGGGGATTGTATATATATATCTATATATATATATATATATATATATATATATATATATATACAGTGGGTAGCACAACTTATGTACCAAATAATTGTGCTACCCACTGTATATATATATATATATATATATATATATATATATATATATATATATATATATATAGTGGGTAGCACAATTATTTGGTACATTACTTTTTTTCATATTTCTAAAAATATTCTCAACTAGTATTTCAGCCCGGCGTTGCCCGTGTGTTTGCAGGTGTATGTTGAGCAAAAACAAAAGTGGTAGTAGGAAAGTAGGCTCGAACCCGTATTGCAAAGGAGGAAAAGAATGGGGGAAAACGTGACTTCTTTGCTGTTACGACCACCGCAAAACAGGAAGTGACGTAGGTTAAAATTAAGGCTAGACAATCGAAAGGAGAGGATGACTTTCGAAAATATCGGCGAAAAAAGCAACCCCCCTGTAGAAAAGTGTCCAGTTAAAGGTGAAGATATTAATGTTTTTAGCCAATTTTCGATATTTGTGGTCTGAAAGGTCAAACTTCAAAACGATATTGATCTTGTGAAAATCCGTCGAAAGTTTTAGGCAGACATACATACATACATACACGCATTTATATATTGGTAACTCTAATTTTCGACCCAACTCGATGAAAAAGCTTGCCCTATCTCTTAATACCCTTTATATCAAATTTCAAATGTTTAGATCAGAAATTGTCTGAGTAAATTGGTAGAGATCGAAGCGGTCAAATTTTTAAAATTGTGACCCCTATTAGGACCCCTTAATGTTTTTTTGTTTTGGGCTCAAATCAAGTTATTGATTTAGATATGTCCAAGGAACCTATATCTAAAATTTCAAGTGTTTAAATCCAAAATTGTCAGAGGAGTTTGGTAAAGTTCTCAAAGGCCAAATAGTTGAACCTTGACCTCTTAACAGCCAAATTTCTGGCCGAAAATGGATTACTAATATTATCCCAAATCTCAATACCCTGTATATCAAATTTCGAGTCTGAAAATTGACATAGTTATTGTGTAGGGAAATGTACAGAGAGAGACACACACACAGACAGATACTTTCACTTTTATATATAGATTTGAATGAAATTTACACTCAATCAATCTTTGAACAGATAAACATAAAATGGATATGAAACATTTCTTAGTTGAAAAAATTGATTAAAAAATCAAATTACTCATGCAAAAGTATTTAACACATTTATTAATAATTAGTAGTATATTTTTGTTCTGTCTTAAAGCCTCCAAACGCTTTCTATAACTTCCTACTAGTTTCTTACAAGCACTTGCTGGTAGTTTCAGCCATTCTTCGCAATCCTTCTTCAATTCCTTGATATTCTTGGCATCTCTTGCATGCACCTTTAACTTCAAAGTTTTCCACAGATTTTCGGTAGGATTATAGTCGGGTGACTAGCTAAGCAGCTGTAGAACTGTGTTGAATATTGAGTGTGACTGCAGTCATGGAGGTGGGCTGCATGTGCGAACTCGAAACCCGAGCGATGGGAGACAAGAAGGCAACAAAATCAGGTTCGATTGCGCATTAATTTGCATAAAAGAGATAATATAAGGCTGGGAGTTTAAATGTTTGGCAGAGTCGAGCCGTTGAGTTCTCGAGAACCGAATGGAACGTGGTTAGAGCAGAGAATGTCGCTGAGAATCCAGTCCAGTTATTTTTTATTAGGAGCTATTCCGGCTTTAAATATGGAACCAATGCTGCCGAGATGAAATGGGAAATTTTAAATGATTCGTGTCGAACCTGAAAAATTAAAAGTTGCGTTGAAAATTGAAAAGCGTTGTCAAAGAGTGAAATTGAATGAGTCATGTCGAACTGAGAAGGTTGAAGATATGAAGTGAGTCAGACTTTTTTTTGTCTTTTTGTTTTTTTAATCTCAGTGGGATTCGTTGGATTTCTTTAACTATCGTCGTTAAAGGAACGTGTTGGAATGCAGTTCAGTCTACTTGTTTGTATTAAAGTCGTCGTTTTTAAACGAGGAATTTAGAGGGAAATCCAATTATCCTCAAACGATTTCATAGTTATTTTAGCCTTGTGCTTGGCATTATTATCCTTAAACCATTTCATAGTTATTTTAATCTTGTGCTTGGGATCATTGTTTTGCTGGAAGATAAAGTAACGGCACAATTTGAAATCTGCACCATTCTTGAACAGATGTGTTGACAAAATCCATGTGTATTTTGCTGCATTTCCCCTTCTTTGATTTCCATTCCTCTAACTCCAATTGTAGAAAAGCAGCCCCAAATCCTCACACTTCCATCTCCAAATTTTACAGTGCGAATCGTATTAGATGCTTTACATTCTGTGCCCCTTGTTGCCATAACAACAGTTCGCATGTTTCTTCCAAAAAGCTCAGTTTTTGTTTTATCTGACCAAATAAGTATGTTCTAAAAGTCATCCGATTCGTATTGATATTTATAAGCAAATTTCAAACGATCTTTCACATGTCTAGAAGTCAACAATAGAATCTTTCTCAGTGATGTAGAATACAGGTGTGTACGATTCAGTGATCTGATTATGTCGTTGATTACTTCAATACTTGCTTTCTAGAAGATTTTTAGTATTACCATCCATTGTTTTCAAATTTCGCACGATAGCCCCAACTGTACTCACCACCAAATTTTTTTTTACAAGGTGGTCACCACTTATCAAGACCCTGAAGCCACTCAGGGATAAGGGTTATTGTAAGTACAGTACGTTAGTGTGGATATTTAAAGTGTCTACTTAAGGGGGTGGTTCATCAGAAATTTGTTTACGTTGGACTTGAAAACATCCAAGTTGTAGTTAAGAAGGAAGCAGACAGAGGGAACAATTTACTTCTGAAGCTATTTTTCCTGTACTTTACATCTTCCTATGATTTCCTGGGGAATATCATTAGAGGTTCCTTTAGTTTAACCATTTTAAAACAGTAATGAAAAGGACAATCTGTGCAATGTCTGAGAGCTGTAAAGAGCCGGAACTCTGAGATGCATTTTAATTGGTTTAAATATTGTAGTAACATTGAATGACTTCTTAAGAATGAAATTTCTTATCGCTTGAAATATTGGAGCAAGATGAAACGACTGGTTAAAAATGCAATTTGACAATGTGTTAAATAACATTGCATATGTGTTAAATAATATTACATATGTGTTAAATAATATTTCATATGTGTAATTTGATTTTTTGTTAATATTTGTCAACTAAGTATACTTCATTCCCGTTTTATTTTAAGATAGATAATATCTCTTCAAAGTGTATTTAGTGTAAATTTCATTCAAATGAACTTGATACTTTTTGAGAAATACAAAAACGCCAATGCTCCAAATACTCTCGCTGCCCACTTTATATATATATAATATTATATAATATATGTATATATAAATATATATGCATATACATATGCACATATATATGTATATACACATATATATAAGTGAAAATGTCTATGTGTGTGTATCTGTTTGTGTACATTTCTCTATGCAATAACTCTGTCAATTGTAAGTCTACAGATTCCAAATTTCATATACAGGGTACTGAGATTTGGGAAAATCTATGTGATTACTTTTCGGCCAGAAATTTGGCTGTTAAGGTGTCAAAGTTCAACGAATTGACCTTTGACAATTCTTTCCAAAATCCCCCGAGAATTATGGGTCTAAACGATTGAAATTTTACATAAAGGTTCCTTGGACATGGCTCTAACTTAATAAAATAATTTGAACAAAACAATAAATTCTAAGGGGTCATAATAGGGGTCGAAGTTAGTTTTTTTTGCTCAGCGTACACCTCCAAACACCCGGGCAACGCCGGGAACCTCTGCTAGTACATATATATATATATATATATATATATATATATAATGAACATAATAAACATACATGTGTTTCTCTTCTCATTATGATCTACATCATAAAAAACCGTTAGATATAACTTCAACTAGACCAAACATAGATTAAGAAAACCATATATGGACTGGGTCTGTGTCAAGTTAGGACACATCCAGTTTTCTCATATAATATTTTAAGACTACATTAATATAGATATTGTGAGTTAAATCCAATAATATTAATAACAATAAACAGACATAATACTAATATTTGAATGCAATATACACAAATATAAATATTTCTCTTCCACACCTGTATCGACTTGCCTGTGTCAGGTTAGTAAATATCTGGTTATTTTTGTAACGTGTCTCACATAACTTTTTTAATTTTTTGCAGATATTCCTGATTGAACCATATTATTCAACTTTTATAGAGTATCATTTTCTTTAAAATTATCCTATAAGCAATTATTACTTCATTTGAAAGACACAGCGCCATCTATGATAAGATTAATTATACTGGACAATACAATTTGAAATTTAGTGCACTAAGAAAAATTTCGTAGAAACAAAAGTATATAAATTTAAGAAGACAATATTTTTACAGCAGGCCAAACTATAACACTAAGAAAAATTTGATGAAAAGAAAAGTATGTGGATTTAAGTAAACAATTATTTTTACAGCACCCGAAACTATAACATTAAGAAAAATTTTGTCGCAAGAAAAGAAAGACATTATAAATTCTAAATACTTTGATGTAGAAGTTTGCAAAGATCACTCTGTTGAAATATATAAGACTGTGGCATAAATGTGGATATGAGAACTCACACTGGGAAAAAGACACATACTTGTAAAGTGTGTGGATATTCTTGTTCTAACAAAGCATATTTAGTGAGACATATGAGAACTCACACTGGGGAAAAACCACATACTTGTGAAGTGTGTGGATTATCTTTTTCTCGAAAATCATATTTAGTGACACATATGAGAACTCACTCTGGGGAAAAGCCGTATTCTTGTGAAGTATGTGGATATTCTTGTTCTGACAAATCAAATTTAGTGACACATATAAGAACTCACACTGGTGAAAAGCCGTATTCTTGTGAAGTATGTGAATATTCTTGTTCTCAAAAGTCAAACTTAGTAATACATATGAGAATTCACACAGGGGAAAAGCCACATACTTGTGAAGTCTGTGGATATTCTAGTTCTAGGAAATCAACGGTAGTAATGCATATGAGAACTCACACTGGGGAAAAGCCATATTCTTGTGAAGTGTGTGGATATTCTTGTTCTGACAAATCAACGGTAGTAATGCATATGAGAACTCACACTGGGGAAAAGCCACATACTTGTGAAGTGTGTGGACATTCTTGTTCTAAAAAATCAAGTTTAGTGAGACATATGAGAACTCACAACAAAGTATCAAGGACTTATGTATGATATGAAACGAAATTGGAAATTAAAAGACGTTTCAATTATACCAGTCATCATAGGAGCAACTGGGCTTATGAAAAAGAACTTTAAAAAGTACATAGCAAGCATACCCGGTGAACCAAGTGCAAGTGAAATATAAACGATTGCACCGAAAGGGAAGGCTAGAATCCTGAAAAGATTTCTTGGTTGGACTCACTGAAATAGGGGTAAATGTCAGACATCTGGTTGGATATCCCATCCCCTAGAAGAAAAAAGTTTAAGAAAAATGAAAAAAAAGGGGTGAACTTGAAGGGGAGAACTTGAGTGCCTACTAGACATTATCCCCGAGTGTCTAAGGTCTCTCTGTACAGGGGTTTGTGAGAACAATCTGGCATGAGGATACTTTTTCCATAGAAGAAAACCCTGACCAAATATTCAAAATTACATAGGATTTGCAGCCCAAATAAGATCTCACTACAGCTACCCCACAGCTTTCCGAGGAATGGTGCACCTTCTCCAAGTGATATTACCTCAAGTAATAGCACGAAGCTGGATACTCCACCAGATAAATTCTTGTCCTGGAATCCAGTAAGACCATGAGACCAACATGAAAGATATACTACAACGTATAAAAATGGTTAATCGGGGAGACGAAAATTATGTCTCAACTTCTTTATAAACTCAGTATTTCAGAAATAAAGAACTTAAATGGAACATTCGAATATCTATATATCTCATATAGATTTCAAGTGTTAGCCTCAGGTTGTGGGCCCCTTGATTTCTGAGAACTTCGACTGAAGTAAAATAAAACAAAAAAGTGAAAATTGAATGCCTACTAGACACCAACCCTGAATATTTGAATTTAAATGAGAATGAAAAATAAAACTAAACTGGCAGGATGTCACCCAGGATAAATAGATGTATGCTAAGACCAAACAAGATCCACTAAGAAAAGACACTATAACCAAGTCAAGTTGAGGAGAGAAAAAATTATTCTTCACTATTTCGCATACTCCAGGTATGAGAAATGGAGGAGAAAAAAAACTACACCCTTACCAAAAGAAAAAAAACAACAACAACCACAACTAAGAACAAATATCCCAGCTAAAAAAGATGTCCAAACATTTGTCCAATCAGCAATCCCTCCCTATACCTAAGATCTGCCAAACCAAACAAGAAGACACCACAACAAATTCTCACCTGACACAGCTCCCTGAGACAATGCCAACAAGTCCAAGTCTTAGATGTCTACTAAAAACAAACCAAAAATATACCCGACGTGCCACTCCCTCAAATAATGCAACCTCTCCCCAGAAACTACTCCCAAAAGACCCAACACAATTTTAACATGGGCAGATATGCCAACAGTATGTCCCACTTCAACATGTGACATTTGATGCGGACCAGTTGGAACTAGAGGAAGAGCTGGCAAACAGGATAGAAATAGCACTTGCTCTGGCTATTGAGGATCGGCCTAGACTGGGAGAATTAGTCCTTGTTTCCAAAGTCAACGATGTCATCGAAAGAATCATTCAAATTAACGCACCATTGAGTGAAATACACCATACAACATACGGAGCAGCATGGTTTATTCAATTAAAACACAAGGAGAGTAAAAGAGGAAACATGAAGGCTAAATCATATATCCCAGCCTGGAAACAAAAACTCCAGCAGAAAATAGACAGACTCTGAAAGGAAACTGCCCAGATATATGCATTCCTATCCTGTGAAACCCCAGGAAATAAAAACTAAATAAGAAGGTGAATAAGTTGAAAACTTATTATTCCCTCCAAGACCAAACACAGCAGAACATCAGGCTGAGATAAAATCCTTAGCTGCACAAGTAAAAAATAAAACAAAACATTGAAGCAAAAAGGATGAATAAAATTTTTGCAACAAACCAAAGAATTGTCTATAGGAGCCTAGTTAAATAAGAAATAAATGTGAGCTCCCAACCAACACAAGAAGAAGTTAAAAACTTCTGGGGCCACTCAATGAGGACACGAAAGTACATAAAGAAAACAACTGGATAAATACTATCAAAGAGGAGAACAAGGAGAAAGAAAAGATGCCAGCTCTAAAAATTACCAGGGAGGCTGTCTGCAGGAAGGTAGCTCAATACAGCAATTTCAAGACCCCAGGAATAGACCAAATACCTCCTTTCTTGTTGAAAATTCTGAGCGCACTTCATCATCACTATGCCAAGGTATTCAATAGAATCATCAGTGGAGATGAAGAGCCACCTGAGTGGCTTACTGTAGGCAGTACATCACTTATTCCCAAACTTGAGTACACCCACATGGCTAGCAAATATAGGCCAATCTGTTGCCTCACAACAACCTACAAGCTCCTAAAACGGAAAATCGCTGGTGCAACATACGGCCATCTCATTGCTGGTGATTACCTTGAAAGTGTGCAGAGGGGGTGTACGAGGAAAAAGCTAGGCACAAAAGACCAACTCCTTGTAAACAGAACCATATTAGAAGACTGCAGGAGATGACAAAGAAATCTGTCAATGGCATGGATTGATTACAAAAAGCCTTTGACAGTATACCTCATTCCTGGATACTTCGCTGTTTGGAGTTGTACAATGTGCACACTGGTATTACATAATTCCTTCAAAAACAAATGGCCAGATGGTGCACCTTAATTACATTAGAGCACACGGAAGGAAGGATACAGACCCCAAACATAAAGATCAAGCGAGGAATATTCCAGGGAGACAGCCTCTCACCGCTCCTTTTCTGCCTCACAATGGATCCATTAAGTAAGCTACTCAAGCGATCCAATGCTGGATACAATCTCAGCATGGGCAGAAAGAACGAAGAAAATAAAAGTGTAAACCATCTACTCTTTATGGACGACTTGTAACTCTATGCAGAATCCGAGAAACCACTTGTCTCTCTGATAGGCATTGTTAAAAATGATATAGAGGACATCTGTATGGAGTTTGGGTTCGACAATTGCGCTAAGTGCACCATAAAGAAAGGAAAAAAGACAGCATCAGAAAATCTTAATCGTGACAATGGTTTTATTGAAGACCTTGAAGAGGATGCTGTCTATAAATAACTGGGAGTGGAGGATAATGAGACACTTGAACATGGAAAGATGAGAGAAAAGGGGCAGGGAGAATAGTTCTTGCAACTTTAAAAAATTCTCTCATCAGAACTATCACCAAAAATAAAATTACTGCCATCAATCAATTGGCAATACCCGTTGTCTCTTATGGATCATAATCAATTGGCCACAAAACTGCATCAATATCCTTGACGTAAAAACTCGGAAAATGCTGGCCCTTCATAAAGTCATTTACAAACATCAGTGCATGGACAGACTGTACTTACCACGGAGAGAAGGTGGTTTAGGCCTCACTAAAATAAACCACGCATACCGAGCTTCAGTGGTAAGCATGGGCCAATATATCACATGTTCTTCTGACCCCAAAATAAAAATGGTAAATGAACACCACACCAAAGGTTTGCCCCAGCAGACGTCAACTACAAAGCTCGGTGACAATTTCAGTGGTAATACACTGGACAACACAATAGAAGAATATGACAACCCAGCAACCCTAATTACACGAAAGAGAAATGATGAAGAACGATTATTATAGCTGCACAAGATCAAGGCTTTCTCACAAATGAATTTAAGAGAATGGTTGGTCTACAAAAAACGACCAATGCAGATTCTGTCACTCAGCTGTTTAAAGCCCAAGCCACCTAATGTCTGGATGCAAGATCCTTCTAGCCGATGGTCATTACACTGCTCGCAAAAACAAAGTATGTAGATACTTACATTTGAAGATCTGTGGAGAGATGCAACTAAATAGGTCGTCGAACATCTGGGAACATGAACTACCACCGATAACATCAAATAGAAAAGTGACAGTGTTCTACGACAAAGACATACAGGCAGATACATAAAAGACAAGGCCATCAAGCCAGATATAGTAATATGGAACAAGCCCGAAAGGACTGCACTTATTATCGACATAACAGTTCCAAACGACTTCGGCCTTAATAGAACAGAACGGGAAAAGATAACAAAATATCAGGACGTAAAAATGATCTAAAAACCACATGGTCTCTGAAAGAAATAAACATTATACCAGTTGTGACAAAAGAAACTGGCCTAATAAAAAATAACCTTCAAAAATACTTAGAAGCAATCCCTGAAAAACCAAGCTGTAAGGAAATACAGATAGCAGCCATAAAGGGAACAGTGTCTATTCTTAAAAGAGCCCTCGGATATAAATTTACATCATAACAAAATCAAAAGTAAAATAAAAAAGGGAAAAGCCCTATTCATGTTACACGTGTGAATATTCTTGTTCTGAAAAATCATCATAATGAAACATATGAGAACCCGCATTGGGGAAAAGCCGCATTCTTGAAAAGTGTGTGGATATTCTTGTTCTTAAAAATCATCATAATGAAACATATGAGAACCCGCATTGAAGAAAAGCCGCATTCTTGAAAAATGTGTGGATATTCTTGTTCTTAAAAATCATCATAATGAAATATATGAGAACCCGCATTGAAGAAAAGTCGCATTCTTGAAAAATGTGTGGATATTCTTGTTCTTAAAAATCATCATAATGAAACATATGAGAACCCACATTAGGGAAAAGCCGCATTCTTGAAAAGTGTGTGGATATTCTTGTTTTTAAAAATCAAAATTAGAGACAAATATTAGAAATCGCGCATTCCAGTAATCATAGAAGCTACTGGACATAAAAAAGAATCTTTTAAACTACCTGCCAAATATACCCACTGAACCAGATGGAAATTAGATTCAAACTATTGTATTCAAAGAAACAGTTAGAATTCAAAAACGATCTATCGGTTGGAATATATAAAATACGGATGAGGGTGTTCCATCAGCCCAATCCAAAGCTCTAACAAAATTTATAAGAAAAATAAAAATTGAGGAACTAGCCACTTGTTAAGTGTGTGGTTATTGTTAAGCCACATATTAATAAAATGCGATACAAACTTCATAGCTACAACGATCGAGACACTAGGCTCTAAAACAATTCAGATGAATCTACTCTCATTACGACACATTGTTGCATATTATGACCCTCAGGTTTCTAAACTGAAGCAAGATAACACTATGATTGGTTAAAGTGCAGCGAACGTTGAAGGAGATTCTGTCTCTGCAATTTGTGAAAGCAGATGGACTTATTAGAGACGATGTTTGTCGATCATACAAAACAGAAATGAAACCATCGATAAACACATTTGCATAAACATAGTTACAACCTGACACGTTTATTATACAACCATAATACGTATTGCAATCCTGATACTACGATTCCTTGAATTATCTATTCAGTAATCAAGAAAACATTAAACAATAATATATGATTTTAACATCATTAACATTACTTTATAAGTAGACAACTTATTTCCTTCTTTATGAAGATAAAGTAAAACGCCATGTTATTAAATAGTAAAAATATATTATTTCAACATCAAATGGTTTTATAAGTAGACAACTTATTTCCTTTTTTATCAAGATAAAGTAAAACACTATGTTATTAAATTATAAAAATATATTATTTCAACATCAAATGGTTTTAGAAGTAGACAACTTATTTCCGTTTTTATGAAGATAAAGTAAAACACTGTTATTAAATAATAAAAATATATGATTTCAACATGAAATGGTTTTATAAGTAGAAAACGTATTTCCTTTTTTATCAAGATAAAGTAAAACACTATGCTATTAATAAAATATATGATTTCAACATGAAATGGTTTTATAAGTAGACAACTTATTTCCTTTTTTATGAAGATAAAGTGAAACACTATGTTATTAAATAATAAAAATATATGATTTCAACATCAAATGGTTTCATAAGTAGACAACTTATTTCCTTTTTTATCAAGATAAAATAAAATACTATGTTGTTAAATAATAAAAAATATGATTTCAACATCAAATGGTTTTATAAATACACAACTTATTTCCTTTTTTATGAAGATAAAGTAAAACACTCTGTTATTAAATAATAAAAATATATGATTTCAACATGAAATGGTTTTATAAGTAGACAACTTATTTCCTTTTTTATGAAGATAAAGTAAAACACTATGTTATTAAATAGTAAAAATATATGATTTCAACATGAAATGGTTTTATAAGTAGACAACTTATTTCCTTTTTTATGAAGATAAAGTAAACACTATGTTATTAAATAATAAAAATATATGATTTCAACATGAAATGGTTTTATAAGTAGACAACTTATTTCCTTTTTTATGAAGATAAAGTAAAACACTATGTTATTACACAACATCAATTAAACAATAAAAAATATGATTTCAACATCATCAGAGGATTTTATAAGTAGACAACTTATTTCCTTTTTTATGAAGATAAAGTAAAACACTATGTTATTACACAACATTAATTAAACAATGAAAAATATGATCTCAACATCATCAGAGGATTTTATAAGTAGACAACTTATTTCCTTTTTTATGAAGATAAAGTAAAACACTATGTTATTACACAACATTAATTAAACAATGAAAAATATGATCTCAACATCATCAGAGGATTTTATAAGTAGACAACTTATTTTCTTTGTTATGAAGATAAAGTAAAACACAATGTTATTACACAACATCAATTAAACAATAAAAATATGATTTCAACATCATCAGAGGATTTTATAAGTAGACAACTTATTTTCTTTTTTATGAAGATAAAGTAATACACAATGTTATTACACAACATCAATTAAACAATAAAAATATGATTTCAACATCATCAGAGGATTTTATAATTAGACAACTTATTTTCTTTTTTATGAAGATAAAGTAAAACACAATGTTATTATACAACATCAATTAAACAATAAAAAATATGATTTCAACATCATCAGAGGATTTTATAATTAGACAACTTATTTTCTTTTTTATGAAGATAAAGTAATACACAATGTTATTACACAACATCAATTAAACAATAAAAATATGATTTCAACATCATCAGAGGATTTTATAAGTAGACAACTTATTTTCTTTTTTATGAAGATAAAGTAATACACAATGTTATTACACAACATCAATTAAACAATAAAAATATGATTTCAACATCATCAGAGGATTTTATAAGTAGACAACTTATTTTCTTTTTTATGAAGATAAAGTAAAACACTATGTTATTACACAACATCAATTAAACAATAAAAATATGATTTCAACATCATCAGAGGATTTTATAAATAGACAACTTATTTTCTTTTTTATGAAGATAAAGTAAAACACTATGTTATTATACAACATCAATTAAACAATAAAAAATATGATTTCAACATCATCAGAGGATTATATAAGGGGACAACTTATTTGCTGTACTCTTTTTGCCTGATGATAAATCAGATACTCATTAAATTTGAGAGTGCTTACAAGGTGAGCCAAGACCGGCAACGGGCCAGAATAAAATAATCATACATTTGCTCTATAGAATGTGTGGTCAGAAGCTAAGAAAAACAGAAGTTTTACCGTGGGTGTGCAGCGAGTGAGTTCAGGCCGAGAAAAGGAAAAACAAAGATGGCGGCCAGCATTTTATTACGTGCGTTCTCGCAAAATCTCGTGTGCGCCTTCAGCTGGCAACTACAAAACATGCTTCATTTTTCGGTGCTGGGGAGATTCCAGATCTGGCAGGAGAGTAGGTGCAACGGGAGTTGAGATTCTACTTTCTCGGATTTATTCCCTTTTGTGTGTTTGAGGTGACCGCCCCCCTACGGGAGGTGCAAAAAGTGGACTAAATTACGGACCTGAACATTTCAAGAAATTCGGTAATTTCGTCACCATTTATTTAATTTTCAGAATGCATAGGAAAGGATGCTGCCTGCAAATAGATTGGAGTAAAGGAGGAGGCAATGCTTGGGCATCGAATGATGAGATAATGAGAATATATCTAACGCATTAATAAAAATCGCAGACCGGAAATATAAACAACTAACACAACTCGATACTTATTGATTTTGCACGACGATAAATCGCATTTCCTTTTCAAAGTAATTTAGTGTATCTTATAGTTAAAACAAATCTGCTTACATCCTGAGTGTGCAACACAAACGGATGTTTATTTCCGGAATAGAAATAACAAATAATAACAAGTTAAAACATAGTTCTCAATATTTCAGAGTTCTTTTTTTTTTAGTTCATATGAAAGGTGAAGAGTCTCTTTTTTGTGTTCTTTGAATGTTAAAATATGTAACATAGACAATATTAATGTTCGTCTGTTAAAAGCGAGTATAAATGCGCGGAGCAGTGGAAATGAAATAATTGACGTTTGCACGCGTGGTAAGTCCTAATGAGAAAGCGTTGAATGAGTCGGAAGAGTTTAAAGAGACGAAAGAATGCTCGAAAGGCTAAGAGACTAAAGAGATAGATTTTGTGTTTGTGCATGTTTATATTTGGTTTGATTGGCTCCAAACGAGCTCTAGAAAATCAGTTTTAAAATTTGTCCTAGGAGGAATTCCATTGGACGGAAGACATCACATGGGGTGCTTTCAACTACGTACGCACCTTTGGTATATAAAGGTCACGCCGGAATTTGCGTGGGTGTCATTTTTCATTTTTTTAACGCGCCGAAACAATCAATTGCACTGCGCGCCTAAATTGTATTTAACGATTTTAAATTTGAATATTAAACTGTGCCAACTGGCACATGAGTCACAACCGCCATTTGGACCAGAACAAAGGAGTGAAATACCTTTTCTATTGGATTAAGTAGATTACAGTGCTTGAGCATCGAATAAGTGATAAAATGAATGGAAAATATGTAAAGCGAAAGCGCTTTGAATGTTATTCACCAATATACAATATAATGCCACGCTGTACATGGAGAAAATGTATTTTGAGCCTAAAAGATCCCTCGTATATAAATTCATCTGATAGCAAATCACGTGCTACAGATAGAAGTTTAATATCTTCGAATGACATAAAAAAACTTGCAGTAAATATAATTGCTGTGGTAGAGGCAACTGTTCTGATGAAAGTATAAAAATGCACAGAATCTTGTCAAAACCAATCTGTATCAAAACTTTTTGAAAATAAAGTATAAACTATGTTGTGTGTCTTTTTCTACAGTTAATAAATATTAGTTTCCCCCATGATAGCATATTGGATAGAAACTATTTTATGAAATCTGTTGTCTTTTTATATTTTAGTTATTGTTTGATCAGTTGGAGACAAACGTGATAGAGATAGGTCTTCAACAATTTATTTATATTTCTATTTGTATTTCATTATTTTCTAATATATTCAAACTAAAAATAATGAAAACATGAATCACAATAGGAAATGATTTGAGAAAAACATGCTTCTTTGCAAAATTAACTTTTCTTTGCATGGTGCTTCATTAGTTTTCATAAACTCTTGCTTAACTCAGAAAATAATAAGTCAACGTAATAAATAAACTTTATTTTATATTGACATAAATAACTTTACAATATTAAATATGTTTAGGTCTGATACTGTTGATATTAAAGCGAGAAATAAACTACTTCTTGTAAAACATAAAACATTTTATCAAATATTTTCCACAATTATGAAAAAAAGCCATAAGTAATAAAACTATGGCAGGAGAGTAGGTGAAACGGGAGTGGAGATTTACTTTCTCAGATTTATTCCCTTTTGTGTGTTTGAGGTGACCCCCCCCCTACGAGAGGCGCAAAAATTTGGGCTAAATTACGGACCAGAAGATTTCAAGAAATTCGGTAATTTCGTCACCATTTATTTAATTTTCAGAATGCATGGGAAAGGATGCTGCCTGCAAATATATTGGAGTAAAGGAGGAGGTAATGCTTGGGCATCGAATGATGAGATAATGAGAATATATCTAACACATTAATAAAATTCGCAGACCGGAAATATCATTAACTAACACAACTCGATACTTATTGATTTTGCATGACGATAAATCGCATTTCCTTTTCAAACTAATTTAGTGTATCTTATAGTTAAAACAAATCTGCTTACATCCTGAGTCATAACCGCCATTTGGGCCAGAAGAAAGGAGTGAAATATCTTTTCAATTGGATTAAGTAGATCACAGCATCGAATAAGTGATAAAATTAATGGCGAATATGTAAAGCGCTTTGAATGTTATTTACCAATATACAATGTAATGACAACCTTTACATGGAGAATCTTTTCAAAACCAATCTGTATCAAAACTTTTTGAAAATAAAGTATAAACTATGTTGTGTGTCTTTGTCTACAGTTAATAAATAAAATACAGTTGACATAAATAACTTAACAATATTAAAAATAATGTTGATTTTAAAGCGAGAAATAAACTATTTCTTGTAAAACAAAACATTTTATCAAATATTTTCCACAATTATTAAAAAAGCATAAGTAATAAAACCATGAACATAAATTAATCACATTTAAATTCCACCAAATATTTCAATCTAATTCAAATTTAAAATAATCGTCCGCCTATCGTTTCCTCGTTTGATCAGCCTTACTGTCTTATTCCAGTGCAATCTCAATCCCAAAGCCATTCCGTTTTCCAAAGATTTAGTATATCATCAATATAAGAGGAGGTGGCTCTGTTAATTGATATCGCCATAGTCCTTTGCCGACATGAATTTGAAAGAAGTCCGACTTTAGTTGCTCCTTCCATTCTCCGCCACTCTTTGGCGTGGTTTCCACATATTTGTTCAGTTCAGGAAATCCATCACAGGCCTGATTTTTTGGATAGGTTAAACCACAACCATGAGCGGTAGAATTCTTTAAACCTTTCCTGACCATTGTGTTAAGATTTCGCCCACTTCTCAACTTCAGTCTCCAACTGTTACCCTGTTTATCATTTTAGTGTGATTTTGTAGCAGTTAACCCGGGTCGTAAACACAGGTTGTTCTCCAGTTTATTGCCACTTTACCGTCCACTTTAAAACCATCAAAATAGGCTCGAAAATCTTTATCCTCCATTGCCCGAATTTAACTTAGTAACATCCAAATTAGACGCATTCAAATACTAGAACGTGTAAAAACCAATAACATATAACCATTTACAAGTGAGACAGGTAAAAAGAAGAGGAAGTAAAAACAACTTGAAACAATCATAAACTTTTATTTAAAAAGGAAAACATCAATTGAAATGAGAAAAAAATAATAATAAAGTCTGACGTTCACCTGTATTTTGACTGCCAAAAAATGTTTCCTTTTTGCAAACCTTAAAGGCGCTAAGAGAGAAAAGGATTAGAATTAAAAGATAAAAAGATTAAGAAAGAGGACAAGCTTACTTTATTTTACTCATATCTGTCGATTTTTACTTGGGGAACAAACATTACTTGGTCTGATGTAGCTCCGACAGCTTAGTCGAACAAAAACTTCTTATTAGAGAAGGCTCTTTCTTCTTGATGCGCCACTGATGATTATACATTTTCCTTTTTCACTTTGAATGTTTCCTGAGAGACACGCAAATTATTATTGTTTGATCCGTCACTTTTTTTCTCTCGTTAGCATTTGTCTTTATTTCTTTTCCTCTAGACAAGACTTTTGACTTGATTTTTTAAGACTTTTCTGTCTGAATTCAGCCGACAATTTTCTATTCGTTATCGTCATCAAGACGAAAATGTAACTTACGAAATCGAACCTACATCTAGAGCCTCCTGATGTCTCGCCACGATGGGTTACTACATCCAGGTCCAACATTAAAAAAAAAACACCCTTTCACTCCTAAAGGCCTAGGCAGCGACTGTCTTTTTTCACCTCCATTTTCGTTTGAATCGTCGAGCAAAAAAAATCATTGGACTAATCGTTACCAAAGAAGTAATTATGTGCTATCAATAGAAGTCTACAACTATTTGCTTAGACGGTGTGAGTTAAAGAAATAAGAAATTAAAGCTGGAAAGAAGAGTAGATTGAGTAATTAAATTCTGACACCATCTGATATTTCGTCGGTTGAATAGTATTGCTACTGGTTGCACTTATCATTCTCAGTACACACTGGTTGCCAAACTTCACGTGATCTTTAGAAAATGTAGTTCCCCCAGTCGGTCTATCACATCTAAGCCCAATACCCCGTTGATTCCCGCAATAATAATATTTAGCACTTCTACTACTGTAATATTACTGGCTTCATTACAAGACTCGGCGACACGTGTAGTGACAAATGAATTGGTTAGACCGGTATCAACAAGAGCCCTTTCGTTAAAAATGCTTACTATCAGTTGAAACAAACGTCTTTCCACAATAAAGGGTTAACTACTGACGAAATGGCACTTCTTTTACTGGTTTACTAATGGCTACACTGAAATCAGATAATGCCCGGTCGCAGCTCCTTACAGTCTCTGATCAAGTAAGGTTCTTGACGTCTAAGGATTTACCGGTAAATTTACGAATTTGTCTTCTAACCGTCTGCTCCTGTCTGCTGGGATTGTGTAGTGTAGAGATTGAAATTGACTTTAGTTCACTCTGTCGTGCTTAAAAATCTCCTCTGCCTCCATGGTTTCAATCCCAGTTAATCGTTGTAGTTCCATAGAAATGCTGCCAGAAAACAACTCACGATAGCCAGCTTAACAGTCTTTGCACCGCTGCGTCCACTATATCCATCCAATCCTGCAAAGCTCCTTGTTTCTGTTGCATATACGTCCACCGATTCCTCGGTCCAGGTAACGCTTCCTCAAAAATACTCTCGGAAAATGCGGTCTTCAATCTATTCTGGTTACTCATCAGGCTGATATATTTCTATTTCCAGGTCGATAATACAAATACATTGCTACGTTTTCGATTTTTTTCCGCTTTACATGTACTTTTACCTTTCTCCAATGAACGGCCCCAGAATGTCATTGCTTAATTTTACTCGTTCTCCCATTTTTCTTCATCTTGCAATTAAAAAATGATAAATCCGACAAACTTCTACAAAAAACGCGCTATTCCAAATCCTGACGACCTGCTGTTAAAACTCAACTGCAAATCTCGACGGTCTGCTATCAAAACTCAACTCCAGATCTTAATACTCTATTGTCAACGCTCAAACTGTTGAACACGACGCACTGCTGACAACACTAGTATCATCTCTGTCTCTGAAAAAGAAGCGGAAGCATTTAATTTGCATGTCATGTGACTACATTACAAACATATAAAGTAAAAGGTGACCATTTTTTTTCTATTTTCTTCTTGCACCAATTTTCAATCACAAATCTGGAATCATAACCGAAGGTCATCATAAGTTTAAACGAAAAAAGTGTGATAATGCAATCATATGATTATTTACTTTCTTAGTTGAAATATATATACTAGCAGTTCTGACCGGCTTTGTCCTGGCCCTATGTAGTGTTCATAATTTATGTGCATATGTATAGATATATATTAAAATGTTAGACTCTTGTCCATGTAAGCTACATCTAGAATTTCAAGTGTTTAGACCCAAAATTTGAAGTGGAGTTTGATAAAGTCTGCAAATATTAACTTTTCAACTTTGACTCAAAAATTTGCAGCCAAAAGTTCGCCCAAAAACTGATTAAAAAGCTTTTTGCTGCATGTTTGAATATCCTTTATGTAAAATTTCAAATGTTTAGACTCAAAATTTTCTGAATAGTTTTGTAAAAACGAAACAAGTATCATAATGTAATCATATGATTATTATTTACTTACTTAGTTGAAAAAAAGGCTAAAGTTAAATTTCCTTCAAGACGACTGCCCATGTCTGTATTGCGTGATAAACATTATTGCAATTGTGTTCTACTACTAAACTCTACTTCAACTCTATATATCCTAATGTATATTAATACTGTATTCTTTTAAGTTGTATCATCTCTCCTGTTCCAACTGGACAACCAATTGCTATTCTACCCAAGCGGCTATAAAATTACATAATTTGCATGTAACGTCGGAGAGGGGGGTTTGCCCCCCTTCCCTGTGTGTGATCATGATCACGTCGGAGGGGGGGGTTCTTCTGATCCTTAACTTTAGAAGGTCACACTTTTAAAAACTGGTAAATACTATGCATCGATAGATTTCTATTGTTAAGGCATACATTATCTTAACTTATATTTATATTCTACAGTTTATCTATAAAATAAATATTAGCCATAATTTGTACTTAGATTCAAAGTGATCTATATTAAGTAGGAACTTTATAACTTTCTTTCCCTTTAGATGTGTGAAAATACTGGTGATTGTCTTTACATGAAAACTAACACCTAAAGCACATTTCGAATTGTACTCTAACTCTTTATACTATAATTTATGTATTTATTAACCCCAAAACAGTATTTAATCCTTGTCCTAGAAATATTAACCTTAAATGTACACCTATACTCATACATAACTCGACTCAAAACGTGCAAATAATCCACATCTTCCAATCTTAATGCTATTCCGAGGAATGTAACTCCAAAGCAGATATTAACACTATTAATTCTAACTACGCATTTGGGAGCGTAGAAATCAGGCGCGAGGATAACCCTCTCGGTGCTGATGGTCGAGTAGATCTGGTCAAGTAATCAATCTAGAAGGAATACTCTGATATGTAAACCTTTGCCACTGACCTTATATGTCTTAACACCACACGGGAGTTGGAAGGTCTCCTCGGTCCTGGTCGACAACCTCCCTAGAGCTGGTGGCTCGATCAAACCAAGGGGCTCATAAGATACGCCAAGTACATAGCCTAGTTTCCTGGCTAAAACATGAGTTGGAACAGATATACGGAGAGCATTGCCAAGGCTGCTGTAAAGCAGGTGGGTTCTCTTTACCATGTTAGAAAATTACTTAGACCTGAAAGTATCCTGTACCTCTACAAGGCCACTATTTGCCCATGTATGGAGTATTGTTGTGACATTTGGGCTGGAACATCTGCTACTAGTCTCTCGCTATAGGACGCGGTTCACAAGAGAGTCGCCCACCTGATAGGTCCTGAACTGTCATCTAAACTTAAACCACTGTCCCATCGACGAAATGTTCCATTCCTCTGCCTGTTATACAAATATTTAAATAATAGTTGCTCCAACGGACTACAAACCCTACCATCTCCTCGACGTAAATACCCCGACAAACTCGACAAGCAGCAAAATCCCACCCCTACACATTAGACATCCCTAGATGTAAGAGAGCTGTCTACTCTAATAGTTTCTTCATCACAACTTGTAGACTTTTGAATTCCCTTCTGGGTCCCTACTTCACCAACTGTACTGATATGCAAATGTTCAAGTGTAGGGAACAAACATCCGTGTGCGAAGAAACATCTTGCTGCTCAAACCCCTACATAGTATCCCTGCAACTTATTCCTTGATAGTAGCCCCCTACATCAAAATGGTTTCAAATTCTCCAAAACTAAAACAAAATGCATCCATTTCTGTTACCAACCCAAACTCCACCCTGACCCAACCTTACAGATTGAAGGCGAAAAAAATTCCATTCGTAAATGAACATAAGCACCTGGGAATCATTTTTGACAAAAACCTAAATTTCATTCCACACATCAATCACATCAAAACCAAATGTTATAAAACATTACAACTCCTACGAGTTATCGCCCATACAGATTGGGGAACTGACAAGAACACACTACTCAAACTATATAGAGCATTAATTAGGTCAAAAATAGATTATGGTAGCATCATATATGAATCCACCAGAAAGTCATACCTAAAAACCCTCAACACAATATGCCACTCCGGACTAAGACTAGCACTAGGAGCATTTCCAACCTCCCGCGTAGAAAGACTGTATGCAGAAGCACATGAAATTCCTCCAATGCTCAGAAATCAAAGCCTTGGGATAAAATACTACACAAAACTTACAGCCAACCTCACAAACCAATAGCACTTTAAATCCAAACCGTAAACACCTTTTCGACCAAAAAGAAAATGCAATCAACACCTTTGGACTTAGAATAAAATCGATTTCCAAAGAAACAAGTCTGTCCATAACTAAAATTCACGATACTGTTTTACCCAAAACCCCTCCCTGGACCTAACATCGACCTAACTCTAAGTAAATATGAAAAGAAACATACTTATACAATAACATTATGATCTCGATAAAATCAAAGAAAAGTATCCAGCCACAGAGGAAATATAATAAGAATAAAATCCACATGGCAGCAGCACATATGGGTAGCAACGACGACAGTTCCACAGAGGAGCTGTACTTCCACACAGTAAAGGAATTACCGTTAGCGACCACAGAAGCTTTTACAAAACTGAAGATAGGCAACAGCAAAGCCCAAATAGAGGTTGACGCGAAAATCGACACAGGTGCAATGAGCAACCTGTTACCTAAACAGGTATTCAAGGAACTGAAAGGAGTACCACTGAAAAAATCAGCTATAAGGCTAATTGCGTTTGGAGGCTCAACGATAGACCAAGAAGGGACCTGTCGTTTAGGGGTCAGATCCCGCGACAAGTTCGTTAAAGCGACCTTTCACGTGGTGAAATCAAGAGACCCTATACTAATAGGACTCCAAACACCAAGAGAATTAGGGCTAGTCACCCTTAACTTGGCTATAAAAACGGACACAACTCATGTGACGGACAAAGCATCCCGGCCTACTCCCCCGCACGACATGAAACCGGTCCCCGTGCAGGAACCATGTACGATGGGAAACCTTGGAGAAAGGAGGAAAATCATTGAGGAATTTCCAGACGTATTCGACTCCATTGGTTGTCTGCCAGGTGAACACACCATCCATTTAAACCCCGAAGTACCACCAGTTGTCCACCCACCACGTCGAGTTCCAATATCCCTAAAAGGAAAGTTGAAATTGGAGTTGGACTCCTTAGAGGCCCAGGGAATAATTTCTCCTGTAAAGGACCCGACGCCCTGGGTAAACTCATTCGTCTGTACCACTAAAAGGAACGGATCGGTCAGGCTATGCCTCGACCCCCGAGACTTAAATAAAGCAGTGCACAGACCACACTATGCGACTCCGACATTCGAAGACATCACTGCGGAACTAGACAACGCTAGATTGTTCACAAAAGTCGATATCAAGTCCGGCTACTGGCATTTGAAACTGGACGAAAAGTCGAGACGTCTCACAACATTCATTACCCCACATGGCAGATACATGTACAACAGGTACCCCATGGGAGTCAAATCTGCCCAAGATGAGTTCCAAAGAGCCATGCAGGAAAACTTCGGAGACCTCGAAAATGTCCTATCCATATGCGACGACATAGTAGTGTACGGATTCGAGGAAGACGGCAGTGACCATGACAAGGCACTGAGGCAGCTAATGTTTAGAGCAAGGGAAAGAAACTGCAGGTTTAATTCAGAGAAATTTGTGGTGAAAACCTCCGAAATCCCTTTCTACGGCCACATAATCTCAAGAGACGGTGTCAAGCCAGATCCCCGGAAAATAGAGGCGATCACACAGATGCAACCCCCCGAGGATGCAAAGCAGCTCACCAGCTTCCTAGGCCTGGTGAACTACTTGAACAAATTCTCTCCACGACTCGCGACACTGACAAAACCCCTACGTGAGTTAACATCGAAGAAGAATGACTTCACATGGTCTTCACAGGAGCAACAGGCATTCGAAGAAATCAAAAAAGAGATCGGAAATCATACGACACTCCGATACTTCGACCCTAAAGAACCAATAGTGCTACAGGTAGATGCCTCTTCAATGGGTATAGGCGCGGCTCTGCTACAAAACGACAGACCAGTAGCATTCGCGAGCAAAGCACTTTCCGGACCAGAAACACGCTACTCAAACATAGAGAGGGAGATGTTGGCTATCGTCTTTGGCCTGGAGAAATTTCACATTTACGTTTGGGGCCACAAAACGACAATTCATACGGATCACAAGCCATTGGAGTCGATAGCATTGAAAAATCTAGCACAAGCACCCCCAAGACTGGCTAGAATGTTATTGAAGGTCGAGGGATATGATTTTACTGTAAAATATACCCCAGGAAAAACAGTTCCAATTGCAGACTGCTTGTCACGAGTAGCACCCAGACCCAGTGGGCACATTGAAGGGATCGATCTCAACGTCCATAGCATGATCTCATACCTCAACTTTGCGCCGACGAGAGTTGAAGATATAAGAGTGGAAACATCCCAGGACCCACTCCTAAAGCAACTTGTAAGCATGGTATTGACCGGCTGGCCTTCCAACCGGGCTGACTGCCCAGGAATTCTCCTGCCATTCTGGAATTTCAGAGATGAGATTGGGGTCCAGGATGGAATTCTACTCAAGAGCCAGAGAATCATTATCCCAGCCTCGTTGCAAAGAGGCATACTGGAAGAGCTGCATGCTTCACACCAAGGAGTAGAGAGAACGAGGTTACGAGCGCGTTCAGCGGTGTACTGGATAGGGTTAAATAAGGACATAGAAGATATAGTCCGAGAGTGCCACACATGCCAGAAATACCAAGCCAGTATCCCGCCCGAATCAATACTCCAGCACGAAACCCCTACGTACCCCTGGCAGTACGTCAGCACAGACTTGTTCACATTGGCAGGGAAAGAATATCTCCTTGTGGCAGATCAGTACAGCCGAAACCCCTTCGTACGACGCCTTCCGTCCGCCTCATCAATATCCGTTATTAGAAGTATTAAGACGATATTTGAGGAACAAGGAGTGCCGGAAATCTTGTACTCGGACAATGGTCCACAATTTACAAGTAAAGATTTCAAGGATTTCGCCAGGACGTACAGCTTCCAACACAGGACATCGTCCCCACATTACCCCAAGTCTAACGGATTCGCCGAAAGAATGGTGGGAACATGCAAGAAAATTTTGACGAAGGCAGGGGAAACTGGTCAAGACAGCTACCTAGCAATGATGGCTTACAGAGCCACACCACTGTCATCAGACATTAAGTCCCCAGCAGAGTTACTCAACGGACGAAAAATACGGACACCCCTAGTATCCAAGCAACAACTTGGCGATGAGCAGACTAGGACAGCCATACAGAAACAGAAAGATCAGTCTAAGGTCTGCTATGACAGGAAACATAACAGACACCACTCCCACCTACATGCAGGACAGAATGTCTATGTCCAGCAGGAAAAAGCAAAGATATGGGAGCCTGGAAAAATTCAGCGCTCCAGCGTGACACCCAGATCCTACATAGTTGAATCTGAGAACGGTAACACCTATAGAAGGAACAGGCAGTTCCTCAGACCAGCTGGGAGGAGATCAACAACCGCAAATAGATCCGACCAACCTCGCCCCACCGACTCTCCACCGGATCCCACCCAGAAGGAAGGTCCCCCCCCCTAAACAAATCGAACAGCCGACCACCGAACAACACTCCAGCGGCACGCCTCACACCCGAACTGAGAAACTCACCCCCGAATTAAGAAGATCTCAGAGACGAGTGAATGCTCCTCAGAAACTGAACTTATAGGTTACACTATCCTAAAAAAAAGAGACAATACCATTACCCTAGAACAATGGAGACAAGCTAAATAATATATTAGAGACTATGTTATCCCTTAATCAGATAAAGGCTAAATATCGCCCTTGGACTATATACATATATCTGGAAGGGAAGGGATGTCATAATATAGGCTAAGAGACTATTAGTCGCCTAGAGTTATGCCCCTTGGCCCGTGACGTATGAATCTCGTCCGCCATTGTTTCTCAGTGCAACGTTTACTACTAGACAATAAAGAACGCATTTTACACCACCTTCGAGTCTGTTTATCAATGCTTCCATTTGTTTACACGTGGCTTCTTCTGTCTCGACGATTCCGAGTGCTTTCTCGATCGTGAGATCGCTTCCTTCTCTGATTAGGGACTTTTGTGCAGACTGTAAATAAATACCGAATATGAATAGGTCCAACACAATGGTCTCTTCCACCGTCCGACCGTATTCACACTGTTTGGCTGTCTGACGCAGCCGACTTAGAAATGCGTGTGCCGATTCATCCGCGTTTTGTTTACATTTTAGTAGGTTGTGTCTAGCTACACGAAAGTTCGATCGCGGATTCGCATATTCCTTAAAAAATTGGATATATTTATCCAATGTCCTTTCTTCTCCCTGTCGAAAGGGAAAAGTGTCACTTATTTCCTGGCCCTCGATACCAGACCATATTAGCAAGTAATTTAACTTTGTGTCTGAATCTACGTCTTTCATTGGGCCGTCGAAATATAAATGAACTTGCCTGATAAATCGGTCCATTGATTTGGCCAAATTTGAAGTGTTCCAATCGATTGTTGGAGGTGGTAGTTGCGAATATGTATTCATCGTCGATTGCGAGAAAAATACCGACACCACGTGTGTTTTGTATTAATTTTTCGGATGAAGTAAAGAATAGATACCCTGTAGCAGACGACGCCGCCTGGCGGTGCCAGGCGCACAATTCAACTAACACCGGTGATTCGACCTTGACATTGGCACAAGCACATGGCGTCAGTTGTTTTTAAACACGTCAAATAGCAAACATGCTCGAATATTCACCAGCATTTTTTTAAAAATATATTTACAAAACCTTTGAAGATTTAAAAGAAAAAGTATATATTTACAAAACATTTTTTAAAAATAAGTAACAAAACGAACGTATTTAAATAAAAGATATTTAAATAAACGGGTGTCTGTCTCCTTCTGTTTCGGATTTTTGCGACCAAGATTGATTTTTATGTGCCGTGTTTTGGGGGGTTCTGTGTGCGTTTTTAAGACAATTCAATATTTATTCTTTAAAACATTAACTTCAGCGACAATTAATATATTTTCAAAATAATATTTTTAAATATTACATTTTTACGAATATTCGCGAGCAAGATTAAAAAAAAAATTCAAATAAAGACTGTTTGAATAAAACTTATAAAAAAAGGTTCATTCTATACAGTTTTGGCCATTTCTTTTTTGTGCGTTTTTGATACAATTCAATATTTATTTACAGTGCGATGTATGTCGGTGGTCAGTGAAGGAGAAATCCTTTTAGGCCGAGGCAATTTTTTATGCATAATAAAATCACAAGTATAAACAATCGAGATAAAAAAATATATCATTTTATTCATATCTTTTTTTTTATAAGTTTTATTCAAACAGTCTTTATTTGAACTTAATGTAAAAGTGAGAAATTACTGTAAGAAAAAAATGTAGGGAAAAATTCAAGATGGCGCCCGACTCTCTCTTTAACACGGTAACATATCCTCAACACGGCACAAGAAGCAACAGCCACACGATTCCCCAGCCAACTCAATCGTCACTGCCCACGTCTTTCCCCTCACCCGCTTTTATCGTCGTTCTAGGTCGGCTAAATTTGCATATTCCGAGAATTTGTGTGACTTTGCGAGACATCATACTTTACAAAAGACGGCGGTCGCCATCTTGGTCTCTCTTTTCTATTTTTGGTCGGTAACGCTGAGCTGGTCTCGAGGTAAGTCTTTTTCCCCTCATCCGTCTCTCCCACGTACCCACACAACACGCAAACACGCGGGCGCTTATCTCCTGGATGCACGTTACACTCCTCCCTGATCTGATGATCACATAGAGAGCACTGGGGGGGCTGGCCTTTTAGTGCGTGTGCTTCTGCGAAGAGGTACATTCACTGTTTCAGATTCGGGCTCTGGATCTGGTTCCGCCTCATCAGATGAAGTATCGCTATCAGTCTCTGGAAGGGGCTCACTGAATCCGTGCATCGGCAGCTCATCGCTAGACGCTTCACTGCTTTCTTCTGTAGTTGTATGACGCACCTCGGTAGCTGGGCGAAGATCTCGCACATGTCGTGGGGTTCCATCGACCAAAACAGACTGCTGGCTAATCACTCCAGATATGTGTCCTCGCTTAAACTTGTCGGTGCACCGATTTCCTGGAGGCCGCACCCACACTGGATCTCCCACTTCATATCTGTTATATGTTCCCTTGTCGGTTGGCTGCGTAGTGTTGATTCTCTTCACTCCGACTTGGTACGTGTAAATAGCATTCGCAGGTGCGGTTGAAGGGGACGTCCCGTCCTTTGGCGTAATGTTGTACCAATAGTTTGCTTCCGCAATAGTACATCGCTTCCTGGCAGCAATTCTCTTGATGCTGCGATGGCTTCTTTCAGCAATGCCATTTCCTGATGGCACATGCGCACATCGCAACCGTAGACGGACGCCCCACTCATCTAACAACTGCCGGACTTGCTGGCTACAAAACGCTGCATCATTGTCAGTCAGGAGCTCTTCCGGCGCACCTCGCTCAAAAAAAATGGATGATAGGTGGCGAACAACATTTGCTGAATCCTGTCTGGTCATCTGCCGCCACACCGCAAATCTCGTAGGCCCGCAATCAATGAGAGTTAGAAAGGGCTTGCCACTGTAATGGGTAATATCCATGGCCAGCCGCTGCCACACACTCTCAACTTCCAAGCGACCCTTCTGCCATCGCTCTGGTGCAGGATCAATAGACTGGCAAGCCTCACAATTTCTGACGATCTGTCTGACATCCATCTTGGTCACTGCTGGGTATGCACGCCTCACAAAATAAAGGGTCCTCTTGATACCCGGATGTCCGCTCTGTGCATGAATTTTTTGTATTTGACATGGGTCGATTGCAACTGCACAAGATCGAGCAGTAATCTCCATTCCCATCTTCGCGGCTTCATACCATTTGTGAGGTACACGGGTCAGTTGGTCAGCACGATTACAATGTGATGGCACCAGAGTGACGCTCAGTGATAGCCCATACTCAGATACCAGGTTTTTTAGCGTGTCTAGCCTTCTCCGTATTAACATTTCGCTTGCTGCCTTGGTACGGATTCGTGTCCGTCCTGAAAGTGTGTCAGACACCCAGTGGTAGACACAGAGAGAATCTGTGTACAAGGTCAACTTCTTAGACTGCCACTGCAGGGCCAGATTTACCCCCTTTACAACAGCGTCCAGCTCTGCCAGGTTGATATGCTGAGAATCTGTTACGGGCCGCAGCCAACATGCATCCTCGAACACGTTTCCTCCTTGCTCCAACGATACTCCCAACGCCAAAGAACTGGCATCAACCCACACACCTACGTTGTCTCCGTTAACACACCACCGCCCACAGGCAGGGTCCTTCTTGTTCACTCTCTCCAGTGTCTCCTTAATCATCAGAGTTAGTAGGACATCATCGGATATGTCATCCCAACCCGTGGTTGTTAAATTTGCTCTGCGTTTAATCACACCAACAGCTGCGCGGAGCCAGCCACAGACCGGTAAGTGACCAACAAGTTTTCCACACCAAGAAAAAACGGTCCGCCTTGTAACGAGGTTGGGGATGCTTGGAATTTCACTGCCACGCCTCCATTGTAGGGTGCCATCCTCTTCATAAACATCCAATCCCAATACACGTGCTCCTTCCCTTAAACGTTCGGGATTCTTGCATTCCAGACCAAACTGAGCCAACTTTTCTTTGACACACGACGCAGACTGTACATCTTCATTGACGTATACGTCATCAATGTAAGCTGACGTTGAGTCCCTCATGGGCTTTTCTTGGGACAATACTGTGCTGACAATAGTCTTCATGATCTGTGGTGCCACATTTAGGCCGAAGCCAAGGCGTGTAAGGCAGTACCTCTGCCCCTGGAACCAAACTGTCTGGAACGGCCACAACGTCTCATCAACTCGCACCTGTAAATAGGCTTTTCGTAAATCCAATATTGAGACATTAGTGCCTTTCTGACGCCATTCCCTCAACTTACTGGCGCATACGTCAGCATCGGCAGTGTAGGCTTCAATATGCTTGTTAAGCTCCCTATAGTCCAGCACGGGCCGTACTTTCGACTTGTTATGCTGGACTACTGCCATCAAGGGTATTAGACCCTTCGGAGGCCCAAGCTTGTCCTCAGGGTAGGGGATTAACCAGCCATCTTGGATCCACGCCTTTAGTTCCCTTTCATATTCTGCTCGGGCCTCACTGGGTATAGGGTACTCTGCAACCCCATTCTTGAGTTTAGTCGGTGCCATTCCCTCGGTCCACTTCCAAGATGCAATCCAGGCCCTCTTGCGCGAGTCGTAGTCCACTGTAAAATCCGGCCGATCGATATGGAGCGCTGCACACACTGGGGCCTCTAAGAATCGCACCTTTCCATCCCGATGAATTGCGACTCCCCCCAGCGCCTTGATGGCATCGTATCCGAGCAACAGGTCAAACCCCAGGAGATTTCCTTGGGTCACGAGCACATTGATCTTAGTGGCTGCACCGGTGTCCGTGTAGATCTTGACAGTTCCAGCTCCACAGCATGTCTGGGTCTCGCCTCCTATCGTGGTGACTTTGATCTTCCTCTTAGTCCAACTTGGACACAGCCTGGTGCTCACTATAGTATGCGAACAGCCTGAGTCGAGAAGTGCTGAGCAGGGTATCCTGTTTACGTAGACGGTTATTACTGGTTGCGCCTTGTTCAAATTTTGCTCGGGGAGCAGGGCGGCGCTGACGTCCTCTCCCCTGATACGTTTCCCGCACAGTTTTGGGCTAGATGCCCCAAACCGCCACACTTAAAACAGCGCACACGCCCCCTGTTGGTGCAATTCCTTGCAAAATGTCCGCGTCGGCCGCAGCGAAAACATTTCCCATTGCTTGCAGGGTTCTGATTCGGAATCTCCCGAGCGCCAATCTGGCCTGTCTGTGTCGCCATCACAACTGGTTCCCCCAGGTCCTCCTCATCTTTGATGATGGCTCGAGCACGTTCCATCAAGTGTTCCATGGTCGTTGTTGAAACGCTGGTTGAGGCTCTCAGTAGCTGCTTCACCCGAGTGGGAAGGCCCGCCACAAACGCGTACGCAAGCGTCCGCTCCGACACCCCTCCACCGAACAGAACTGCGAGTTTCTTTAACTCAGCGAAGAAAACGTCCACGCTTTCCTCCGGTAGAAGTTTTCGGGAAGCAAATTTTTCATAGGCCGTACAAGGATCCATGGCAAATGCCTTGTACAGCACAGCTTTAATTGCGGTGACATCTCCCTTTTCGGCAGCACTGAGTTGCTGATATACACTCAAGGCACCCCCAGCCAATCTCAGGGGAATTACAGTGTGTACCATTTTCACCTCACAAAGGTCGCACGTCAGCTCGACCCTTTCAACCCAGTCGACGATGGACGTGGACCCGTCAAACTCGGGTATGAGCTTTAAGTCAAATTTCGACTCGGTCATAGTCCTAGAGGCCAAATGGCCGGAATAGCTTGTAAAAGTGAGAAATTACTGTAAGAAAAAAAATGTAGGGAAAAATTCAAGATGGCGCCCGACTCTCTCTTTAACACGGTAAGATATCCTCAACACGGCACAAGAAGCAACAGCCACACGATTCCCCAGCCAACTCAATCGTCACTGCCCACGTCTTTCCCCTCACCCGCTTTTATCGTCGTTCTAGGTCGGCTAAATTTGCATATTCCGAGAATTCGTGTGACTTTGCGAGACATCATACTTTACAAAAGACGGCGGTCGCCATCTTGGTCTCTCTTTTCTATTTTTGGTCGGTAACGCTGAGCTGGTCTCGAGGTAAGTCTTTTTCCCCTCATCCGTCTCTCCCACGTACCCACACAACACGCAAACACGCGGGCGCTTATCTCCTGGATGCACGTTACACTTAATGGACTGTTTTTTTTTATTAACTGTTTTATTCTTTTTATCAAACAAAAATAGAACTTTTATAATGAAATATATATTATGGACTGTTTTTCAAACATCGAAATTTTAAAATTAAAGTTTTATTTAAAACAAAAAAAAAAGACGAGGTGTTTTTTCTTTTCGAGATATTTTTTTTCACCATTTATTACTTTGAAATTTTATTCACCAATGAAATGATAAAAAAAAACTTTTCGTTAAATATATTTTTAAAAAATTATTATAAAATATCTATAAAGTCTATTTTTATGTCTGTAAAAGTTTGTTGAAAGTTCAAATAAAGTTTATAATTTAATTGAAAAAAAAACACCTCGTCTTTTTTTTTTAAATCTTGGTCGCGAATATTCGTAAAAATGTAATATTTAAAAATATTATTTTGAAAATATATTAATTGTCGCTGAAGTTAATGTTTTAAAGAATAAATATTGAATTGTCTTAAAAACGCACACAGAACCCCCCAAAACACGGCACATAAAAATCAATCTTGGTCGCAAAAATTCGAAACAGAAAGAGACAGACACACCCGTTTATTTAAATATCTTTTATTTAAATACGTTCGTTTTGTTACTTATTTTTAAAAAATGTTTTGTAAATATATACTTTTTCTTTTAAATCTTCAAAGGTTTTGTAAATATATTTAAAAAAAAATGCTGGTGAATATTCGAGCATGTTTGCTATTTGACGTGTTTAAAAACAACTGACGCCATGTGCTTGTGCCAATGTCAAGGTCGAATCACCGGTGTTAGTTGAATTGTGCGCCTGGCACCGCCAGGCGGCGTCGTCTGCTACAGGGTATCTATTCTTTACTTCATCCAATTTTTCTTTAGATCCCGAAAATGTTCGTTTTTTTTTTTTTTTTTTTTTTAGGGTAATATTGTTACTATTCCTTTGATTCTTTAGAGGATCCCACTTCTGACACCATGTCGTGATAATACATACTTTGGAAGCACTGATAAACAAGGTGGTGTAAAATGCGTTCTTTATTGCCTAGTAGTAAACGTTGCACTGAGAAACAATGGCGGACGAGATTCATACGTCACGGGCCAAGGGGCATAACTCTAGGCGACTAATAGTCTCTTAGCCTATATTATGACACAGACCACACACACATCTATACAGATGGGTCTAAACAAAATAACGCAACAGCAAGTGCTGCAGCAATACTCAAAAAATCAATCACAAAACAATCAAACATCCCAAAAGAAACCTCAACCTTCAGTGCTGAAATACATGCTCTACTCCTAGTTCTCAAACTCGCCTCCAATAACAAAAAAATTATAATCCTTTCAGACTCCCAATTTAAAAGCGATTAAAAATAAAAAGATGGACAATCCCATAATCGCAAAATTACCCCAAAAATTAACTGAACTAAACAGTAAAAAATAAATAATGTTCTGCTGGATACAGAGCCATTCCGGTATTAAATGTAATGAATTAGCAGATTCTGCAGCAAAAAAAACAAAACAAACAAAAACAAAAAAAAACGCCTTAAATCTCCCAATCGATGCAGATTTTAAAATTCAATACATAGATCTAAAAAGACGTATCAACGCATATACAACAGAGAAATAACAACCCTACTGCAATGAACACCCTAACAACAAACTTTACGAAATCATGCAAAAAAAAAAAACAAGAACAAAATACGAAACTAAACAGAAAAGAAGAAGTCAAACTAACAAGAATAAAAATAGGCCATACTCACTTAACCCAATCATATCTCCTAAAAAAAGAAAGCCAACCATCTGTATACCTTGTCAAACACCACTCACAATCAAACACATATTAATTGAATGTACTGATTTTGTAACAGTAAGAAATCGATTCTACAAAGAAAACAATATTAAAGAGTTATTTGATAAAAACCATTCCCACAGTTAAAAAAAATTGGCCTTTATAATTAAAAAAAAAAACAAAAGAACCCTTTATACAACGGTCCTGGATATGACCTAAAACTATATCTGATGATGAGGCCCCACCTTGCGGGCCTTGGGGGAGTGTGGAGCCACCCTTTAATTGCCATTGCTCCCAAGTCCACTCTGGCCCGGAGTGGTAATACCTGTTAGAGTCCCAACTATGGGTTAAATAGAATCCGACTTTAAAAACAAATATACTCCATTAAAAATCGTTCCTCAAAATAACTAGGTTCGGCATTAAATAACCTGAAAAGGGTTGATATGCCGTAAAACAAAAACAACCAACCAAAATGGGATGAAAAAGTAATAAAACATCATTTGACTAACTTCGCCGTTTGTGCAATTGCTTCTTTTTATTTGAGTTGTTTATGTGAAATATTCCGTTTTGTAATTTTTATTTGAATTATTCGGGCTGCTCGATGTTGAATTTAAATTTAAATAATAATGTTAACAATTGTTCGACGAATAATAATGATTTGTTTAGACTAAAAAAAAACCTGCTTTTTATATCTGCACGTATTTTTTTTTATTTTTTTAACAAATTGCACACACAAAAGTGAAATTTACATAAGAAATCGTAACAAGTCTTAAACATTGACAAATTCTACATTTGATAGAAAACAATTCGACAGACTTAACTAATGAACGGACATTTTTACACGAGGAACGAAATAATGATTGCACCGTGTTACGGTGATCTAAATTCCTTCTTCCTTAGCAGTTGATTTTTACGTTTAAATCGTGTATTTCAACTTATAATTTTGATTATATTATATATTCATATATTTTATTTCTTAAAAAATTGAGCTCAGAAAACAAAATCGTATCAATTTAATAGAGAAATCCTAACAAACAAATGAAAATTTCTGTTTTGAACACAAAAGAAAAACGAATTCATTTCGATTTATTTTTTGTATTGAATTCTTGGAATTAAGGTAAGTTTTTTCTTTCTTTCTTTTTACACTTTCGAAAACCTTTCATTCAGTAATGTTTTAAAAAATTATTGGAATTAAGGTAAGTTTGTTTTCTTTATTATTTTTTTACATTTTCCCAAAACTTCCATTCAATAATGTTTAAAATAATCTTAAACATTAAAATAAGTTTATTGCAATCCAATAAAAATATTGATTCCTCCATGCTTTATATACGTAAATAAAATAAAAGTATAAATCGCTGATTAAAAAAAAAAATTAAATACATATTATTCGATCTGAAATTTATATATTTTTTTAATATTTGCTTATTTTCGTAGAAGTTATGTAGTTTCTGTGAAAATATTAATGTTTACCATAAACACAATAATTTAATTCGAAATTGCTCAAATTGTTAGAAAACTGAGCATAAAAACTGCTTTTTCGGTATTTAATTGTTGTAATATTTGTAACAAATATTTTTCTGTCTACATTTACCTGTTATGTCGCTAGAGGATTCCGTTGATTTCTATTGTTTTACTTAATATTTTATATAATTCTGAATAGGGATCAATTTCTTTTATAAATTTGACATAAACTGAGCACCCATTTATTGGCTGTCACTGATTAGCAGAAAGTACATCTAGAGAAAATATTAGTAAATGTTTACAATATAACGAGTGTTTTATTAATTTGCTTCCCCACGAAAGCAAATTAGACACAAGATCGTTTTTATGTGGGGGGGGGGGGCAGCTTCCCTAAAAGGAAACACTCAGAATGAAGGGTTTCCCCTACATTGACCAAAGGAGAATTTAGCAAGCATGTTTTTTTGTTTTTTTATCGGGAAGGGAGATTAAAGCCCATGTGTTGTTAACTATTCTGTACTTTCACCTAAAAATTTAATAAACAAAAGAGACTGTAAAAACATTTTTCGGCATAAAAAAACTTATCGCTCTGTGCTATTTTTAAAACCCTATTTTCAAGTTAAATTCGAGTTTTACGATATCATTTTTTTTTATTAAATTCTTAAATGATAATACAGAATAGTTACAAAACTCTCCTTTTCCATGTTAAGAATGGTTTTCTAAATAATAACGTTAATATTTTGGCGCATTAACATAATTGCATAAGTATCCAAAACTTTGTCAAAATATTAACATAATATTTATTAATTAGGTTTTTACAAAAAATTAGTTTCATTTTCGATTTTAAGTGATTAGAATCTCATGATGGCATCAAAAATTGAAAGTTGCAAAAATGTTCCGCCTTTCAGTTTCATTATCAGAGTCAGTCACAGTTTTGTTGGTCTCATCGACTGCTTCTCCTGCTGGAGCCTCCTCCTCATCCTCTGGTGCTGCTACAGCCTCTTTTTTATTCTCTGGTGCTCCAATGCTTTTCCCAGGAATGACATCTACCGGTCTTTGCTTTGCCTTCATGACACGCCCTCCTCACCATGGCGCAGAAGTCTCAGATGGTTTAGAAATACCTCTGAGACTGAAGTGTTGACTCTGTTAATCTCCTTAGATCTTTCCTCTGCAGTCTTGAGCAGACGATTGAGGACTGGCTGTGGATCTATGGGGTGAAAGCCATATTTGCAAAAGCCTGCCATTAGGTTTTCCCTTTGATAAGGGAGCTGAATCATGAATTTACAGAGCAGTTTTGGAAACGTGTCTTTAGGAACAGTGACTGCATTTTTGCTCCCCGATTGTTTCCATGCAGTGAGGATAGACCTTCACTTCCTTTTCATCAGCAAGGGGTTGGCACAGATGTGTGATTGTCAGTACATTCATGTAAAATCTGATTACTGAAGTGGGACGATAGGTTGTCGCTAATGAAGACTTTCTTTCCTGGCAATTTGCTGCAGTATGGCAGAGCAACACCATGAAACCAGTCCTGACTTTGGTTGTACCTTGTGTTAGGGGGATCACCTTGACGCCCTGTATCCCACAAGTTTTCACTTTTATACACGACATACAGAGGCAGCAAATACCCTGCAGCACTGCCAGCTAGCATGAAGCTGGTGGATGACTTTGTGTCATTCATGATACGTTCAGAGTGTTTTCCACTACCTTTGAAAATCGTATGCCTGCGGCCAGGATCATCACTTAAGTTCGTCTTGTCATAATTGATGATATTCTCTGGAGGAACTCCTCCTAGTGTCCTGGCCAACTCTACAAAATATTTGTTGGTCAAGCCTGCACTTTGCTATGCTATGTTATTGTCAGTACATTCATGTAAAATCTGATTACTGAAGTGGGACGATAGGTTGTCACCAATAAGGACTTTCTTTCCTGGCAATTCGCTGCAGTATGGCAGAGCAACACCATGAAACCAGTCATAAAACATGAGTGGTTGTACCAGCCTGACTTTGACCGGTTGTACCTTAGGAGGACCACCTTGACGCCATGTATCCCACAAGTTTTCAGTTTTATAGACGACATATCGAGGCAGCAAATCCCCTGCAGTACTGCCAGCTAACATGAGGTTTGTAGATGATACATTCATAGTATTTTGCACCATGTGTTAAAATCATACATTAGCAGCAAGGATCATCACTTAAGGTTGTCACATTGTAATTGGTGATATTCTCTGGAAGGACTCCTAATGTTACACGAATGCCCCTGTCTAAGCCGGGTTGACATGCTAGTATGTGTATAGGTGTATATACATATATGTTCATGAATTAAAATGTGGCATGCGTCTGCGGATGAAATGTCAGAAATTGACAAGCTAAACAGGAATTGTTTCAATATTTCTCACAAATATAAACAAACCTTGTTATTGTTATGAAAAATGTAACAGAAAGGAATCTGGTTACGTGGATGTTTTGAAAAGATTGACAGGAAAAAGTCGCAGAAGGAAAAAGATTGCAGTTGGAGATTTGATTGTCAACCGAGTGGACGCCATGATAATTCTCTCTGTCGCTCCCCCACTCTCTCTATCTACCATAAGCAAGAACAACAGGAAAAATAAAACACAGACTGTTGCTTACACCAATGGTTGTTGTGTTTTGAATTTTTAAAAAGGGTTTATAATATAACAACTCTGGCATCAATTGAAATGGATGGCTCTCGTCTAGGAAAAGCCCTGTGTTTTGACAAGCTTCTGGGTTTGTCCTTTACTCCTGATCTGAAATGGAACATGTACATCAAGTCTGTTGCCAAGGTCGCTGGAAAGATGGTGGGATCCTTCTACTGCTCCAGAAGATATCTCACTACTGATGCAATTCTCTATCTATATAAAAGCCAAGTACGTCCAAGGATGGAATACTGCTGCCATATCTGGGCAGGAGCTGCTAAAAACAACCTATCCTGCTTTGACAGAGTACAAAATAGACTTCGTGGCTTAGTGGGGGATGCCCTTTTCTCTACCCTGCAACCTCTCTCCCACAGAAGAGACGTTGCAAGCCTATCCTTGTTTTATCGTTATTTCCATGGCAGGTGGTCGTCTGAACTCCAATCTCTGGTCCCCCCTCACCAATCTTTCACAAAAAACACCCATCTAGCTGAATCCACTGTGAAAAATTTCCCCCACTCTTTATCTGTGCCTAAATCAAAATGTGGATTTCATGAACAAAGCTTCTTTCTTAGAACTGCATGCCTGTGGAACTGTTCAGTCTGCATGCTTCCCACCTGGCTACAACTTGGATGTCTTCAAGTCCAACGTTTTCAAATTCCTAAGGAACCGCCCCTTAAGTAAACACTTCATCAAATCTCCACACTAACGTACTGTACTTGCAATAACCCTTATCTCTGAATGGCTTCCGGGCCTTGATAAGTGGTGACCACTGTGTAAAAAAAAAATCAATTTTGGTGTCCTGGCCAACTCTGCAAAATATTCTTTGATCGAGCAAATACTGACATCAGCTCTTTTCTTTTAAATGTTTTGACATTTGATGCGGTTCTTTATATGATCTTTGTGCCACTTCATAAATGCGGTTCTTTATATGATCTTTGTGCCACTTCATAAACGACTGTGCCTAGTTCTAACTAGGGACATTATCCTTGAACTTATTCACAGTCATCCGTAGATCGATGATGTCTAATGGGAATCCTCACTCTGACACAGCCAGCAGGTGCTTGACAATGGCGTTCTCCATTATGGATGAAATGATGGTCTGTCCACCTGGTGACCACAATGGTCTTTCACCCTCAGTCACCCGAAGGTAGTATTGCAGCTTTGCACGACTCAAGCTATAGTCCATCCAGGCTTCATGCTGAGACTTTCCTCTTTTGACGTCTGCTGCAGCCTTGATGAGGTTTTTGGAGTTGGAAGCTTTGTTGTAAGCCCTTGCGCCAGGTTTTGGCATGTAATCTCTCGGCATAGTGGAGAAAGGTTGTGCGGTAGGTTCTTCACTTCTTCTGGTTTTAATTGGAAGGACAATCTTGAGAATATAGAAGAATAGAATATCTGGTATATTAGATTCCAAAAATGAACACATCGTAATAACAACATTCGTATAATATGAAGATTGAAATTACTAGGCCTTGGTAGGGATAGGACTAGGGTTAATTTTAGGCTTAGAGTTACGTCTAAACTTTGGGCTAGGGTCAAAGTAAGGTTTAGGGTACCATAAGGGTCAGAGTTACCTAGGGTGGGATTTTTCAAAAAAGTAGTTCCTAAAAGGAATAGGTAATATATTTACATATACCTGTTCTGAAAATAAAGGAAATCTGGAAATAATATAATTAAGCCTTTCAAACCATAGAAGCCTTTATATTTGTAATGCCCATACTATGTATTTAAAGATAAAACATTCAACTCCAATTTCTAACTTTCAAACAGTAGAAGCCTTAAAAACATCATTGGATTTTGATGCTTGTCATGTTGATCGGGAACGAATACAGAGAAGATTTCATTAAAAAAGGAGACTGACTGATCAGCAATAGGTACGAATACAGCAAAGATTCCATTAAATAACTTAATTTTTAACATTGTGAAGAGCTTATATGTAAGACTCTTTGAAGTTTGTCGTAGTTGCATGAAGCCATATTTGGCAACAATACACAATATATATGGTAATAGTATATTTCATATTTAGTAAATTACAATTTTGGTTTAACCGATAAGGATCAAACATTAACTCGCTTATAATTTCTACGTTCAGATGAATTAGGAATAAACAATATAAAAATTTGAATAACATACTTGGAATTTGAGAAATATATAAGAAAAACAAAAAAATTATTAATAAAAAATAAATGTATAGAGAGAAAATCTTATCGTTATAACAATAGTAAATATTGCATTAAAATTTACACACACATGCCACAAAACGTATATATATATATATATATATATATATATATATATATATATATATTATATATGTGCATTTTCCTTAAAACTGATACACGTTTATAATTCAATAAGGCTATAAAAAAGTGCAACAGCTTATTAAGTTTAATGAAAATAGATTTAAACTTTCAGACCATACTTAATTTTAAACATTTTAAAATAATGGAATATACACTGAATTCATATTCTTACATTTACTGCGTCTTACATATGTTTCATTGACTGGCATAAACCAAACAAATCATCAGAGACTTTTCATTAGTTTATTGGCAGAGAAAATGTACGTTTTGTTTTTTTCTTCGTTTAAAAAGGAAAGGTACTTTTAAAGCGAATTAGAAAGGTTAAAAAGACATAAAGATCCGAAATCTAGTAAAAACAACCAACTTGTTATAGATAAAATATTGAAGACATATTAGTATATATTTAGAAATAAAGACATTCAGTTCATACGCCACGAATGGTGCAGGCTCATTCTAGACACAATATTTCAATTTATACTGAGCTTTAAACATTACTAGATTTTATGTAATTTTACTATTGAGAAGAGAAAAAAAAAGAAATAAAGATAAAAATAAACAAGATAGTATAAAAATTTTAAAATAACAATATGTAATTATACTTTTAGGAAGAGAAAAAAAAGGATTAAAAAATTAAAAAGAAACCATAAAAATATAAGAATAATAAAAAATATGTACAAAAAGTTGAATATTAGTAATAATTTTTTTAATTCCAATAATAAAAAAAATTACTTAAAATTAAAAAAACTGCTAAGAAAATTCTGTAATGATAGAAAAGATACCCATTACGCGGCATTTGAGAGCTTTTACGGATACAAATATGTATTATAGGCAGTCAATTAAAAAATATATATGGAGATAATCGATTATTAAAACCGCTTGTATTATTTGGATAAAATATGGGAATGATAATGCATTCAAAAAGCATTGGATGAAATTGTTGAATGAAAAAATCAGTTGAATTCTAAAAATAAAAATAAAAAAAATAAGAAAGAAACTAATCCTGTTGTATTAGATAGCTATTACTAGAATTAACATATGTGTAAAGTTATGAAAATGACCAGTTTAATACAGTTATCGAGAACAATAAGTAAACAAGAATATATTTCCACACAATTAAAATAAAAAAAATTAACATATGTGTAAAGTTATGAAAATGACCAGTTTAATACAGTTATCGAGAACAATAAGTAAACAAGAATATATTTCCACAATTAATTAAAAATATTAATTGGATTCTATATTAGTTTATTAACTTTAGATACTTAATATTTCTATTCACCTTTTCTTGTTATTATAAAATTATGCATTTTTATGAGTAGAAACTATGGTAGTAATTTGATTATTGTTCCTAAAATTCCTACTATATTATTGTTTATTTTTTAATTAATTGCATTTATTAACTTTAAATGGTATACTTAATATTTCTATTCTTTTTACTATAAAACTAACGGGGTGCCCGGTCCTGCCAGGTTATTTGGAGGTGTGTGTTGAGCAAAAAAAAAGCTATCCTGCAAAAGAGGAAAAGAACATAAAAAAGAGGATAGTTAATAAAAATAAAAAAAGATAGGGAGAGAGTAATCAGTTTTCCTCGCCAAAAAGAAGTGTGAATTATTCAATGAGTTGGTAATTAAGTCAAGGATCTTAGGTGTTGCCACGGATGCACAGGAATGAACAGTGCTTTTTAACTTGGCCAGAAGCCAGTTAATTTTCCCGCTTTCTGTCATTTTATTTTTTTATTTCCCCACAAAAGCAAACTAGACACAAGGTTGTTTTTAATGTCGGGACCTCCCCCTAAACTAGACACAAGGTTGTTTTTAACGGGGGCACTCTGGCAGTATCCAAATAAATAGTAATTGTCTCAGTATGAAGGTCAAGGTCATATGACAGAAATCCCTTGACCTTGAGATGTGTAACAGGTGCTATTCAATTCCTTTCATGGAGATCTATAAGTGTAGCAAATTTGAAAAAAATCCGTGTCGGACATGGTTTGTCCCCCCCCCAAATTTATCGATTTGACATGGAATATGAATTAAATGTTTATTTCTGTGATTTTTAAATGTTTTTAAAAGTTAGGTTTCTTGTTTTGTTGGCACGATTAAAATAAAGAATGATATTTAAATATATAATTTTATTTTATTTCTTTATTTTTTTTTACAGATGTTCCTGCCTGGACGTTTTTACAGAATTTAATGATCATCATTTTCCTTAAACATTATTCTATAGACAATTTGTGCCTTACACGGAAGACAACAAAAACGTATGCATAAAAATTTAAGAAAAGTCAATATTTTAACTTTTACACTATAAAATATCTTTCATCAATTAAACGATAAATGATACAAATTGAGGTTTCTTTAAAATAAAATCAAACTCGCATCAACAACTGAATTACAATAGAATAGGTGAGGAAAGAATTCAGTATTGCTTATAACTAAGTAGTGATAATCTTGTTCCAGGATCAATTCTATTTAAACATGTATGCACACAGTGAAGGAAAGCTACATCATTGTAAAGTGTGTGGATATTTTTGTTCTAAACAATCGTATTTAATGAAACATATGAGAACTCATGCTGAGGGAAAGCCACATTTTTGTGAAGTGTGTGGCTATTCTTTTTCAAGCAAATCGAATTTAGTGAGACATATGAAAACTCACCCTGATGGAAAGCCACATTCATGTAAAGTATGTGGCTATTCTTCTTCTACAAAATCGAATTTAGTGAGACATATGAGAAGTCACGCGTGGGGAAAGCCACACTTTTGTGAAGTGTGTGGATATTCTTCTTCTATCAAATGGAATTTAATCATACATATGAGAACTCACACTGGTGAAAAGCCACATTCTTGTGAAGTATGTGGATCTTCTTTTTCTGTAAAATCATCGTTAAATATACATATGAGAACTCACACTGAGGAAAAGCCACATTTTTGTGAAGTGTGTGGATATTCTTGTTCTAAAAAATCAAAGTTAGTGACACATATGAGAACTCACACTGGGGAAAAGCCATATTTCTGTGAAGTGTGTGGATATTCTTGCTCTGGAAAATCAAATTTAGTAAGACATATGAGAACTCACACTGGGGAAAAGCCACATTCTTGTGAATTGTGTGAATATTCTTCATCTGAAAAATCAAAATTAGTAAGACATATGAGAACTCACTCTGGGGAAAAGCCACATTCTTGTAAAATGTGTGGACTATCTTTTTCTGAAAAAACGAATTTAGCTAGACATATAAGAACGCACACTGGAGAAAAGCCTTAATCGTGTGGAGTCTGTGGATATTATTTTCGTCAACAATCTATTTTAATGAGTCATATGAGAACTCACGCTGCCACACAGTTGTAAAGTCCTGTTAGGGGGGGGCTATTATACAATGCAATACAATGGTGTGTGTAAATATGTCCACTGGAAAATCTGTAAAAACTTGAATAATGTTGTAGTAAGTCTTGGTAATATGTTTACCAGAAAGAACAGTTGGAAATAAGTCATACACCATCTGCTATGACTATTAAACACCTACAGCTACATACCTAGAAATGGGGATATTAAGCCTGACATAGTGATATGAGACAAGAGAGGAAAGTGGCAACCCTAGTTGAAGTAAGCGTCCCTAATGGATCTGAGTTTAGATGGAGTAAAACAAAATACCAAGAACTTATATACGACATGCAAAGAAACTAAAATTTTAATAAGATATCCATTTTACTAGTTATTATAGGAGCAAGTAGACTAATGGAAAAGAATTTCAAAAACTATCTGGCGAATATATCCGGTGAACCAAGTGCAAGAGATGTGCAAGTGTATGGATATTCTTTTTCTGAAGTTATATTTAGTTATTCATATGAGAACTCACACTCAAGGAAAAAATCCATATTGTGTGGATATTTTAGTCTATAAAATCTTGATTGAGCCCCTTGATTTCTTAAAACTTAGTGAAGTATTAAACGCTGCCAAATAAGGTCTCCTCAATATGCCTAAAAAATATAGTTTAATTAACCATATAAATACTCACAGGAGTACCTTCTGATTACCTTCCTGGTGTTCTCGCTTTGAGCTATCAGTATGAGGACGTATCACGATACGAATCCAGCGAAGACTTTCATGAAAATCATGAATATGAAGCCAGATAAGGAAAAATACTGCCGGGACATCACTCAGTATAAAAAGGTCACCAAAACACGTTTACGCACCAGCGCGCGTTAGAAAAGCTATTGTGCAACTTCTGCCAATGCTGAAGGAGGATATATTTCCACCAGCAGCAATCTACCCATGAAATATCCATAGTGGGACCTACAACAGATGTAATTCCAAACATCCAGATCTTTACTGAACCACCTGACTCTTCATTATCAAACTCTGATGAGAGTGAAGATAGCACATCTGACACAGAAGATGCCACGGATGACATCGAACCTAATCTACTTAACAGAAGACAAACCCAACCAAAACTTAATAGAGGAGCATCATCACCAGGATCTTTGAATCAAAAGTTAATTATAAACCAATCAACTGAACAAGAAATAGAAGAGCTTGCAAATAAAATCGAACTGACCAAAACAATGGAGATTGAAGAACGATTCAAATTCAACCATAACTGAGATAAATCATGTTAACTTCGGTGCTGCAAGTTATATGCAAATTAAAAGACCAAAAGAGGAAATGAGGAGGAAGAAAAATAGATACTTTTAGAAAGGAAGTCTCCCAAAATATATTCATATACTGTGAACCAAACGAAATCCCCACATCTCCTAAGAACAATACATAGAATGGAGAGAAAAAATAACATCAAATATCATAACGGTCTAGAAAAGAAAGCAGAATATGAAACTTTAATTAATGGATTAGCTGAATAGATCACGAGTAAAGACAATAAAATTAAAACTAAACAAATGAATGGCCAGTTCGATCAAAACCCCTGATTTGTGCACCGAATTCTAACGAGAACCACAATTTACCAGAGTTCAAACACCACCAAACAAAGAAGACGAAGGATGATTCTATTAAGTCCCAAAACAACATCAAGAAGCACAGTGCATTGAAAATGTGGGAGAAATCAACCAGAAAAAAACGCAGATGTCAGAAATTATTTTTACTTTGGAAAAAATAAAATTCTGAAATTCTACATCCCCTAGCATTGATAAATTGATAAATTACCAAATTTCTTCTTAATTAAGTAATATCGCTATATCCACATTATCTACTAACTTCAAAAAGAAAGAAGAGGAGACACTAGAATGGTTAACTGCCGGCATCACAAATCTCCTTCCCAAGACCGAAGAAACCCATCGTCCTAGAATATAACCTAATGTTAAATATATTGTTGGAGCAATTCTTGATTCACAAATTCCTGCATAGATAACCAATCAAATACCACTTAAAATATATAAAGTGCCTTAATGAAATTCTCACATTGGAAATATCACTTGTGGAGAAATATACTTGTTGTGGTAGGGTTATTGTCCTTATGAAAAAAAATTTGAAATTATGCAGAATCTTTGCGACTGTATCAAAACTATTTTAGATAAACTATATTATTTGTAGTGTGTTTTTGCCTTTTCAACTAATGAAAAAATATTTGAAATCATGCAGAATCTTTGCAAGTGTATCAAAACTATTTTAGATAAACTATATTATATGTAATGTGTGTTTGTCTTCAACTAATAAATATTTGTTAATGAAACCTTTTGTCTTGTTTATATTTTTAGTTATTTTATCTGCAGGACACAACCTTGTTTATATTGTTAGTTATTTTATCTCCAGGACACAACCTTGTTTATATTTTTAGTTATTATTTTATCTGTAGGACACAAACTTGTTTATATTTTTAGTTATTATTTTATCTGCAGGACACCAACTTGTTAGAAACAAGTGTTCATCAATTTATTAATATTTAATTGTCTTTACTTCTTTATTTTTTCATGAACTTTGAATAAATAAACCGTATGAACGTCATTTAATATTGACATCAGTGTTGCGTTGTTATCTCTATAAGGCATTAGAAGAGATGACGTATATTATATATTTGTTGTATCATAAAGAGCATCGTGTGTGATGGTCTAATCAGCCTTAATGTTGTGTGTGATCGTCTAGTGGTCCAGTCTATTAAATGATATGTTCATATGCTGTTGTGTGTGTGATACTTGTATTTTTCAGACATAACTTCTGCGTCCTGGATGTTGGTCCATCTGAAACATCTCTCGTCTTGGAGGGGACACTGGTACTTGTTTTAGACGGATATTCATCCACTCCAACACGATGAATTGGTTTTGTAGTTTTTATTTCACTTTCCAGATGATGGAAAGTTAATCTGGCTTGTGTGGTTCTCTTTGTCTCGTTTCTATACACGTCAGCGTCCCCCCCCTCAGTGAAGGGGTGGAGACAACGGTGAAACTGTTTGTCCTCTTCTACGCCCAAACCAAATCTCACCGATTCAGCTAACCTGATCACGTGACTCACACAATCCGATCAGCTGATCTTGACTTCCGGTCAACGGGTCTACAATATAATTTACCCCCCCTCTCCCTCTCTTGATCCATTCTCTAACAATCAATAACGTAACAATAAAAATACTTCAATACTGATAATCTTGATATTAACGTTTAAAACAATTATTTTTACAGCCATTAAAATATGTGACTTTTCTTTACGTAATTAAACCATAAATAGATATATTGCACATATTTTGAAAATTACATATTCTTGTCATAAATTTATTCATTGTAAAAGTATTGAAAGATTATCTGATTTAAGAGTTATGTCGCAAATATCATATATTAAAGATTCTGGTGGGTTTAATCGATATGTGTACATTTGCTATATTAAATATTTCAAAAGTTTTGTAATTTTTATGTGAATCAAGTGTTTATATAAACTAATAATAACAATTCTTTTGAGTCTGTGATAGTATGAACAGTTACCTCCCCTTAGCGAACTCTCTATGGAACAGAGTTTTAAATATAGAACTACTTCCGTTTAGGCAGGTTTTTCAGAAGAATAAAAAATGGAAATCATATGACTCCTTTAACTGTATCTCATGCGTTGTTGTCCTTCCATAAAAAATGATCTTATTTCATGGTAGCAACGATAGTTATATTTGCGATATCCTACTGAACAGATGAATATGTTACAAACATACGAGCAACCTAAAAAAGAAAAAAAAACGAAACAAATAAAATGAAATGGCACGCGAGATAACCACATGGTGAAAAGAAAAGAAAAAAACGGACAGCGCTATGCTACGAACTGTGAGTAAACTTTATTTTCGTCTTTCAAATGTAAACTTCTTTTGAGATGATAAAAACAAAAAAAAGTAAATTAATATATATATATATATATATATATATATAACTGAGCCGCAAAAAAAATTGGATTTAGTATAATCGCGACAAAAACAGTATTTATATATCATATATAACTGAGCCGCAAAAACAAATTGGATTTAGTATCTTCGCGATAAAAACAGTAAAACAGTGGCTACAAACGAGCCGTTTATGTGGTGGACATCCGCAGACCTTACTGAAACATTTACATTATTTTAGCAGCGTTGTAAACTTTATTTTTCGGTCCAAAATATCCCGTTGGAAAAACAGGTTGACCACATTTTATTACTGTCGGGAAAGGAAGGCATTTAAAGATACAACACTTGGTCATTCGAAAACGAGGTGGACAGAAATCTAGAAATAATTTGGCAAAAATTCAAAGAAAAACTGAAGCCACAATTAAATTTTCACATTGCGCGTTTGTATCTGCGTCTGTATAAACAATGGACGTCAGAGTTTCGATGACTTTCTAGCTCGATGTAAATTGCAGTCATTAAAATGCAAATTCTGTGATAGCCAGGAAACAAAGGAACGACTCATCAAAAACAAAGCAGCCAGAACTTCAACAACAACTTCTAAGGAAAAGTGAAGATCTAACACTGCAGGAAGCTATAAGCTGTGGCAGGACACATGAAGCTTCCATAGACCATATGAGACAGCTCGCTGAACTAGACGAATGGAAAAGGCAAGATATGTATGCAGTGCGATGCCAGCATTGTAAACGATGCGGATGCTCCCAACCGAGCGGAAAATGTCCGGGATGGAGTACCATATGTTCAGCTTGTGGACGAAAAAATCATTGGGAAAACGTCAGCAAGAACAAAAATGAAAACGCAGCGAGGTATGTGCCGACACGCACAACATGGAAAGAAAAAAAATAATGCAGCCTCCCAACTGTTGACTACCTTCAACACCCTTTTGGAAGATTTTGTTTCCAACGGATGCCTTTTGGTTTGGTGATGTGTCAGGATATGTTTATTCAAAAGATGGACATGATCCTGGAAAAGTGTCCTGGAACTCTAGGGATGATCGATGATTTCATTGTCTTTGGAGAAACCCAAACAGACCATGACACAAACCTTAATAAGAATTGAACAGAAGGAAGGACTTTGTTTCAACCGTAGAAAGTGTGCCATCAATGAGAAACAAATTCATTTTTAGTGCAATCTACGACCAGAATGGTATGCACCCTGATCCCAGCAAGGTAACGTAAATAAAAATGTTATTTAGTCCATTGAACACCACTGACCTGCAGAGGGTGCTGGGAATCATCACATATATGGCACCTTTCATTCCACACCTGTCAGATCTCACAGAACAGAAGTGAACAGAAAATCACCAGCAAGTCAAGGATCTCATTTGCACAGATATGCTTTTGTCATACTTTGACCCTTCAAAGCAAACGGTTATCCGGGTCGATGCATCGAGTAGAGGGCTTGCTGCCGCTTTTCTTCAAGAACGTAAGCCCATAGCATTTGCATCCAAATATTAAACAGGAACTGAGCAAGCGAGAGCTTCCTGCAGTTGTTTTTGGCTGTGAACGATTCCGGACTTATATCTACGGAAGTGCGTTCTAGGTGAAAATTGATTATAAGCCTCTGGAAATGATCAACTTAAAAAAATTGGTTGCAGATCAACCCTCAAACGCATGCTGTTCTGTTTGCAGGGATATTACATGAAAATCGTATATCGCCCTGGGAAAGACATGGCACTGGTGGATGGATTCTCAAGGTTACCAAACAAAAAAGCTAAAGAAGCTATTGACTTGGACATGAGGGTAGATTTTTCAATTTTCAACCCGAAAACTGGACCAGTTAAATCAAGCAACAAATGAGGATACCACACTATGGGAATTGAGGAAGATTATTTTTAGAGGATCGCCCGACACACTCAGAGAAGTTGACAAAAATATAAGACCTTATTGGCCATATCGGAAAAGGCATATTATTAAAATCAAACCGAATAATACCTAAATCAATGCAACAAGAAGTATTACAGAAAATACATTACGGACACCAGGGGATGGATAAATGTAAACTCCGAGCAAAAAGTTGTGTTTTTTGGGGGCACAAGATTAACAAAGACAACATGGTACAACAATGTACCATTTGTCAGCAGCACCAAAAACGCAGAGTGCTGAACCCCTGATTCCGGTGAGGCCATAGCAGATAATGCCCATTGACTTATTTCAAATTGACGGTCGCAACTTTATACTCATTGTGAACTATTATTCCAAGTTCCCATTTGTAGGATATCTAAAGGAGTTCTCCAGTCATGACGTCAAACATAAAAAGCAGATATTTGGAGAACAAGGAATTTCAGAGATTGATAAGTGACAATGGTCCACACTTCAGCTCTATTATTTCAAGCAATTCGCAAAAGAATGGGTCTTTGAACATTACACGTCTTCACCCAGGTTCCCGCAGTAAAATGGCTTCGCAGAGCGCTGTGTCAAGGCAGGGAAATCTGCATTAAAAAAAACTGCTTCAAGTGGTCCTGACTTGGACATGGTATTAATATGCCTGCGTTCGACTCCTCTAGATCATGCGATTCACTCAGCAGGGTAATTCCTATACTAAAGGAAGCTAGCTGGGAACATCCCAGTCAAATGCACCAACCAAAACGCTAACAGAGAAAATAATGGCACGGCTGTATCATAAGCAAGAAAATCAGATGTGCCACGATCAACATGCAAAATATCTGCCCAGACTGCACATCTGACAAACTGTACGTGTGTTAGATAAAGAAGCAGACATGTGGTTCCCTGCACTTGTTACACAAATGGGCCGAGAACCGAGGTTGTACATAATAGAAACCCCTTCTGCAAAAACTACGTCGAAATCGTCAACACCTTAAAGTAGGCTCCTCTAGAAGCACATCACGTCAAGAGATACACTCCACTGGGGTTTCTCAGGAGCCTGCCAGAGACTGTTCGTTCAGTATAGAAACAAATAACACACAATGGCAACAGTCTCCTGTTAAACAAATACCCTATGCGGTAACAGACTCAGACAACCATACAACCACCAGATCTGGGCGTATCATCAGACTCCCAAAAAGATTTAGAGATGAAACAATTACTGATTGACTTTTCTTATCTATCTTTGATTTTTGCTCATCGGTTTATACCGATTTTCCTTTTTTTATCTTATTATCGAATTATTTAAAGAAGGGGGTGTGATAGTATGAACAGTTATTTCCCCTTAGCGAACTCTCTAACGAACAGAGTTTTAAATATAAACCCACTTCCGTTTAGGCGGTTTTTTGAAAGAAATAAAAAAAAATGGAACTCATATCATGATTCGTGTAACTGCATCTCATGCGTTGCTGTCCTCCCTTCCATAAAAATGATATTTCAATTTAATTGACTTTCTATATATAAAGAATCTACGAATCAATTACATGTAAAAATGAACGAACTACAAAAACAAATCAATCATTTATACACAGCATTATTTTAATTATAATAAGTAAAAAACAAAAGTAAACCATTGACCATTTCATAACTTTAATACAAAACACACAAAGAAAACATAGTTCAACTAAATAAATTATCTTTTCTATTTTTTAAAACAAAAAACATCTTTATTGGTAAGTCAATGATACCAAAGCTGTATGTTATTACTGGCATAGCAAGCTGGTTGATGACAGTAATTTTATTTTTATTGGTGAGCTGGGTTTTGCATATTTTCCTCACCCGGCGTACATATTCTTTACTAATCTTCTCCCTCATCTTGGCATGTTGTATGTTCTCGTTGTCCTCAATGCCAAGGTACTTGTAAGGCTCATGCTCTTCTAGATCCCTGATTTCGATGTTTTCATTAAGCTGTATATTTTCTGTGTAGGTCTTCTCCCCAGCTCTGAGTGTACACTTGACACATTTATCTTCTGTGTTGTCATATATGTAATTAAACTTGATTTTCGAAGAAAACGAATGTTAAAATTGTTCACAAGTATATGGCTTTTCGCTTTTTTTTTAAATTTTACTTTTGTTAGTTTGAAGAGATCAAGGGGCTCCTTCCTGAGGCTAACACTTGCTTCTATTACAGTTTAAATTTATATCAGAGGGCTCTTTTAAGAATAGACACTGTTCCCTTTATGGCTGCTATCTGTATTTCCTTACAGCTTGGTTTTCTAGTGATTGCTTCTAAGTATTTTTGAAGGTTCTTTTTTATTAGGCCAGTTGCTCCTGTCACAACTGGTATAATGTTTATTTCTTTCAGAGACCATGTGGTTTTTAGATCATTTTTAGGTCCTGATATTTTGTTATCTTTTCCCGTTCAGCTCTATTAAGGCCAAATTCGTTTGGAACTGTGGCGTCGATAATGAGTGCAGTCCTTTCGGGCTTGTTCCATATTACTATATCTGGCTTATCCCAGTGTGAGTTCTCATATGTTGTCACAACGTGTATAATGTTTATTTTTTTCAGAGACCATGTTGTTTTTAGATCATTTTTAAGGTCCTGATATGTTATCTTTTTCGCTTTTTGTTTTGTTTTACTTCAGTCGAAGTTCTCAGAAATCAAGGGTCCCACAACCTGGGGCTAACATTTGAACTCTATATGAGATACATAAATATTCGAATGTTCCATTTAAGTTCTTTATCTCTCAAACACTGAGTTAGTAAAGAAATTGAGAACATAATCCTCCTCTCCCCAATTACCCATTTCTATACGTTGTAGTATGTCTTAATGTTGGTCTCGAGGATAGTGTCTAGTAGACATTCAAGTTCTCAGAGTGTGTTTCCATATATGTAACTAAATGTGATTTTCGAGAAAAGAGTGTCTAGATTATCCACAAGAATATGATTTTTCGCTTTTTTTGTTTGATTTTACTACAGTCGAAGTTCTCAGAAATCAAGGGGCCCACTACCTGGGGCTAATACTTGAAATCTATATGAGATTCATAGATATTCGAATGCTCCATTAAAGTTCTTTATCTCTCAAAAATTGAGTAAAGAAGTTGAGAACATAATTTTCCTCTCCTCAATTAATCATTTTCATACGTTGTATTATCGCTTTCATTTTGGTCTCTTGGTCTTACTGGATTCCAGGAAAAGAATTTATCTAGTCTGGTGGAGTATCCAGCTTCGTGCTATTACTTGAGGTAATATTACTTGGAGAAGGTGCACCATTCCTCGCGAAAGCTAATATGGGTTAGCCAGAGTGAGATCTTATTTTGGCAGCGAATACTATGTGATTTGGAATATTTGGTCAGGGTTTACTTCTATGGAAAAAGTATCCTCATGCCAGGTTGTTCTGAAAAAACCCTGTACAGGGAGACCTTAGAAACTCGAGGACAGTGTCTAGTAGGCATTCAAGTTCTCTCCAGTGTGTCTTTTCATATGTGTAACTAAATGTGCTTTTTGAGAAAAAGAATGTTTACATTGTTCACAAAAATATAGGGTTTCGCTTTTTTTTTGTTTACTTCAGTAAGTTTTAAGAGATCAAGGGGCTAATACTTGATTCTGTTATGTTTTAAATTTATATCCAAGGGCTTCTTTCAGAATAGACACTGTTCCCTTTATGGCTGCTAATTGTATCTCGTTACATCTTGGTCTTCCAGGGATTGCTTCTAAGTATTTATGAAGATTCTTTTTTATTAAGCCAGTTGCCCCTATCACAACCGGTATAATGCTTGTAATATTTCTTTTTTTCAGAGACCATGTGGTTTTCAGATCATTTTTTATGTCCTGATATTTTCTTATCTTTTCCCGTTCAGCTCTGTTGAGTCCAAAATCATTTGGGAATGTGACATCGATAATGAGCGCAGTTCTTTCAGGCTTGTTCCATATTACAATATCTAGTTTGATGGCCTTGTCCTTGATGTATTTGCCCGCCTGTATGTCTTTGTCATAGAACACGGTCACATTTCTGTTTGATGTTATTGGTGGTGGTTCATGTTCCCAGATGTTCGGCGATCTGTCAAGCTGCATCTCTCCACGGATCTTCAAGTGGAGATACATACTTTGTTATGATGGGCAGTGTAAAGGCTGAGTGACAAAACCGGCATTGGCCATTTGTTTCTAGGCCAGCCATTTCTTTTAATCCATTTGTGAGAAAGCCCTGATCTTGACTGGCTACAATGAGTCTTTCCTCATCAAATGGATGTCTCCTACTTTTGAGCCATTGGAGTGAAGCATCTTTATCTATGTACTCATGGTTGAACTCCTCAAGGAACTTCCCTGCGCGCTTATTTTGTTTCCGTCCTTCCTTTCCTGTCGCTTATTTTGTTTCCGTCCTTTTTTCCTTTCTCGATCTGGATTTCGGTGTATTTTTTCTTTTTATTCTTGCAATCTGTATCGCTGGTTTATCATGTCGCCAGTGTTTTTCGGTATGACTCCTCCAAAGTTTCCAGCAAGCTTTGTGATTGTAGGTTTGTTTAGAAAGGTGATCATGTTGGTCTTTCACTATTTCCATTGTCATGTTGAACTTTTAATATATTCACCCATGCTTACTATAGTGGCTTCATATGCATGGTTGAATTCAGTGAGGCCTAAGCCCCCTTTTTTCGTGGTAGGTACATCCTGTCCATGCATTGGTTTCGATATGCTTCCTTATGTAGGGATAGTTGTTTCCTGGTGTTTATATTGAGTCGGATTATGTTATATTGAGGTCAGTCTATAATACCGAAACCGTACGTGATCACAGGCATTGCAAGCTGGTTTATAGCTGTAATTTTGTTTTTAGGGGTTAGTTCAGATTTGAGGATATTTTTCAGACGTGCACTATATTTCTGTTCTGCCCTACGTCTAATTTTATCGTGTTCCACATTTATGTTTTTCTCAATGGCGAGGTATTTGTGTGTGGAATCCACTTCAAAATCGTCAATGAGGCTGTCATTGATCTTTATCAAATCGCTTTTTTTGTATTTTACTTCAGTAAACTTTAAGAGATCAAGGGGTTCATTCCTGGAGCTAACATTTGTTTTTCAAGGAATGTCCTTATGTTCTCATGGACATTATATAACTCCAAACATCGCAGTATCCAGGAGTGAGGCACACTATCGAATGACTTTTTATAGTCTATCCAAGACATTGACAGGTTCCTTTGACGCTTTTTGCAGTCCCCGAGGATGGTTTTGTTGAGGAGTTGGTCCTTTGTACCAAGTTTATTCCTGGTACATCCCTTTTGTTCGTTTTCAAGGTATTTGCAATCATTCCTGTAAGCCACTTGTATGTGGTTGAGAGGTAGCAGATAGGCCTGTATTTATTAAGCAAGTGAGTCTCTTAGCTTTTCGGTATCAGTGTCGTTTTGCCAAGAGTTAACAACTCTGGTGAATCTTCCTCGTCGCTGACAATACGAGTAAATGCCTGTGCATAATGTTCATGAAGTGCTGTGAGTTTTTTTTTAACCAGAAATTTGGAATCTTGTCAATTCCTGGGCTTTTAAAATTGCTAAAGTGGGTGATTTTTTTTCTTATAGTATCTTTCGTTATTTTTAGTGACAGACTCTTTAATTGTATGTCTCCACAGCCTCTTTAATTGTATATATCCACTCCCTCTCTTGGTGTTGACAGGTAACTTGTACACTTTTGCAGTCCTCGAGGATGGTTTTGTTGAAGAGAAGTTGGTCCTTTGTATCAAGTTTATTCCTGGTGCATCCCTTTTTTTCGTTTTCAAGGTATTTGCCATCGGTCAGGTGTTGATAGATTGCATCTACAATCATTCCTGTAAGCCACTTGTATGTGGTTGGGAGGCAGCAGATAGGCCTGTATTTATTGGGCAAGTGAGTCTCTTGGGTCTTGGGCATCAGAGTCGTTTTGCCAAGAGTTAACCACTTTGTTGAATGTTCCTCGCCACTGACAATATGAGTAAATGCCTGCGCATAATATTCATGAATTGCTGTGAGTTATTTAAGCCAGAAATTTGGAATCTTGTCAATTCCTGGGCTTTTAAAGTTGCTAAAGTGAGTGATTTTTTTCTTATAGAATCTTTCGTGATTTTTAGTGGTGGCATATCTTGTTTGTCCTTGTTTACTCTTTAATTGTATGCATCCACTCTCCCTCTTTGTGTTGTTTGGAGTCCTCATACATTGGCCTCCAGAATGACTCCACTTCTTCCTGTGACGGTTACGAATTAACCTTGATTTCTTCTTGAATTAAATTTCTGTATACCATCCTTGGGTTCTTGTCAAACAACCTATTCAATGACTTGTTTATTTTTTTATTTGTGCAGCTTAAGCTTTTATTTCAGCTTGGTTTTCTGCTATCTTAGCTCTTAGCTGCACTTGGTTATGAAGTGAATAGTCGGTTTTAAGTTTATTCATCTTACTTTTTAATTTTTCCCCTGAGTTGTCACATAACAGAAAGGCAGATATCTGGGATGTGTCCTTTTTGAGTTTTAAGATTTTCTGTTGTAGCCTACTTTTCCGGACTGGTTCTTTTGTTTTGGCCTTAAATTTTCCCTCTTTTTTCACTTCATGGTGGGGCAAAATTTTCCTCTGCATAAACCATGCTGCCTCAAACGTTGCATGGTTTATTTCAGCTAATAACGCATTAGTTGGGTCAATTTTTGTCAGGACATCATTCATTTTCGTAACAAGGATCTTGAAGACTTTGGTACAATTTATTTTCACCAGTATGGGTCGATCTCCAACAGCCAGGCATCGTGCCATTTCTATTCTGTTAGCCAGTTCTTCTCCAGCTACATCTTGTTTGCATTCAGCATCATGTTTATAGGTGGGGTATTGCGGTGTTGTTTTTGCCCATATTTAGTTGATATATTTTCAGGGGTGAGCCTTGAGGAGAGTTACTGTTGTTTATTGGGCGTTGCCACTGATAATGCGTCTCCTCTGTCAATGTTAAGTCTGAAACCATGTCGGGTAGTTGAGATGAAATGGGTTCTGGTGTAATATCACTGGGAAGAGGGATGGGGTTGCTTATTGGGCAGATGTCATCTTCAATCATTAAGAGAATATCTCTAATCATACTGGAAATCTGCTCTAAATTCTGGCCAGTAAGTTTTTCTCTTGCGATGCCTTTTTTATTTGGACAATGATACTTGAAGATTTTTTGCCATTCTTGGCATCTTTCTTTGAGTTTTAAGTGCTTAATTTTTGTATACTCCCTCACCCATATAAGCGTCCATTTATCCTTCCTGCTCCATTGAGTTTGCATAAACTCAGTTGTATCTCTTTGGCTAAACTCCTCCTTTGCCTCTGCAAGAGCCTTTACCTCAGTTGCATCTCTTACCTCTTTGGAGAGATATTTGTTGCTCTGTGACAGTGAGTTCTCATATGTCTCACTTGCTCTTTGATTTTTTTATTTATTTTACTTCAGTAAGTATTAAGACATCAAGGGGCTCCCTCCTGGAGCTAACACTTGATTCTGTTATGATTTAAATTTATATCCGAGGGCTCTTTTAAGAATAGATGATGTTCCCTTTATGGCTGCTATTTGTATTTCGTTACAGCTTGGTCTTCCAGGGATTGCTTCTAAGTATTTATGAAGATTCTTTTTTATTAAGCCAGTTGCTCCTATCACAACCGGTATAATGTTTATTTCTGTCAGAGACCATGTCGTTTTTAGATCATTTTTAGGTCCTGATATTTTGTTATTTTTTCCCGTTCAGCTCTGTTAAGGCCAAAATCATTTGGAACTGTAACATCGATAATGAGCGCAGTTCTTTCAGGCTTGTTCCATATTACAATATCTGGCTTGATGGCCTTGTCTTTTATGTATCTCCCCGCCTGTATGTCTTTGTCATAGAACACGGTCACTTTTCCATTTGATGTTATTGGTGGTGGTTCATGTTCCCAGATGTTTGTCGCTCTGTCAAGCTGCATCTCTCCACAGATTTTCCAATGAAGGTACTTACATACTTTGTTGTGGCGGGCAGTGTAGAGGCCATCTGCCAATAAGATTGAGCATGCAGACATTAGGTGGCTTGGGCTCTCAATTGCTGAGTGGCAAAACCGGCATTGGCCATTTGCTTGTAGGCCAGCCATTTTTTTGAATCAATTTGTGAGTAAGCCTTGGTCTTGACTGGCTACAATGAGTCTTTCCTCATCAAATGGAAGTCTCCCGCTCTTGAGCCATTGGAGTGAAGCATCCCTGTCTATATATTCCTGTTTAAGCTCTTCCAGAAACTTTCCTGCTCTTTTATGTTGTTCCCATCCTTGCTTTCCTGTGTCTGTTTCGATTTCGGTGTATTTCTTTCTCTTTTTTCTTGCAATCTGTGTTGCTGGATTATCATATACCTCGGCAGTATTTTCCAGTATGACACCCCCAAAGTTTTCGGCAAGCTTCGTGACTGAGGTTTGTTGAGGTAGACGTTCATGGTGGTCCCTCACTATTTCTATTGTCATATCTGTTGAGCTTTTAATATACTTCCCCATGCTTACTATGGTGGCTCGATATGCATGGTTTATTTCAGTGAGACCGAGGCCACCCTCTCTTCGTGGAAGGTATATCCTGTCCATACATTGATTTCGGTATATTATTTTATGCAAGGTTAGGAGTTTCCTGGTCTTTGTATCTAGCCTATTGATACTGTATTGGGGCCAGTCAATAATACCAAACCCATATGTGATGACAGGGATTGCAAGTTGATTTATGGCAGTTATTTTGTTTTTCGGGCTTAATTCGGATTTGAGTATCTTTTTAAGGCGTGATGTGTATTCTTGTTCAACCTTATGTCTCATTTTTTCATGCTCCACAGTTAGATTTTCCTCTATACCGAGGTACTTATATGTGGCATCCTCTCCTAGGTCTTCAATCAAGCCACCATTGAACCGAATATTTTCGGATGTCGTCTTTTTTCCTTTTTTTATTGTGCATTTGGCACATTTGTCAAATCCAAACTCCATGCAGACATCCTCTGTAAAAGTCTTTACATTTTCAATCAGAGAGACAAGCTTTTTTTCTGTCTCTGCATAGAGTTTGAGATCGTCCATAAAAGTAGATGATTTACTCTTTTACTTTTTCTTTTTTCCTTCCCCTACTAAGACTGTACCCAGCATCACAATTTTGAGGAGCTTGCTGAGTGGGTCAATAGTAAGGCAGAAAAGCAATGGTGACAGGCTATCACCTTGAAATATACCTCGCTTGACACTGAGATTTGAAGTTTGTATTGTCCCTTCCATGTGGTGTAGAGCCATTGATGTTTGCAACATGGTCATTTGTTTTTTAAGGAATGTCCTTATGCTCTCATCAACATTATATATCTCCAAACATCTCAGTATCCAGGAGTGAGGCACACTATCTAATGCCTTCTTATAGCCTATCCAAGCCATTGATAAGTTTCTTTGACGCTTTTTGCAGTGCTCCAGGATGGTTTTGTTGAGGAGCAGTTGGTCCTTTGTACCAAGTTTATTCCTGGTGCATCCCTTTTGTTCGTTTTCAAGGTCCTCACCCTCGGTCAGGTGTTGATAGATTGCATCTGCAATCATTCCTGTAAGCCACTTGTATGTGGTTGAGAGGCAGCAGATAGGCCTGTATTTATTGGGCAAGTGAGTCTCTTGGCTCTTGGGTACCAGAGTCGTTTTACCAAGAGTTAACCATTCTGGTGGATCTTCCTCACCGCTGACAACACGAGTAAATGCCTGTGCATAATGTTCATGAAGTGATGTGAGTTTTTTTAAGCCAGAAATTTGGGATCTTGTCAATTCCTGGGATTTTAAAGTTGCCAAAATGGGTGATTTTTTCCTTAGAGCATCTTTCGTGATTTTTAGTGGTGGCATATTTTGTTTGCCCTTAACAGCCTCTTTAATTGTATATATCCACTCCCTCTCTGTGACGGTGGCGAATTTACCTTGATTTCCTCTTTAATTAAATTTCTGTACACCATCCTTGGGTTCTTGCCAAACAACTCATTCAATGACTTGGACTCAATTTTCTGTTGTTTGTTTTTAATTTGTACAGCTAAAGCTTTTATTTCAGCTTGGTTTTCTGCTATTTTAGCTCTTAGCTTCACTTGGTTGTGAAGAGAATAGTCAGTTTTAAGTTTATTCATCTTCTTTTTTAATTTTTTCCCTGGGCTGTCACATAACAGAAAGGCAGATATCCGGGATGTTTCCTTTCGGAGTTTTAATATTTTCTGTTGAAGCCTACTTTTCCAGACTGGTTCTTTTGTTTTGGCCTCAAATTTTCCCTCTTTTTTCTCTTTATGCTGAGGTAAAAGTTTCCTCTGCATAAACCATGGTGCCCCAAAAGTTGCATGGTTTGTTTCAGTAAATGACGCATTAGTTGGGACAATTTTTGTGAGAGCATCATTCACTTTCGTAACAATGATCTTGAAGGCTTTGGTACAATTTATTTTCACCAGTCTGGGTCGATCTCCAACAGCCAGGCATCGTGCAATTTCTATTTTATTCGCCAGTTCTTCCTCCAGCTCAATCTGGTCGCCATCCAGTGTCATGTTTACAGGTGGGGCATTGCGGTGTTGTTTTTGCCCATGTTTTAGTTGAGATATTTTCGGAGGTGAGTCTTGAGGAGAGTTACTGTCGTTTATTGGGCATTGCCCTTGATAACGCGTCTCCTCTGTCAATGGTAGGTCTGAGACCATGTCGGGTAGTTGAGATGAAATGGGTTCTGGTGTAATAACACTGGGAAGAGGGATGGGGTTGCTTATTGGGCAGATGTGATCCTCAATCATCAAGTGAATGTCTCTAATCATGCTGGAAATCTGCTCCGTAGAGAAAGCATAGTTCTTCATAAAGTTAAACTTCTGGCATGTGAGTTTTTCTCTTGCGATGCCTTTTTTATTTGGACAATGATGCTTAAAGATTTTCTCCAGTGTGAGTTCTCATATGTCTCACTAAATTTCATTTTCTAGAACAAGATTATCCACACACTTCACAAGAATGTGGCTTTTCCCCAGTGTGAGTTCTCATATGTGTCACTAAATGTGATTTTTGAGAACAAGAATATCCACACACTTCACAAGAATGTGGTTTTTCTCCAGTGTGAGTTCTCATATGTGTCACTAAATGTGATTTTATAGAACAAGAATATCCACACACTTCACAAGAATGTGGCTTTTCCCCAGTGTGAGTTCTCATATGTGTCACTAAATGTGATTTTATAAAACAAGAATATCCACACACTTCACAAGAATGTGGCTTTTTGCCAGTGTGAGTTCTCATATGTCTCACTAAATCTGATTTTATAGAACAAGAATATCCACACACTTCACAAGAATGTGGCTTTTCCCCAGTGTGAGTTCTCATATGTGTCACTAAATTTGATTTTCTAGAACAAGAATATCCACACACTTCACAAGAATGTGGCTTTTCCCCAGTGTGAGTTCTCATATGTGTCACTAAATGTGATTTTTGAGAACAAGAATATCCACACACTTCACAAGAATGTGGTTTTTCTCCAGTGTGAGTTCTCATATGTGTCACTAAATGTGATTTTATAGAACAAGAATATCCACACACTTCACAAGAATGTGGCTTTTCCCCAGTGTGAGTTCTCATATGTGTCACTAAATGTGATTTTATAAAACAAGAATATCCACACACTTCACAAGAATGTGGCTTTTCCCCAGTGTGAGTTCTCATATGTGTCACTAATGTTGATTTTTGAGAACAAGAATATCCACACATTTCACAAGAATGTGGCTTTTCCCCAGTGTGAGTTCTCATATGTGTCACTAAATGTGATTTTCTAGAAAAAGAATATCCACACACTTCACAAGAATATGGCTTTTCCCCAGTGTGAGTCCTCATATGTGTCACTAAATCTGATTTTCTAGAGAAAGAATATCCACACACTTCACAAGAATGTGGCTTTTCTCTTTTGCTTTCTCCAGTGTGAGTTCTCATATGTCTCACTAAAGAATATTTTACAGAACAAGAATATCCACACACTTCACAAGAATGTGGCCTTTTCTCACTGTGTACTTGCATGTTTTACTAAACTTTATCCAGGTTCAATATTATGTATTCTGTTATGAATATTACAGAATTTCACTTGAGCATTATTTCGAAAATATTCTCCTTCACAAGAATAAAATATTTAATGGAATTCAATATTGTACAATCTTGTCTTTTCAAATACCGCATACTTTTCTGTGATTTGTGATTATCTTGTTTATAGCTTTTCATTCGTTTGAACATTAAGCACATATACCGCATATGTGAATGTTATCTTCAAGGTGTGTGTGATTTTCTACACTATTTCCAATAATTATTTTGAATAGTAGTATTCGCATACATATATATGTTGCCTTTCATATCAATAATTTTCTATAGTAAAACATACTGATCAATGAAAATGTAATAATATATAATGATATATATACATATTCGCATACATATATGTGTTGTCGTTCATATCAATAATTTTCTATAACAATCATCAAACAGGAACATCTGTAAATAAAAGAAATAAATGAATTTCAATATTTTAGTATCATCGTTTATATATTGTTTTTTCATCAAATCTTGTTTACTCAAACCTTAATATGATACACAGAAGAAAATAATCGGATGTTTTATAATTTGACACAGAAAGAGTCGATACAGGTGTTTTTAACATATACTTTAGAAACAGTTACACCTGGAATTCTATTTGATATTCATCATAGTGAAAAAATAAGAAACATTGATATATATATATATATATTGATATGCATATATATATATTGATATACATATATATATATTGATATACATATATATATATATATTGATATTGATATATATATATAGATATATATAGAGAGAGATATTGATATGTATATAGATACAAAGAAATCCCTTCCCATAATTCCCTTGCTATCTTTCTGTCTCTTTCCTGTACGACTCCTCCTTCAATACTAGTTAGGTTTGAAAAGCATATTGTCCAGTTTTGAATTGTAAAGGTTTATGTATAATATATTTTGTAAAATAAAATAGTTATGCTTCATATATATTACAATTGTGTCGCGTGTCATTTTTCTTGTGTCTGCAATAAATGCCTTCATTGAAACAACAAAGCAGTCCGGAAAATGAAGAAGGAAAATTCCAGTCAGAACGTCACCAAGGGTGAAGAGGTCAAGACGTTTCCTGGGAGAAGAAGGAGCCACACAGCACATCCAACATCTAAGGTATGATTTTCTTGTTACAAAGTTCCTAAAGACTGGCCCATCTTTACATTTTCCCGAGATCACTTTAAGAGATTTAATATAACACGTCAGTCATTCATACACCTCACTGACCGGCTGATAGTGGTATAAGAGGAGCATATCGGTTGCAGCTTCTTACAATAATTTTTAATAAACATAACGTTTGTTACGTTGTTGGGAGATTATAGTCTACATGTTGTTAACTATTCTGTACTTTCACGTAACAAATTAATAAACAAAACATATGTTTGTTACGTTGTTGGGAATTAGAGTTTATATATTGTTAACTATTCTATACTTTCACATACACATTTAATAAACAATTTAAACGTCAAAGTGAAAATGCGTTGGATTTTTTATTGCCATAATATAACAAACGTATTTAATAAATTATTCGGTTGAATGTTAAATGCATATTTAAAAGTCAAAGTGAAAATGCGCTGGATTTTTTTGTCATCATACAACAAATGTATTTAAAAAATTATTCGGTTGAATGTTAAATGCACATTTAAAAGTCAAAATAAAAGTTTGTTGAATTTTTTTGTTGTCATCATACAACAAACGTATTTAAAAAAAATATTCGGTTGAATGTTAAATGCACATTTAAAAGTCAAAGTGAAAATTTGTTGGGTTTTTTATTGTCATCATACAACTAACGTATTTAAAAAATATTTGGTTGAATGTTAAATGCACATTTAAAAGTCAAAGTAAAACTTTGTTATGCTGTGTATTTTATATACGTAATCAAAAGCTGGACTTTCGAAAAAATGATGCTATTGAGAAGTGAAATATGCATTAAAAGCTCGGACTTGTGATTATTTGTCGGACTATAGAGAATTTTTTTATTTGCACATGCAAGTCAAAATTTGAAAATTAAACATTCTATAGAACTTACAATGGCAATTCGAGTGCGTGATGCTGAAATTCGGTCATATTTTAAATTTGGTTGTATTTGAACAAAAAAGTCGTTGCTGTTATAAGAACTTTCAATGCAATTCAGTTGACTTGTACAGAAAAAGTCATCGTTTTTAAATGAGAAATTTAAAAAGAAATTTGGTTGCATTTGCTAAAAAATTGTCGCTCTTAAATGAAGTAATTAAAACAGTGATTTCTGATTGGACTAGGAAGTGTTACTAGCAGGGATATCTTAGCTTCCTAGGAAGCAAGACTAGCAGAAATATATGAGTGGGATAGGAAGCGAGACCAGCAGGCATATCTTAGTCAGCATGGAAGTGAGACGAGCAGGGATATCTGAGAGGGCTAGGGAGCAATACTAGCAGGGATATCCGAGTGAGTTAGGAAGCGAGACTAGCAGGGATATCTGAGTAGGCTAGGAAGCTAGATTAGCCGCGATATTTTAGTGGGCTTGGAAGCAAGACTAGCAGGGATATCTTAGTTGGCTAGGAAGCAAGAATAGCGGGAATATTTGAGTGGGCTAGTGTAGCGATATATGAGTGGGCTAGGAAGTGAAAGTAGCATGGTTGTAGGTTTATGAGGTGATCTTTAAGGGTCAAAGGGGAATGTGGTTTGATGTGATTTGCATATCAATAAGGTTAGACACTGGAATGAGGGAATATAAGGCCGGCAGTCAAGATGGCGGCTGTTGAGTTCTGGAGAACAGAAATGAACATGATGGAACTTAGAATGTCATCTGAATGCTGATAAGATTCCAGTTTTTTTATTAGAATCATGTGGGATTTTTCCACTGTAGAGCATCGGTTATCTTAGGTTTGCCACAATGGATTGTTGTGACTTGTGCCGTAGGTAACACAAAAAGTATAACCTTGTCGATCTGCTAATGTTAGAAAAGATTTCATCTCCACTGATCATAACTTCGGAATGATTATCCACACCTTCAGTCTGATCATGTGACTTTTTATACCCAAATTATCCAATCAAATGAGTTGGACGTAATGGCTACCTCAAGCATAAAAAGAATCAACATTGCCATAAACTTTTTCTTTGCTTAAGCTCTTCCAGGCAGTCACAGATAAATGTCGTTCATCACTTTTTCTGACAAATAAATTATTTGGTTGAATGTTAAATGCACATTTAAATGTCAATGTGAAAATTATCTTAAGGATCAGGGTGAGGGAATATAAGGCCGGCAGTCAAGATGGCGGCAGTTGAGTTCTGGAGAACAGAAAGGAACATGATGGAAGTTAGAATGTCATCTGAATGCAGATAAGATTCCAGTTTTTTAGAATTATGTCGTATTTTGTCCACTATAGAGCATCAGTTATTTTAAGTCTGCCACAAGGGATTGTTGCGACTTGTGCCGTAGGTAACACAAAACGTATAGCCTCATTGGTCTGGTGATGTTAGAAAACACTTAATTTCCACTAATCACAACTTCGGAATGATTAACCACACCTTTAGTCCGATCATGTGACTTATTATACCCAAGTTATCCAATCAAATAAGTCGAACGTAATGGCTACCTCAAGCATAAAAAGATCAACATTGCCATAAATATTTTCTTTACAGATAAATGTCGTCCATCACTTTTTCAGACAAGTAAATTATTTGGTTCAATGTTAAATCACAGGAAACATGAGTTGGAACAATTACATCGAGGGCATTGCCAGGGCCGCTGCAAGGAAGGTGGGCTCTCTCTACCGTGCTAAAAAACTACTAACACCCGAAAGTATCCTGTATCTCTATAAGGCAACCATTCGCCGATGTATGGAGTATTGCTGTCATATTTGGGCTGGTGCATCGGCTACTAGTCTCTCGCTCCTTGACAGGGTTCAAAAGAGAGTCGCAAATCTGATAGGCCCTAAACTGGCATCTAAGCTTAAGCCTCTGTCCCATCGACGAACGTTGCATCCCTGCCTGTTCTACAAGTATTTTAATGGTGAATGCTCTGATGAACTGCTAGCACTTCTGCCCTCACGACGTGAACAAACATTTTCTTTGCTTAAGCTCTTCCAGATGGTCGCAGGTAAATGTCGTGCATCACTTTTTCTGACAAATAAATTGTTAGGTGAAAGTAGAGAATAGTTTAAAACATGTGGGTCTAATCCTACCTTCGCAAAATCAAAACAAAAAGCGATACAAGGAATTCCCTCTCCCTTTTCCTGCCATAAAAATTTGAAACTGCGAACGATTACAAGTCTCTTTGACTGACATTTGGACAGGACATAGGTAGCAGTATCAGAATTTTTGTAGGAATTTTTGACACCCCTAACACGAAACTGCGAATACAATATAAAAATCTCGGAATTTCTCCGTAAAAAGTGGGTTATTTATTTTCTTTATGGATTATACTTCCAAAATAAACTATTACAGTTGTTTTAAAAGTAATAGAAATATTTTTTTTAAACAGTAATGAATTTTCCGAACTCAATATTTTTCAATTTTTAAACTTTAAAAATCTATCAAAATTTTTCTATTGATTCTATTTTTACGATATTTTCAGGGTCAATGTGAAATTTTATGTTCTTTCCAATAAATTGAATATAATATTTTAGACAAACGTTTTTTTTTAAATTCACTAACCCCCCCGATCCCAATTTTTAAGTGTCTATTAAAAAGTAAATAATTAATTTAGTCACCCGAAAGTAAATAATTAATTTACTCACAAATTGAAGAGAAAAGGTCAATACATAATATATTCAAATTAAAAAAAAAAAAAAACATAGTGTTCTTTTAGAATTTTACCTGTAAAGTTTGAAGTTTAAAACCTTTTTTTAAACCACGTTATTTGTTTGTTTTTTTTTGTTTTTTTTTAATGGAACCTTGGTCCTTGCTCCTTTAATTGAAAAATAAATTAGGGCTTGAATTACATTTCTCGAGGAGTTATAAGCTTGGAAAGACAGGGGGTCGAATAATTCACGCCTCCCATTTTGTAAATGTCTAATAATAATTAATTTAGACCCCGATAAGTACATAATTATTTACTCACAAATTGAAGAGAAAAGGTCAATACATAATATATCCAAATTTAAAACAAAAAAATATACTGTTTTTTAGAAATTTACCTGTAAAGTCCGAAGTTTAAAACCTTTTAAAAAAAAAACACGTTTTTTTTGTTTGTTTTTTTTAATGAAATCTTGGTCCTTGCTCCTTTAATTGAAAAAAATTAGGGCTTGAATTGCATTTTTCGAGGAGTTATAAGCTTGGAAAGATGGGGTGGAATTATTCGCGATTTCTGACACTGCTAGGACATAGGTGCTAAATTTATGTTAAATTTATATAAGAAAGTGTTAAATATCTATAATTTGTGTTAATGTTATTCTATTTTTCGGGATATTTTTTATGGCTTTTCAGACGCAATTGCAAACAAAAAGGAGAGTTTGATATTTTTTTAGGATTAAAACTATGGTGGCTTCGATTGTAAACATTTATCAATTATTTTTTCTACATTAAATTTTAGTTAATTGGTGATTGTCAATAAATGGGTGCTCATTTTTATGTAAACTTTATTAAAGAAAGTGTTACCTATTCTATAACCTTAAATATTGAATAAAATTGTACTAGTGCACAATTAAATATCGAAAAAGCAGTTGAATTAAATTATTTTGTTTATGGTAAACATTATTATTTTACTAGAAATCACCTAAGTTTTACTTAAATAAACACATTTTTGACAAAAAGATCTAATAGTCAGATTGAATACTATATTTTAAAGGAGTATTGGTCAATACGAAGAATTACTCTATGCAGTTTAATTAACCGTTTTAACGTAAGTAACACGCCGACATTAACCGAGCAGAAGAACTGTTTAATATTTTACAAAAATTCTGTTTGCATTTGGTGAGAGGCGGCAGAGCCACAACACCCCCGCCCGTCAACCGCCTCTGCCAAATGTATATAAAAAAGAACGAAAAACAAACCGGCAGTCTCCTACTCCATTAAAAAAACAAAACAAACGGTGACCATAAAGTGACTGCATTTCTTCATATCTTGGAAACTACTTGTTTCCTGGAATTTTAAAAGTTAGTGGTAATTTTAAAGGATTTTCCGAGAGTGGAAAGAAAGTCTTCCCGCCACCCCCCGAAAAAAAAAATCATGGCTACAAAGTGGGTGCTCATTTTACGTAAAATTATTACAGAAAAGTGATACCCTACTTTTTGTTAAAACTAACATTTTTTTTTTATATCTTGGAAACTACTCGTTTGCCGTAATTTTAAACGTTCATTTCGTTTTCAGCGTTCCTGAAAACATATAAGACTGGTAATTTTAAAGGAATTTTCGAGGGTGGAATAATTCTTCATATTTACCGGAATTTTTAAAAAAAATTTATCAGCAATTCATAAATTTTTTTATTCAAGTTTGTTATAAAGTATGGCGGAGTCAATATTTTTATTAGATTGCAATAAAAATAAACTTTTTTTTAATGTTAAAGATTTTTTTTAAGAATCAATATTTCTGAGGTGCAAAAAAAAAACTGCTTTTCTGTTTCAGATTATTTTTAAAAGTTATTCAAAGCGAATTTTTAAAAGCGTAAAAATAACTTACCATTCATATTGGATTGCAATAAAAAATAAACTTATTTCAATATTTAAAATTATTTGTAAGTTGTTAAATTATATTTTTAAACATTAAAAAAAAGAAACTTACCTTTCATTCAGGAAATTAGATACGAGAACAGTGCCGTCGTCTTATCTTTTGTGTTCAAAACAGAAAATTTGTTTGTTCTGATTTCTTTAGTAAATTGATACAACTTTTGTTCTGTGTGTCCAATTCATAAGGAAATAAAATAAATTAAAAATATAAAAGAATCAAAATTAAAAGTTGAAAAACACGATTTAAACATGAAATTACTTAAAGGAAAAAATCAACTGTTTAAGAACAAAGAAATTAAGGTCATCGTAATAACACGGTGAAATCATTATTTTGTTCCTCGTGTAAAAATGTCCGAATTGTTTTCCTATAAAGTTTAAATTATATTTGTCAATTCTTAAACCTTTTAGGGTATTTCTATTGTAACTTTTTATTTCGTATTCATTAAAAAAAAATTATGAAGCTTTAAAAATCAGGTTCATTTTTTTAGATAAAACATTTCATTATTATTTGGATTAGTCGAATTACTGTTAACGTCCAAAATAAGAACAGTATTCCGAATAATAATCCAAATAATGTTCATATTAAAAATTGTAAAACTAAATATTTCACATAAATAAATCCAATAAGAGGAAGGAATTGTACAAACAGTGAAGTCAGTCAAATGACAAAAATAGATTTGGTCCAAGAAATTAAACTATGACGTCATAATTACGTAATGTGATTTGCAACTTATTGTTATCAAACTTGATTCGGTTAAACTTACGATGACCTTCACTCATTATTCCAGACTTAAACCTGCTTATTAGTCTGCCTGTTTAACATAAAATCAGCATTAAACGAACAACGATGAAAGTGTAGTACCTGTTTTAATTTGTTTGTTCATTTCATACATGTTTTGCGTTATCATCCTTGTAGCTAGTTCAAGAGAGGCTTTATTTGTCATGGGTTGTGTCCTCCTCCCATGCATTATACCTTCTTTGATAGAGAAGTAGTTTAATGTTGTAAAATGATGCATTGCACCGGCTCCCGGGTGTGAATATGGTAGAGAATAGGAAAGGACACAAATCAATATTTACAATCTACTGCTCGCCGTGTAATTTTTTCAAACGCTTTTTTATTTACCTTATATATTGTTTCAGGGGAAGGTAACTCTTCTGGGAGTTATGTCCCTTTAATTGCAAACATTGGTCACCGGATATACGAGAAGAGAGACCCTCCCTGGATTGAACACGATAAATATTACACATTGTCTCACTGTAAATACGTTAATAAACTTCTCTTATTTCATTTAAATCTACAGACCCTTCCTGGACTGAACCAAGGCCGCCGAGATATATTATTAACATTAAGGCCGGTCACATGGGAAGTTCACGTTGAAGTCACGTTTGGGAACTGGGTCGTATCGAACGGCCATTTTGTTTTATTCCTCGCTCTAATAAACACGTGCCAATTTGTTTGCTTTTCTTTTAAAATGCCTAGTTGTTGTTGTGGACCACTATGCAAAGGTAATTACGCAGATGGACCCAAAGTGAGTGTATTTAAATTCCCTGACGATAAGGATTTACGTGATGAATGGACAAATGCTATCAAGCGAGAACATTTCGAGCCTACAAAATCAAGCGGGTAAGTGTTGTTTACTTTTTTCATAAATGAAAAAAACAAAAATATTTATCTTTCGTTTTTTTTTTTTCATTTGTTTAATTAAAAAAAAAAAAGTAATTCTATGAAAAAAAAATTGAGAAGTTTTTAATATATAATTATTTCTAATAATTAATGTTTTATATATAATTATTTCTATTAATTAATTCTATAGATTTTTCTATTAATGAGTAAAATTAATAGAAATAATTACATATAAACAAAAATTAATAAACTTGGTGCACGTGGAATTAGTGCATTTTTAATAATATGTTTTTTTAACATTTGCTTAATCGAATTCTATAATTTACGTACTGTACAATTCTAAAATTTTTCTGTATCAATTACATAAATTAATAAAAACAATTCTGTATACACAAATTTAATTAATAAGTATAATTATATATAAACTAGGCACCGCAAAAAAATGGCCGAAAAATCAAGTTGTTGTTGTTTTTTTAAAACGAAATTACATTTATTAAAAACCATGATTTCTGAGTAACTTTTTTTTTCTAGAAAGATAAAATCCTGAATTTTATCATATAGAAAGCTGAATAATGTAAAACTTTTTCTACTATTTTTAATTAAATTTTAAATGTTAAAATTTCCCCAAAAGTTAACAATTGACATTTTTTGTCTTGCACAAAAAGCGTATATAAATATTTTTTAAAAAAGGTTTTTGAAAGAATTAAGTTGTTTATTTTTAGTCTAACTAATATTTAGGGTGATTTTCTATGAAAATATGCAAAAATATTATAATATAAGTACCTGGATTTCAAATAATTCCACTTATTCATATAGGGAACCAATTACTTCGCATAGATTCGATAGTGTTACGTTCCTCTTTATGTTTGTTGTTGATAAAAAGCAAACTACGGAAGACCAAACTTGCACAAAAAAACTTATTTTTCAGTGAGGGAAATTTCAATGTATTATTAACGCTGAGGCTTGCCAGCACCAGATGGGTGACCATTTTGATGAGTTTGTTTTTTAATGTGTATGTGTGGGGGTTAGGCTCCCAAAAATGGGGGGGGGGGGTAAAGCCGAATAAAAATTAAAATTGACCCAGTCTAGAAAGATTTCTCCTTCATCGAATGAGGAAGAACTGTAGGGTTTTTTGACTACATAAGCAACCCCGAAGCTGGCCAGTACAGATGGGTGACCATTTTTATGAGTTTGGTTTTTAATGTGTATGTGTGTGTGGGGGAGTCAGGCTCCCCAAAATGGGGGGGGGGTTTAAAGCAGAATAAAAATTAAACTACATAAGCAACCCTAATAATTCAATGAAGAAGGTTTAACCATTTTTTTACGGTGCGTATTTTTCGCAGTATATAAAAAAGTTCTGTTTCTAGTTTAAAATTAATTTTTCACTGTAAAGTTTCGTTTATGGCAGACGAACGAACAAATGTCCGCTATAGTTTCGGTAAAATAAAAATAAACACGTGTATTAATAAAAATAATAATAAATTTTTACTTACCATCCATAATTTTGTCTCGCAATGAAAAGAGAAACGTCTCGTTTCTATGTGAGTGTTGACCAACATAAATTGTACTGAGTCATGCTTGCACCGGTTTTGGCAGTCATGGAGATCCAACAAAATTATTTCAGCGCGTATGGTCCACCGTAGTCTAAAGGCAGCAAACGTTATCAAATGGGATCGAAAAACTGATATTTTAACACAAAGGGCACAATATTTATCGATTTTTTTGTATCGATTCTTCAAAGAATTCCCTGTTTAATAATGGTCATGCATTATTCGGCTCACTAAAAAAAATTATTAATTTATTTATCAAAGATTTTAAAATGGCTTTTTTCGTATAAATACTAAAAAAAAAAATTTTTTGCTTAGCTTAAATTAATTATTTTACTTAACATATTCACCGAATTTCACACTCCAAAACTCAAAAGCGGAATAATTAAACACAATCAAAGTTCTGATATTCAGACGTCAAAATAAGGTATGTAAACAAGTGTGTTTTTTAAATCTATAATCATGTTCCTTACAACAACGGAATATGTTTTGTTTAGTGTCAGATGATTATTTTAAGCATATTTGGTACCCCTCAAAACAAGGGGGGGTTGTAAGCAAAATATATATATATATATAACTATCGTTTATGAAAAATAAGTACACTGTTATAAAGTTCATTCTTATCTTAATAATCGCTGAAAATTTCGTATTGATTAAATAATTACCTGATTTTTGGTAGATTTTTAAAAAGACGGTCCGTCAAAAAGTACTTACCTGCCCCCTAGTTTTGGCGGTGCCTAATATAAACCAAATTATATATAAACCAAAACAATGAAATGTAGTAAGAAAATATTTTAAAACTCGACCGTATTGAATTATTCCTTTGATATATTTTTCACCATACTCTTTAAAATTTAGGAATGATTGTATACGTTTTTAGCGTATGAAATTCTTTTAAACAAGTGTTCTATACAATTGTAACCAAATCAAACTTTATTGCTGTACTAAAGCTAAATTTAGATTTCTTTTTATTATATATATATATATATATATATATATATATAATATTTTTACATCTATATTAAACTGGTTATTCAGAGAAGACACCATGCTATTCTTAAAATGGTATTTTGAAGTCCACGTTTTATGGTACCTTCGTTTATTGCATTGTTAGGTGAAAGTATAAAATAGTTACAAAACACATTCTACTTCTTCATGTTAAGAATATATTTCTAAATAATAACGTTATTTCAGAACGGTACCTTCTGTGCATGAGTACAAAAAATAATATAACTGTCTAAGAATTATTTTAAAATAAGGTTATTAATTGTTAAGCTTGAAATTTTAAGTTCTATGACTAAACATTTTTTAAATTCCCATCAGTGTTTTAAATTTATTATTTTACCTAATTTAATGCTATACTCATTTACTGTATAACTTATCACTTATTTATTATTTTTTAGGTATGTGAACTGCATTTCTTTCAATGTGATATAATGCATGAAACCTCATGTTACGACCCCAAAACTGGAGTGACTCGTACTGCAAAATTAATCCACCCTTGCGGAAAGATGCAATTCCACAAGTATGTGTAATCCAACCGTCAGCATCTAACAGAGAGTCTGCCAATGCCAAAAGAATGCGGCTAGAAAATGAGGCCGTAAAACATGCTTTGGCTGAAAGCATTGCCGACGATGTGGCATATAAAAAGAATATTAAGTTTGAAAGCCTTGAAGAATTGGAAGGAAGAATTACATTTCTGGACCAGATGTATTGGACTGTAGTTAAACATGACTAAACACTCATGATATGTCACATCACGAAATCACCCAATCCCAAAATAACTCTTTCTATAGTGATTGAGCATGATTGTTCAATACAGGTTTTCTGTAATGATGTGGAAATGCATATGATAGGGCAAGATAAAATTCCTACTCATGTAAGTGACATCATCACCTTAGAAAATATCCTCAAAAACATGAAAAAACTGGATATAGAAGAACACAGAACCAACCTTCCAAATGTGTTTACCTCATTGACTCTGATAATATCTTTTTTAACATTGCTCATAGATAAAACTGAAAAATATTGTGAAGCATTAAAATTTATATGTGAACAGTTACAGCTGCTGACACAGAATAGGTTTGATTATTCTGCAGAAATGTTGATATTTTGTTCACTATTTTATAACTGCTCTCCAAATGATACAAACTTTTAAGACAGCAATAAACTCATCTTACCCTGTCCTTCTACCATCAGGAGGTTAACTTTATCAAAATACATGGATCCTGTAGTTGAGCAACATGACAAATTCTTGATGTACATTAAGAATAAATTTAAATTCTTATCACAACAAGATGAGACAGTATCGTTACTTGTTGATGAAATTCATTTAAAGCCATACTTTGACTTTAAAGGAGGGAATATTGTTGGATCAGCATATAATACTTGTGAGGCTGCAACAAGTGCTTTTGCTTTCATGGTGAGCAGTATCTGTTCAAAATATAAAGACGTTGTGCATATTATGCCTACTAAATGCCTAAAAGCACAATCGTTATTTGAAATTCTAAAAGAAATTATAATTGGATTAGATTGGGTTTAAAGTAATATCTGTTATAACAGATAGCAATGCTATTAATAAGAAAGCCATGTCATTATTCACTTATCCACCAAGACTGTCAATAGTATATGCACATCCAGTTTTGAAGTCTCGGCCTCTTTTCTTTATATTTGATTCTATGCACATTTTAAAGTGTATAAGAAATAACTGGCTCGGGCAAAAAGATGCCAACAAATGCATGATATTTCCTAGCTTTAATGAAATCAAACAAATGATATTTTAGAAGCCCCATTTACAACTTTGCAAAACATTAAAAAATTTGAAGCACAATCACTCTTAAAATATTGCTACAAATTAACTAAGAGGCCCTTTCACCTACAAATCTAGAAAAACAAAATGTAACATGTTTATTCAGCTCGAAAAACATACAGTGTTTACCGATGTATTGAAAAATTCAGAATGGCCCCCGACTTTCTCTTTAACACAGTAAGTTTAGGAAAAGGTGTTATAAATAATAAACTAGACAAAATACTTTTAAAAACCCACCGAATATATGTCAAGCTATGCCACGGTAATATATATTGAACGAGTTTCTAACAGTATTTTGTCTAGTTTTATATTTATAGCACCTTTCCCCAAACTTACCGTGTTAAAGGGAGAGTCGCGTGCCATTTTGAATTTTCCAATACATCGGTAAACACAGCATGTTTTTCGAGCTAAATAAACATGTTACATTAAATAAAAACACTGAAAACATATCCAGTTAGGTAGAAAAGTAACTTATCTTGCCTTTGATAACATTTATTTGTCATATATTTGTTTTTTGACAACTTTTTCGAATCTATGTGTACAGTAATACAAACCCAATTTTTTTTTATTCAACATAAATAAAAATAAGTTGTTTTAGCTGTTTTGTATTTCACATTTGTAAAAGAAAACAAGAAAACTAAAGTTCAAGCCAGATTGAAATTGAATTTTTTTTTTACGTTTGAACAAAAAATAATTATCAAAGCAAAAACAGTCGTGTTCTCGTCTAGTAAGTTTTTTTATTCAAGAAAATGAAAGGTACTCCTTAAAAAAAACTCCTCCCCCCTAAAAACAAACAAACAAACAAACAAACACGGTTAATATATATATATATATATATATATATATATATATATATATATATATATATATATATATATAAGAAAATAAAACATAACGAAAAAAAAATGGTCAGTTGTCAATTTGGTTTCATTTCGTTTTCCGGTACGTTCGATCTGACTTTTTGATCACCCGTCTGGTCGGCCATATTAGATATTCATCGTTAGTTATTTAGACGAGACATACACATTTTAATCATGATTTTCCCTAGTTCAAATGGGTGCAGTAAATAAACTTTTAACTCGAAATGACCCCTAATGTACTAATGTATAAGACACAGAAAAGAAACATTTATAATGCGTACACAGCTTTATTTTCTCATATAATCACCATACGCTCTCAATCGATTTTACCTGCATGTTATATGTAATTTAATTCTAAGATGGATAAGTATCGAAAATTTTACGAAAATCTGTGACCATTAGCTGATTTTTGCTAAATTTATTAAATACGGGTATTTTTTCACGTTCGGGATGTCCACTACATGGGAACGTTATTTTAAAGCGCCAATTATGTAAACACGATTTTCGTCTCGCAATTTAATTATTTTCGTTAGATAATTTTTTTTTTAATTATCACTGGTTTATTTTGTCTATCTTTTAAATGGTACAAAAGTTATACTGATAATATTAATTTATAATAAAGTTACATCGTGTTACATACGGGTAATTCTGTGGTGAATTGGCAGTCCCTATCGATCTTTGGTGTGATAACTGATTTTGAGACCTCTTTCTAATATTTGGATTGTGTAGATGGACTAGAAAAACGTGCCATTAACATCGTAACACCGGCTATAATTGCCGACTTAAATGCTTTATGGAATAACCGTGATGATACTCTTCGTTGATCTGGTCCCTATGCGCAAGAGAACTGCTAATAATTTTAACATACAAAAATAATGTAAATGCAAGACAAAAATCGTTCCTGTGTATTGATGTTTTTGAAGCCATAGACATACACATTTTTAAGAAATCTAAAAAAAATCATGCATCCTTTACATTGGTTATGCATTTTGGTACCGGGTTATTTGTGAATAGTTTTTTCAGGTAAAATTCAAGTTTCACCCTATCTTTTTTTAATACTGACCCCCCCCCTTCGAAAGGTTTAAATCGCATTGGAAAAAAAACAATATTATTTCAGCACGGTACCAAAAATACATATGTGCCCAAAGTTGTATTCTGTATCGTTCAACGTTTTTATTATAAAAAAAAGAACATGTATTCGTTATAAAACTTCGGATCTTCTTCAGTTTTAAGTCGGTTTTTCCGTGATTCTCGGTAGGCAACGTCAAGGGAACGATGGAAACCGGCAGATTATACAGACTGCGCAAAGAGAAACGAATACGAGCCAACAGTATATATTTAAAAAACGGCAGAGTATCATTGTGTCAACCTCAACCTCCCATATTAAGAACGGCTTTAGGAATAAACATCACCAACCTCAGAAACCGCTCTTAACACAAAGAGGTTGGACTGTGTTCATTTCGAAAGCCGTTCTTAACATGGGGAGGTTGGATGTGTTTATACTACGTAAGAAAAATCGAAATAACTTTGCATACACAAGCAAAACAAAAGAATATTTATTGCTGACTTATTCTCATCTTTATTGGTTGTTGTTTCACGACGTTTCGCCCAACTATTCCTCTGGCCTTCGTCAGGTGGGAACCGCGACGGATAGAAACGTCGAATCTCTTAACTGCATTCTTCCTGTATATTTTTATGTTTAATCGATAGACAAATGTATAAACATTCTTGTAAAAATAAACTTTCCCCGTTGCATGTGATTTTGTAAAAAAATACTCAACGTTTTTTTTTCAATATATTTTTATTTGCTTTACAAATGCATAAACAGTCTTTTAATAAAAAACTTTAATAAAATTTATTATTTAGGGGAGGAAAAATCAACGGTATGCCAAACAAAATTCAGTTTCGTTTAGCAAAAGAAAAAAGACAACTCCATTCCTGTTGTATAATTTGAATTGTGACCGCTAGTTAAATATGTAAACATTCTTGTAAAAAAAAAACATTATTTAATTGTAATCCTCATAACATACAATGCAGCCATTAAAAAAGAAAAACGGCTTATTTTTTCTGTCTCTTACTCCGGTACGACAAGCAGAGCTTTATCACACAATTATTTTTGATTTACAAGCGTAAACATTGATGTCAGCTCCGTTAAAAAGAAAAACGACTTATTTCACACCGTATCTCTCATTCCCACTCTCTGTATCTCCCTATCTGTAACTGTCCCTCACTCAGAGCGTCAATAAACAGGACTTGTATCGCGTAGCTGGCCAGCATTTATGTTTTGGGAGTGTAACATTTTCACAAGTAAATAATAGAAGATCAGAGTGTAAAAGCGGAACAAATCCATGAATAATAAATAAAACGTAAGATTATTGTGCACGTACCGAAAAATGGCGGCGTGTTTAATAGTTGATAAGTGTTCGTTTATTTGGTGGAATAACCGAATGTTGGTATTGTAGAATGAATAGTTCTAATCCAATCAGCGGCGCCGGATATTTAACAGGGAGAAATCATTATTTTGTCGGATTTAATGGGTAAGAATATGTGTATGTGTAAGAAATGTGTAGTCGTGAAAAGTATGTAAAAATATAAAAGTACTCGGTGTAGAATGGTGTCGTAAGAGTTGTCGGTAAAGTGAGGGTGAAATTTTAGCTACTTTCTCTTTAGCTTGGGATGATGATGGTCATGGCGCTTTTAGAACTTAATGTGATTTTTTATCATAACGAACTAATGTGTATGCAATTGCGGTCTATAGTTAGATAACGTAATCGCTAATGATGTAAACGTGGTAAGTTTTTATGTGCCATCTGTTGTCAATCTAATGTAGTTTCATCAAGATAGGGAAAATTGCGTCTCTTATATTATTTATATACAAGATAATGAGATAATGTAGGTTCTGTTCTGTAGCCGCCTCAACGCTGTCAGAGGCGTTAAATTGTTTTAGCTGCAACAATTTCTTTTCTGCAAAAATTCAGCCGATTCTGGAGCCTCCGTTATAAATATGTGGTCTTGTTTTTTGTTTGTTTGTTTTGTTTTTGTTTTTTTTGCTCAGGACGGCCTTGGTTTTTCTTAATTGCGAGACTCATGTTTTAGAGTCCTGCAGCTTAAGATATCTGGTTAAGCTGCAGATGGAGTGGGTTGGATGTTACAACTTTGAATAACATCAGTAACTCTTTATTTGTCCTTGTAATTCTCGTAGTTTGACAACCGAGATCTTCTCTACATTCCTATACTCTGGCCATTGACAATCGGGTTTCGCAATTTCTAAGGTTACTGTCCAATGGTTTGCAATAACTTTGCCATTAGAAGTAGCGAGGATGAACCAGCGAGTGACCGTTTGGGAGTTTTTCATTATTAACTGTTGATGATAAGGAACGTATAGAGGAGTCAATCCGCAAATGATATCATCGTTTTAAGTGATGAGATGCCATGGTGAAAACTGTTCGAATGAATCAACAAATGAATGGTAGTGTAGTTTAAAATGTGTTTCTGATGCATTGTTGAATGAAGCCAATTGTGATTCTCTTTTTTACTTATGAGAAATAATATTTTTGTTTTCATTAAAAACAAAGATATTTTAGTCGACAGTTTATTTTGGGGTCGAACCAGTGAATTATTTTTCTTTTCAATGACATCACTTTCTTTAATTTTCTCATCCAGGATTTTATTTTATTTGCTACAAATTTGGATTAGCGATAGCAAAACACTTTCTTTTGATAAAAAAAAAAATCGATGGGTTTTATGAGTTCTTAATTCTCTATTCTTTGTTGCTACAAATGATGGAAACACATGGGTCTGCATAGATTTTATCAAGACTTTATATTAAAATCGTCTCATTTCTGTCCTTTATCTTGGGTGCCGGCATTTGTTTGTATTTTTTCTTATTATGTTTTATATATGATTATCTCATGATGATTTTGATTAATAGCTGATTTTAAGTATCCGCATTGCAGGCTCCCACAAAAATACATAAAGAGAGCATGAAGACAACTTATTTGAGGACAATGTTAGGTAAGCATTTAAGTTATTTCCAGTAAGCATTTATTTTTTCAGAGTAAATTTTTATGTTTCAATAAAGATGTATAAGAACAATATTAAACTCATTGTTTACAAGATTATCAAGTGTGAGTTCTGAAATGTGTAGGAAGATTTTGTTTACGAGAACTTTAATATTAATATTGTTCACGTGAATATGGTTTTTACATTTTATGGTGTCTCATATGTTTCGTTAGATCTGATTTACTAAAACATGAAAATACACATTTTTCACAAGAATATGGGTTTCCACTAACGTGAAATCTCATGTGGTTCGTTAGATGTTGTTTCTGTGTACATGAATAACAACATAGTTTACAAGAATATGGCTGTTCTCCAGTGTGAGTTCTCATATGTGTTGTTAGATTTGAGTTTTGTGAACATGAATATTGACATAGTTTACAAAAATATGGTTTTTCTCCAGAATGAGTTCTTATATGCGCTGCTAGATTTGATTTATCTGAACATGAATATTGACATAGTTTACAAGAATATGGTTTTACTCCAGTGTGAGTTCTTATGTGTTTCTCTAGATTTGATTTTTTTGAAGACGAATATTGACATTGTTCACAAGAATATGGCTTTTCTCCAGTGTTAGTTTCCATGTCTTTCGCAAGATTTTGTTTCTCAGAACATCAATATTAATATTGTTCACGAGAATATGGTTTTTTGTCAGTGACAGTACTCATGTGCATCGCTAGATTTTGCTTCACAGGTGAATATTGACATTTTTCAGGGGAATATTGGTGTTCTTCAGTGTGAGTATTCATATGCATCGCTAAATTTGGTTCATCAGAATGGAAATATTAGAATTTGAGATATGTTTTTGCCACAGATATCGGTTTATATCTTCCAAACACGAATATGATTTCATCTGTTGCAAATATTAAATAAAATATAGACCCGTTCAGATTCACTACAAGCGTTCAAGCAGGAACATCTGCAAAGAAAAATAAATTATATTAAATTTTATTATTTTTTGCCAATATTATATTAAGTAATTTGTGTTCAAATAATTTTTAATTTTCATCGTTATGGAATTTGCTTGGCTCTTTAAGGAACCTATTTTAGGATTTATTTTATGTAGATACAATCATAACTATGATGAATATCTTTATATTGAAACAATCATAACAATGATGAATATCTTTTATATTGATACAATCATAACTATGATGAATGTTTTTTATATTGATACAATCATAACTATGATGAATGACTTATATTGATACAATCATAACTATAATGAATGTCTTTTATATTGATACAATCATAACTATGATGAATGTCTTTTATATTGATACAATCATAACTATGATGAATATCTTTTATATTGATACATTCATAACTATGATGAATATCTTTTATATTGATACATCATAACTATGATGAATATATTTTATATTGATACAATCATAACTATGATGAATATCTTTTATATTGATACAATCATAACTATGGTGAATATATTTTATATCGATACAATCATAACTATGATGAATATCTTTTATATTGATACAATCATAACTATGATGAATATATTTTATATTGATACAATCATAGCAAAGATAATACCTCCGTTATTTGCCTTCAATTTTGTAATATTCCAAATTTATCATCAGCTATTGCTGGCCTTTCTCTCGAACTTGGTCTGCAACACCTAGCAGAGGACCTTAAGGCATGTGCTTACCTGTCTCTTTTGGCTTGACTTTATAGCCACAATACAGTCGTTAATTTCAACATGTTCAACAGTGAATTATAATGTATACATTATATTAATCATTGTAATAAACACAGAATATTCCGGGTTTCCTTCTCGTGAGAATTCGTCAGGCTTATACGTAACCTTCTAGTTAGTCAATCAGTTTCCTAGTGGCCAGGGCGGGCAGTTACATGACATAAGGCATAGTTTACGTCCAGTTTACTTCGGATACATATATATATATATACATATACATATATATATATATATATATATATATATATATATATAGAGAGAGAGAGAGAGAGAGAGAGAGACAGACAGAGACAGAGAGATAGAGAGAGATGGAGAGAAGAGAGACAGCCTTATTTATGAATATATGTTTACTTTATTTTATTTATTTCTCTTTTTATTGCCAATTTTAAAATTTATTTTGTATCGCTATCCTTGAGTAAAGTTTATCCTCTGCTTCTACAGTTTAATACATATTCGTACTTGCTTGTCTTTGAGTTCCCAGTATTGGTTTGCTAGTTCTGCTTTCTTTCTGTTATATTAACGTAATTTAAGGCCATAATACCTGGTTTTTAAATCTAATGGCGTTCATACACGACATAGGAAACTGACAAATTCAACAAAGTTTTGTAGTTGAATAAATTAATTATAAAAATCACTTGAAAGTAAAATATTAGTTTTCAGTGACATTTTCAAACATAAGAAATTAAAGATACTGAATAAAAGCCTTATCTCTACAAAAATAGCTTAATTAAAACCCCAAAAGCCAAAGTTTAGTAACACCCAACGTTTTGCATTATCGAAATAAACGAAAAGATGCCGTGCATAAATTGTACGGAAACCGAGAATGTCAGAAAGTGAATTTATTTAAAAATTTATAGAGGAATTGAAACATTAGAAGTTAATATAAGTATTTTTGAAGATTATAAAACATTTGTGTCGAATTTTTAACGTATGCTTTGATGTAATTTTTACATTAATTTTTTGATACTGCTTTGGAGCAAAACCCGGGGAGATAAAATATCTCACAAGAGAAAGACAAGGGTTAAGAGAGTTCCCTTCGTAACAGTATTTTAGATGGTCACAATGTAGGTGTTCAATTTTGTAGAACGTTATAAATTAAAACTACTCACGACGATAAAGTATTAGCATTTTTTAAAATCAGAAAATTAAGTAATTGCCGAGCTAAACATGGAACAAGAATTATTGTGAAAGTTAGAAATGGACGTAATTTAGTGATTTCATAAACGTCCGCCATTTTGTGTTCTTGTCCCGGAAAAAACAAGAAGGAAAAGTTTCTTCAGTGCTTGTATGAATTGATAATATTTTAAATGAACGCATTTGAATTGAAAACATTACGTACATACAAGGAGTTTGGGTTGAATTCAAATTCATCGGATTTTTTGTCAGGTGAAAGTACAAAGTAGATAAATAAAGCCCCCCCTTCTGAGGTTTTACTTTCTAAATAATAACGTTATTATTTCAATTTAAAATTTTTATAAAAAGCATTTTTCCGAATTAAAAGAAAAAAATCATGTGATTTTATTTAATTCGGAAAAATGCTATCGATATAAAAACCAAGAAAATCCAAGGATGGAATACTGTTGCCATATCTGGGCAGGAGCTACAAAAAGCAGCCTATTCTGCCTTGACAGAGTATAAAATAGACTTCCTGGCTTAGTGGGGGATGCCCTTTTCTCTACCCTGCACCCTCTCTCCCACAGAAGAGACGTTGCGAGCCTATCCTTGTTTTATCGTTATTTCCATGGCAGGTGCTCGTCTGAACTCCAATCTCTGGTCCCCCCTCGCCAATCTTTCACGAAAAACACCCGTCTAGCTGAATCCACTGTGAAAATTTTCCCCCACTCTATATCTGTGCCTAAATCAAAACGTGGATTCCATGAACAAAGCTTCTTTCTTAGAACTGCACGCCTGTGGAACTCTGTTCCGTCTGCCTGCTTCCAACCGGACTACAACTTGGATGTGTTCAAGTCCAATGTTAACAAATTCCTAATGAACCGCCCCCTTAAGTAAACACTTCAAATCTCCACACTAACGTAATGTACTTGCAATAACCCCTATCCCTGAGTGGCTTCCGGGCCTTGATAAGTGGTGATCACTGTAAAAAAATGCTGTTATATCTATCACCTTATAGTAATGCCGTATAATTCCGTATAATATGAATTCTGTAAGGGTTGTCGTTTTATATAGCACTTTTCTTTTAATGTAAATATATTTTAAATAATGTTTTTATTAAATAATTACATTTTTTAATAAATAAAATCTGATTTTAAAAACAGTATTTCTCAAGTTAAACATTTATCATTTACTGTTTTTAACACCTCATATTATTTCCCATATTAATATTTTGTAATTTTTTTTATAATATTGCCGTATCTTAGATAATTTATTTTTAAATATTTTTAGAAAAACAGCAATAAAATTACTTTTTAAAAATGGCATCTCATAGAATATTCTTAAATATTTTGTTATATAAATAGAAATAAAATAATTATTTTTAACACCTCATATTATTTCCCATATAATATTTTGTATGTAATTTTTTTTTATAATATTGCCCTATCTTAGATAATTTATTCTTAAATATTTTTAGAAAAACAGCAATAAAATTTTATTTCTCATATAATATTCTTAAATATGTTGTTATATAAATAGAAATAAAATAATTATTTTTAAATATATTTATTTCATATTCTTGGACATTTTAATAATCAATATATTTTTAAACACTGTACTGTACACATAGCATATATGTAATAAAAAAAAAACACTTTATTTAATTAATAAAATGATTTAAATATATTTAGGAAGAGAAACCTACAAATAAAAAAAAGTCAAAAATTAAAATCTAAACTAAATATGGCCAAAGGCAAAATAAATTATTTCATCTACCTGGATAAGATTGTTGTTGTAGAACATATTTTAAAACATTTAATTCAAAACATAAGTAGCGACAAATTGGTAAGTTAGAACAAGATGGCCGACATTCAAACATTCAATTGGAATGTTTCGATAATTGATCAAATCATGAAAACAAAACAGAAATTTATACTTGCCGGACATGTTTGATTTTTAACCTTGCAATTAAGCATTGCTTGTTTTTCGAACCAAATAACACATTAAAATACTGTTATATTCCTAAATACTTAGGAAATAAAGACAAACGTGAGTTACACCGAGTGGTATGTGTAATGGGGTTTATTTATAATACAGAAACGTAAGGCTGCTCGCCTAAGGTAAATAGAAGTACATAGTAACAAGTATGGGGAAGAAAGTCTGATAATCAACACGTAAGACTATCCGTCTTACTGCGACTGCTTGTCTGCCGCTGTCTGCCCAACAGTCCAATATATATATACAGTTTGTAACCGGTGTATAGCCAGTTATGTTCCTTCACAACACCTCCCCCTGAAGCTGAAATCTTCCTGATTTTAGCTTAAATACCTCTTCCTTTTAGGGTCAGGGCTTAATCTCCTGGTAACTTTTCTCTTTCTTGCGCTTTTCCTTCTGGTCAGCGTTACCCGGGGTAAAGGTTTCTGTCCAGCCCGTATGGTCGGTTCAGGCGAAATATTCATTGTTTGCGGTACACACGCTGGTTTTGGTATATCAAAAATATCGCACAATGTTTCCATTGGTGTCTCTTCCACATTTGGAGACAGTCTGGGACGTATTTGATTTCTGTGTCTTTTGCAGACAAAACTTAATCCTTGGATGGTATAGACCATGCTCCCAATCCTTTTTTTGATAATACCTTCAACCCACTGATTTCGTCCATTTTGAAAATTTTTGAAATATACATTTTCACCTGGGGAGAAGCACTTGGTATTAAGGTTTTCTTTTTTGAAAACTTTCTTTTTCTCTGGTAGCAGCCTATCGAAGACAGATCTTATCTTTCTTGCAAACATTAGCTCAGCCGGGGAAGAATTGACATTATTATTAGGATTTGGTGTCACCCTGTAAATTGCTAAAAATGTTTGAATACATTGTTCGTCTGTGTCCGTAGTAAGATTTTTCTTAAGCGCCCTTTTAAACGTATCTACAAATTTTTCGGCCAACCCATTCGATCGTGGATGGTACACAGGTGTTGTCATATGTAGAATATTTAGTGAGTCACAGAATTCTTTGAATTCATGAGCAGTAAATGCTGTTCCATTATCGCTCACTAAGGTTTTTGGCACTCCAAAACGGCTAAAAATTTCATTAAGCGCACTCACAGTGTTTTTTGCTGTTGGATGTCTAAACTTAAATATTTCTGGCCATTTTGAAAAAGAATCTACAATAATCAAGTAAAAATAACCATTTATAGGTCCCGCATAATCAATATGCAGACGTGACCAGGGTAGGTCCGTCTTTGGCCATGGCGTCGTTTTTACTGGAGGATCTCGAGCTGCTAATTGACATCCTCTGCATGTCTTGACACATTTTTCAACTTCCTTGTCCATACCAGGCCAGTACACATATCCTCTCATAAGGGATTTCATTCTCGAAATGCCCGGATAACCTGTATGAAATTCCTTCAGAATTTTCCTCTGTAACGTTAGTGGAATTACGATCCTCTCACCATACATGAGCACATCTTCACAGATGGAAAAAGGCGTTGTTTGATCTACCTTTTTATTTTTTTTTATCCATCCCAATTGATTTTTCATTTTCTTAATGAAAATGTCATTTACTGCCTCTTTTTTTATTTTTTCGAAAGTTACCGGAAGTTCACGTATCATATTACACATTGAACTTGTACATTCACTTTCGTCTTTAAGCGCAGCAATTACCGTTTCTTCGAAACTTTCGCTTCTTTTAGGGATCAACCGTGATAATGCATCTGCGTGTCCTAACTTTTTTGAGGATACATGTTCCATCTTAAACTGATAGTTTAAGAGGGTTACAGCCCATCGCTGTAATCGATTCGCAGTATGTGTGGGAATGCCTTTCTTTGATCCAAATATGGTAAGTAGGGGTTTATGGTCGGTTTGCAAAATAAAAGATCGTCCATGGAGAAATCGATTGTACTTTGTAATTCCAAATATTATCGACAGCGCCTCTTTTTCAATTTGGCTGTAATTTTTCTCCGCTGCAACCAACGTTCTTGAAGCATGGGCGATAGCTTTTGTCCTACCATCCTCATACTTGTGGAGTAATACAGCGCCAACACCGTAATCACTGGCGTCCGTTGCTAGTATTAGTTCCTTTTCTGGATTGAAATGTGCCAATGCTAAGTCTGACAGTAGACATCTTTTGATATTTTGGAAAGCAGATTCACATTCCTTATTCCAGTTCCATTTAACACCCTTTTTCAGTAACTCGTTAAGAGGAGCTCTTAAATTATGTATGTTAGGGATGTAAATTGCATAGTATTGAACTAATCCCAAAAACGATTTTAATTTTGTCACTGAATCTGGAGCAGGCATCTTTTCAATTGCTTCAGTCCTTTGTGGATCCGGTCTTCGACCCTCTTTGTCGATTATTTGACCAAGATATTTAATTTTTTTCATAAAAAAATCGCATTTTTCTGGGCTCAATTTAAAACCAAATTCCTGTATTCTTTTGAATACTTCTTTTACATGCTTCTTATGATCTTGCAAATTTTCACTTTTAATTAGGATATCGTCAAGGTAGGCCATTGAAAATTCCAACCCTGCCAGCATCGTGTCCATAATTTGCTGGAAAATAGCAGGAGCAACCTTTAATCCAAAAGGAAGCCTCTTTAGCTTAAAAATGCCCTTATGAGTATTTATGCCTAAGTATTTGGAGCATTCATCGCTGATCTTAATTTGCAAGTAAGCATCTGAGAGGTCTATCTTAGAAAAAAATTTTCCTCCGTTAAGCTTAGAGAACAGATCTTCTGCGGACGGAAGGGGATAATTATGGTCCAATAGACAGTCATTTAAACCCGTTGAAAAATCTCCACAGACCCTTATTCTGTTATTTTTTTTCTTTACATACACGGTTGGACTTGCCCAATCTGTGTGGTTAACTTTTTCAATGACTTCCAGTTGTTGAAGTCTATCCAACTCTTTTTCGATTGCGTCCATCGCTGAAAAAGGCACATTCCTTTTAGTTTTGAATACTGGAGTGGCATTTTTCTTTAATTCAAAGTTTGCCTCTGTCTTAATACAGAGTCCTAGTCCTTCGGCAAAAACATTGGGAAATTCAGTTTTCAAATCCTTCAGGAAGTCTTCCCTTTGGTTTGCTTTTTCTGCAGTTAAAACGTTACAAAACGAATTTATGGGTTTCTCCCATAAATTAAACAGGACAATCCAATCTACCCCAAACAGGCATGTATTCTTTCCTGGTACGACGTACACTTTGGATTTATGAGTCTGGTTAGCGAATGTCACTTTGCATTTTAATTCTCCCTTGAACTCTAATCTTTTGCCGCACACACTTCTCGCCGTCTTTCTGGTTTTCGTTAATTCAGGTCGACCTATCCTTTTCCATATATCTTCATTTATAATACTAATATCTGCACCGCTATCCAGAAGCAATGTAACCAGATGTCCATTTATCCGAACATCAACATATTTCCGTCTTTCGCAGCTTTTTTCTTTATTCATGCGAAGCGTATTTACATTATCGGTCCCTTGTCTTTTCTTCTGGGCACAGTATGTTCCCTTGTGACCTCTGAGACCACATTCATAACATATTTTGTTCCTAAACCAGCAGGTCTTATTGTTGTGTCTTAAACTACCACAACATTTACACTTTAGCTTTGGGTCTTTGTATCCTTTAAGGATCCTGTGTTCTTGGAACCTGGACTTTCTTGTGGTCCCTTGCCTTTTTACTTGCTGCACCTTAAAAATATTTTTCTCTTCAATGCGAGTGTTGTCTTTCTTTATGTTAATCAGACGTTGACACTCTTCAGTGACTTTTTGCAATATTATGTTAGGATCCGCCTCCATAATTGTTAGGATCCGTGAACGTATATCTTTGTCCCTTGGTGATGTGAGACCTTGTACAAAGATTAAACATTTAAATTGGTCTGCGGAAATTTCATTCAATTTAAATGATTCGCATAAACAGTTCACAGTGCAAGCATATTCTAGATAGTCTTCAGCTTCTGCCTTCTGAATGTTCAAACATTTGTATCTAGAGTGAAATAGGCTATCCCTTTTATCAAATATTTTCGACAAGGTACTAATTGTTTCCTCGAACGAAACCTCCTCCGGTTTTTTTGGTAGAATTAGATTTGCATACTTGGTGTTTTCATCAGTACCCAGTTTTTGTAGTAGCAGGGTAACTTTTTCCTCATCGGTCCAGTCTAAACATCTTTTCGTAAAAATTGTTTCGTATCTTCTGTAGTATGCAGGGAAAGTAACACCAGTATCCGGGGAGTAACGAAATTCCGTTAGTGAATTTGAAATACCCTCGGCAGAAAAATTAGTCTTCTTCCCGGTCGACGTTAGAATTAGCTTTTCTAAATTCTTTTGCTGTGTCGACATTTGTCGTTGTAGTATGTTTGTTTGTTCTTGTTGTGCCTCTAAAGTTTTTTGTGTTCTTTCTTGTTGTTGTTGCAGCTGTTGCTGTAGCTGTTGTTGTTGAATTTGTTGTTGTTGTTGTTGCGCTAAAAATTGTTGAGTCATTTTTGTCTGTTCCTGGATGCTAAGGGCTAGAGCCTTAGTTAACTCTGCTAATTGTTCCATGTTAGCTTCTAGTACAAAAATGTCGTTTCGAATTCTACACAATAATTCCAAAGAAAAATCGTAAATTTACGTATATCGTAAATTAGTAGCAATATGCAGACACAACACGTTTCAACAAAGTTCATCCATAGTAATTCAACAGGCTTTGTAAAATAATCTTCTTTTTTTTTTTTTTTTTTCAACAACGTAAGTTCATACACAAAATATTTCTTACTTCCCACGACAAATAGTTCCAATTATTTATATAAAGGCAATAACAAACAATTAATTTTCCAAAAAAAAAAATATATGGCTGCCGTTCCCACGTGGTATAAAATGGTACAAGAGTCGTTGTATTTATATTTTTTCTTTCGAAACTCGTAATCCTTTAGTGTAGTTTCGAATTCAACTTGCGACCATTTTTTTTTTTTTTTTTTTTTTTTTTTTTTTTTTTTTTTTACTTGTCAAAATAAATATAAATTCCACTTTACCTTGAACATGTTTCTATAATTTCTTGTGAGTTCTTTACGAAGAAAAATCCGTACTTTTCGCTACTTTAGGTAGGAAAAATTTTTAAATTCATTGACGCACGTGGTCAAAAATCCTTGTGTAGTTTGTTTTTTTCGTAAAACAAAAAATCCTTGCATTGTACACAGTCCTTGGTACGGTAATTTATCTCTGTTAAGAGAAAGAACATCCTTTCGTCGCCATTGTTATATTCCTAAATACTTAGGAAATAAAGACAAACGTGAGTTACACCGAGTGGTATGTGTAATGGGGTTTATTTATAATACAGAAACGTAAGGCTGCTCGCCTAAGGTAAATAGAAGTACATAGTAACAAGTATGGGGAAGAAAGTCTGATAATCAACACGTAAGACTATCCGTCTTACTGCGACTGCTTGTCTGCCGCTGTCTGCCCAACAGTCCAATATATATATACAGTTTGTAACCGGTGTATAGCCAGTTATGTTCCTTCACAACAAATACGTTCGAAAACATTAAGATATGTTAAATTACAATTCCGCTATGTAGAAGAGTAATTTTGTCTTATATTTGTTTGTTATATTTTTTAATTGTTTAACTTTAACTTTTTGTTATTTTTTGTTTGTTGTCTTCGTTGCTAAATAACTTTAAATTTTTATAAACTTTTATGATTGTTCTTTAAGAATGGGAAACACTGGGTTTGTATTACTGTACACACCATACAGTGTTTACCGATTTATTGGAACATTCAAGATGGCGTCTTATTCTCTCTTTAACACGGTAAGTGTGGGAAAAAGATGTTATAAATAAAAAACCGGATAAAATACTGTTAAAAACTCGCTCAATATATGTTACCGTGACATAGGTTGATATATATTCGGCTGGGGTTTTAATAGTATTTTGTATAGTTTTTTTATTTATAACACCTTTTTCCATACTTACGGTGTTAAAGAGGGTGTGAGACGCCATCTTGAATTTTCGAATACATCGGTAAACACTGTATGTTTTTCGAGCTGAATAAGTATGTTACATTGAATAAAAACAAAAAAATATATCCAGTTTGGCAGAAAAGTAACTTATCTTGCCTTTGATAACATTAATCTGTTATATATTTGTTTTTTGACAACTTTTTTCGAATCTATGTGTACAGTAATACAAACTCGAAACACTTAGTCAGAATCGGACCATTTTTTCATATGAATAGTTTTTTTTTTTTACATAGTATATTGCCTTTTACTTTAGATATGATGTTCAGATTAAATTCAATTCTTATGGCCTCTGTTTATTAAATTTTAGATGAAACGCTGGCATAGTTTTATTTTTTGTTGTTGTTTTTTGTTCCAGCTCACCATGTTAAGCATGAGTTTCTAAATAAGGACGTTAGTATTTCAGCACGGGCCGTGTTTTGTAGAAGTACCAAATAGTTAAATTGTTATTTAAATCGAAAGATGAAAAAGTTTATACAATTAAAGTTTGTTCAATTTCGCATGCATTTATATAACAAGTAGATTTTTATTTTCCCAATAAAATTGTAAATAAAAAGGAACATTTTTTACAAATAGTAAATTTATTTCTATAAATCCATGTACATTTTTTTTGGAGCGAACGTTGAAGTGACTTCAGTCTGCAGCCATTTTTAGTGGAAAACTACGAATTTATCATTTAAATTTTGTTTTTGTTTAAAATAAAAATTTAAATCAATGCAAGTCATTCAATAAAGCGGAAATACATAGAATTTGATGAAAATGGTCATAAACACACATTTCGGTACTTATGCAGAAAGTGATCCGTTCTGAAATAACGTTAGTATTTAAAAAGCCATTCTTAACATGGGGAGGGGAGGTTGATTTGTGCCTATTCTATACCTTACACAAGTGAATAAAAAAAACATAAAACTTTAATTAAACGTGGAAATACGATTTACAAAATAGCGCGGATTACTGCATTAGCTCCAATCTGTAGTGAAATGGGACAAAAATGGATGGTCACATTCAATGCTGTCAAGACTAAACTGGTTTCCTTCAATAATTACAAGAAACATTCTGCCACCAATAGCAATGGCCAGTAACTCCCTGTTTTAGAGTACATCTTTCAAACTGCTTGGCCTAACGTTCACCGGAAACATGAGTTGGAACAATTATATTCAAAACATTGTGACTTCAGTCGGCAGCCATTTTTAGTGGTAAACTACGAATTTATCATTTAAATTTCTTTGTTTAAAATTTAAATTAAAAATTTAAATCAATGCAAGACTGTCATCCGATAAAGGGGAAATCGTGAATTTCATAGGAATACAATTTAAAAACAAACTTTATTTGAAATGCATTGAATCGTTAAAAGTTATGGAAAAAATACAATAATTTAAAAGGCATTTGATTGTTAAAAGTTAGGAAATAAAATATCGAAAAAAAATCTTACCTTTACATTAAAAATGAAACAATAAAAATCGGATGAATTGTTTTGTGTTTTTGTTCAAAACATGAACTTTGGTCGATTTGTATTTCTTTACTAAATTGAACCAAACGTCTATTTAAAAAATAACTGAACGAAGGATACAATGAATATATAAAAAATATGAAGATTAAAAAAGATTAAAAGACAACAAAAAACAAAACAAAAATATTATAATAAAACGTTGTCAATTTTTAAAAAAGTTCGTTAATTACGTGTGAGGAAATGTTTTCATATCAAGTTTAGAACGTATTGTCCAATCATAAAACTATGATGAATAACGGTGGTGAATCGAATACGTCTAAGGCATCTGTTCTGCGTTAGTTATATGCTAACGGTTAACAAATAAATAAAATATATATATATATATATATATATATATATATATATATATATATATATATATATATATATATATATATATATATATGTCTGTGTGTGTTTAAATATGTAAATATATGTATTTACATTAAATATGTACATATATATTTGCATATATTTTATATATATATATATATACACATATATATATATAATTATTTTTTTACTATAATAATTAAATGTGTGTGTGTGTGCGTGTGTTAAAAACATATTTATTTATATATTCAGATATATTATAAGGTATATTTTTATAAATATACATACACATACATAAAAATATATTTATAGTTGAAAAAAAAAATTATTGCGTTTTCTCCCCAAACAAAGCACAGTGTCACTTTGACGAGGAGAGCTCTGGGACATAATTGAAATGATACTATGTAGGGAGTTGAGCAACAAGTTGTCTGTTTACACTTTAATTTTTCCATGATAGATATGATGTTCAGGTTAAATTACATTCTTATGGTTTTGGTTTATTAAGTTTGAAATGAAACGACAGATTATGTTTATACAGATTATATTGGCTTTTACTTTAGATAAGACGTTCAAGTTAAATTCAATTCTTATGGTTTTTGTTGTTTAATAAATTTTAGATGAAACGACAGAATAACGTTTTATGTTCCCTCTCACCATGTTAAGCATGTGTTTCTAAATGATAACGTTACTATTTCAGTACGGTCCGTGTTTTGTATAAGTACCAAGAAGTGAAATTGTAATTTAATTCGAAAGAAAAAAAAGTTTGTGAAAATAAATGTTTGTTCAAATTCAGACCAGTTTATAGGACGCACTTAATTTTATTTCCATAATAAAACTATAATAAAAAGGAACATATTTTAATAGTAAATTGCTTTCTATAAATTCATGTACATATTTTAGAACGCACTAATTTAAAATAGAGAACGTTAAAGTGACTTCACAGTCGGCATTTTGAGTGGAAAACTACACATGTGTTTCTAAATAATAACGTTCCTATGTCAGTACGGTCCGTGTTTTGTATAAGTACCAAGAAGTGAAATTGTAATTTAATTTGGAAGGAAAAAAAGTTCGTTAACATAATGTTTGTTCAATTTCAGATCCATTTATAAGACACAATTATTTTTATTTTCCTAATAAAATTGAAATAAAAAGGAACATTTTTTTTAGCAAATTGATTTCTATAAATTCATGCATAGATTTTTGGAGTCACCGATATAAATAAAAAAAAAACGTTAAAGTGACTTCACAGTCGGCAGCCATTTTGAGTGGAAAACTACACATTTTACCGTTAAAATTTCTTTAAGTAAGGCTGTCTACGGGCAACGGAAAATCGAGATTGACATATAAAATTACACTGATTTAAAATGCATTAAAAGTTAGCAAATAAAATATTGAAGAAAAATATTACCTTTCTTTGTAGGCAATTCAATAAAAAAAATCGGATGAATTCTTTTATGTTTAAATCGGAAAACTCTGACCATTCGCTCGACGATGTTCATTCTACAATGTTGTACTGGCTTCAAGTCCAATGTAAACAAGTTCGAAAAAATCTGACGATGTTCTCTCTACACAGTTCTGAACGCTTCTTTCTTAGAACTACTCGCCTATAGAACACTGTTCGGCTGACTTGCTTCTTGAACGACCACAATATCGTTGCCTTCATGTCCAATGTAAACAAGTTCGGAAAAGTCTGACGATATTCACTCTACACAGGTCTGAACGCTTCTGCCCCACCACCCAGCAACCTGCTTTTAGATGTTGTTTATTTGTTTTTGTTTAAATTTATTCAAAAATGATCGCAAACAAAAATAAACAAACAAACAACATCTACAGAAAAAAAAAACAGTCCAACAGTCTTGTGCGATGGTCCGGCGGTAGAGGTTTAGGCTTATTTCATGGGGTCACGCTAGATTCAGTCACGACGAAACACGTGCCAAGAAAACCGGAACATGTTCTATACATATGTTTGGTCTGCTATTGCACGTTAAAATGGCAACGTGTTGACAGTTCAGTTAGTTCGCAGTCACCTTCATCCAGAATCACATCTTTGCCCTCAGAAACAGTCATCCCCTTTTCGAACTGGAGTTTTATCCTATCTATTTTAGCTCCTTGTAGATAAAGGTTAAACATGTTATGTCCACCCGTTCCTTTTCTTTGATTATACGTGTAGCAGCAGCAGCAGCCGAAGATTCTCTGAAAAGCAATGACATGCAAATGACCATGATCGATTTGATGTGTTGTCTGTCATAATTGAAGGAGGGAATTGGCTGATTGGTTGTAAGAATGAGGTTGAAACAACATCTTTGTAAGCTTCTGGGCTTGACCTTTACTCCTGATCTTAAATGGAATACGTACATCAAATCTGTTGCCAAGGCCGCTGGAAAAATGGTCGGATCCTTCTATCGATCCAGTAGATATCTCACTACTGATGCAATGCTTTATCTATATAAGATGGAATACTGTTGCCACATCTGGGCAGGAGCTGCTAGAAAGGACTTGTCCTGCCTTGATAGGGTTCAAAATAGACTTCGTGGCCTCGTAGGAGATGCGCTTTTCTCTTAGCTGCAACTTCTATCTCACAGAAGAGATGTTGCGAGTTTGTCTCTGCTTTATCGTTATTTTCATGGAAAGTGTTCGACTGAGCTTCAATCTATGGTCCCCCCCTCGCCAGACTTTTACAAGAAACACTCGTCTAGCTGAAAACACTATCAATAATCCCCCCACTCTTTATCGGTACCTAAACCTAAACGTAGATTCCAGTATCAAACTTCTTTCTTAGAACTGAACGCCTCTGAAATTCTCTTCCGTTTTCCTGCTTTCCATATGGTTGTCTTCAAGTCCAACGTGAACAAGTTTCTCATGAGCCGTTCCACTTAAGTTAACAAATTTAACGAAGTTCCATTACTATCGGTTACTATATTGTCCTTTTGACTACTGTACACTCTTTAACCCTTATCCTTGAGTGGTCTCCCGGCCTTGATAAGTGGTGATGCCTATGGAAAAAAGAAAAAGAAAACAAGAAAACACAATATATCGTCACTTTTGTTGTTAAAGGAATGTTTGTAATTAAAGATTGATTTTGTATCTCAGTATGGAACAACCATCAATCCGTTAGAAACTATATTTATATTGCCAAAAATATTCGATTCGTAGTTCTGGTGGTTGGTGTAATTACGTCTTGTTTAAGCATTGGGATGTTGACATTTTATTGTAATGCACCCCGATTCATATTTCATAAAAAATGTACAAATCTCGACAAATAAACAATTTTCAAAACAAAAATATTAAATTATATTTCTACACATAAATTTATTGACTGTGAAAATGTAAAAGTAAAAAAAAAATAATTTATCGTTTTTATTAATTAAAAATATACAAAAAGTGAATCATAAAATCATTTAACGTTGAAAAGACAATTTAACTGATGGGACATTCTGACATGGTGATGGGTTTTTGGGGTCGTCACCAAAATCCGCTTTTAAAAAGTAACAAAATTAAAGGAAAATAAAGGTGGAAATTAACAAGCAAAGCAAAGAAGAATGAACAAATGAAATAACGACCCGAAATGAATTTAAAATGATACGAATTTATTTTTAAAAAACAACAAAATATTACGGTTGCTTATATTTTCCTAAGCTCAGGTTTTCAAAACCTGTAAGGTAACATATGAAATAAAAATAAAAAAACAATACAAAACACAATTCTTACTTGAAATGAAAAGCTGAAATGAAAAGCACATACAAAATAGAAAAAATCTTTTTTCAAGTTTTTAAATTCAGTTTTTCAACAAAAGTGCTTTTCTCTATTTTTTTCTGAAAAGAAAAACATGCAGGTTGCAAGGTTCTTTTAAAGTTTTCTTTCTTTTTCTTTCTTCTTCTCTGTCTCTTTTTTTACAAACAAAACCTTTAAAAGATCATATGGTATTACTAGACGAATACTTAATATAGTTAAATCCTTCTTAAGAAATGAATCCAGGTTGTCCCCGATGAACGTTCGTCAAAACAATATATCAATGCGAGATTACCTCAGGGGTCAATCATAGGACCTTTATTATTCCTGGTATTTTTAAATGACCTCCCTGAAAAAAAATGTCTCTGAGATGGGTATATTTGCTGACGACACCACGCTCTTTAACAGGCACGAGAGGAAAACGAATGTACAGGTATCTAAGCCAATCTGTGGTGGAATGGCGACAAAAATTGATGGTCACATTCAATGCTTCCAAGACTAAGCTCCTTTCCTTTAATAACTACAAGAAACCTTGGCAACTGATACATTAGCTGATAGTAGTTCGTTAAAACTGCTCGGCTTAACATTCACGGGGAACATGAGTTCGAATTATTTTCTTTTCCTTTTATTAATATTATTGGAATCTTTTCTTTTTTTTCCTTGTACACCTTTTTGTGAATTATTCCATGGATTTCTGCCTTTGGATTATTATGGACCATCTTCTTCTAATTACGGGATTTCCTTGGATTTTACTTGTAGAAATAGAAATTCTTTTAACTTTCTTGAAGTTTTACATTTGGATTTTACCGTCACTGGATTTTTTATATTCCACCAGACTATCCATTCGTGTGTAATTACCTTTTTCTTTACCATATTCCCTCTGCTTAACTTTTTTGTTATCAAGTAAGATCTTTGACTTATTTGTTGTTTCATCAAATATTTCTGCATGCAAAATTCGATCCCGCATTTTGCTAATTCCTACCCTCTGATGAGAAGGAAAGTATTTCTTTGTAACCCCGCGGATTAAGGACTATCCATTTATCTAGTGTTTCTTTTTCAGATTAAATATGTTTTTAACTCATTTCAAAGTGTTTTTTAACATATTTTATTAACTGTTTGCTCATATATATATATATATATATATATATATATATATATATATATATATATATATATACTTTTAATTATAAATATATATATATAATTAATAGATAATATGAATATATATTGTAATATATATATATATTATAATATATATGCATATATATATATTATAATATATATATATACTTTTAATTATAAATATATATAATTAATAGATAATATGTATAAAAATATATATATATATATACTTTTAATTATAAATATATATAATTAATAGATAATATGTATAAAAATATATATATATATATATACTTTTAATTATAAATATATATAATTAATAGATAATATGTATAAAAATATATATATATATATATACTTTTAATTATAAATATATATAATTAATAGATAATGTGAATATATATTGTAATATATATATATATTATAATATACATATATATACTTTTAATTATAAATATATATATATAATTAATAGATAATGTGAATATATATTGTAATATATATATATATATATATATATATATTATAATATACATATATATACTTTTAATTATAAATATAAGATGAAAAAATATACTAAGTTGACAAATATTTATTAACAAAAAATTATATTACACACATGCAAAAGTATTTAACACACTGTTAAATTTCATTCTTAAGCAGTCATTTCCTATTGCAACAAATTCTCACATAACCAGAAAGCACCCTAGAGTGTTGGCTCCTTATATGTCAGTTGATAACAGCTCTCAGCCACTGCGCACGTTGCCTCTTTCATTACTGTTTCAAAATGGTAAAACAAAGGAATTGACTAATGATAAAATGCGGCATGAAATTATAACAAAGCAGAAAGATGGAAAGCAGTACAGGAAAATTGCTTCAGAACTAAATTTCATGATGAGTACAGGGACTGTCGTGATAAATTGGAAAACGATGGATGGTAATACTAAAAATCTCTTGAGAATGGGTCGGCCACGTATAGTAAATGGTTACTGATCGTTACATTGCTTGTAACGTGAAGAAAGAACCATTTCTGAATCGTTAAATTGCTCGTAACGTAAAGAAGAACCATTTCTGACTCGTGGAATCGTACAGGCCTGTATTCTGGATCACCGAGAAAGACTCCATTGTTGAGTCCTACACACATGAAAGATGATTTGAGATTTGTTTTTAAATATCAATATGAATCGGATAACTTCTGGAACAAAGCTATTTCGTCAGATGAAACTAAAATTGAGATTTTCGGAAGAAACATGCGCACCTATGTATGGAGGAAAAATGGCATAGAATTAAACCATCTAATACTATTCCCACTGGAAAATTTGGATGTGGAAGTGTGATGATTCGAACTGCTTTTCTACGAATAGAGTTAGAAGAATTGCAAACATAGAAGGGAAAATGAATGCAGCAAAATACGCAAAGATTTTGTCAACGTAAGAATGCCGCAGATTAAGGATTGGGCCATGATTTTTATCTTCCAGCAAGACAATTATCACAAGCACAGGGCTAAAATAATTAGGTAATGGTTTAAGGATAATAGCATAAGTGTTCTGCAGTGGCCTAGGCCGTCGGCGGACCTAAATCCCATCGAAAATCTATGGAAAATTTTGAGGTTAAGGCTGCATCCAAGACATCCCAAGAATATCAAGGAATTAAAGAAAGTTTGCAAAAAAAGAATGGATGAAACGGTAAGCAGTTATGAAAAGAATTTGGAGGCTGTAAAGTAAAAACAGAGGTTGTACCAGATGATATACAACGAAATATTAGTAAATGTGTTAAATGCTTTTGACTAGGCGTAATTTGATTTTTCGGTAAAGATTTGTCAACTAAGTATATATTAATATCCTTTTTTATTTTTAGATAGATGATATCTCTTGAGAGATATAGTGTAAATTTAATTGATATAAATTAAGTATTTTGGAGAAATACGAAAATAATTAAATGTACCAAATAATTTCCTACCCACTATATATATATATATATATATATATATATATATATATATATATATATATATATATATATATATATATATATACTAGCATTACATATATACTATACTAGCATTTAAGCCCGGCGTTGCCCGGGTGTTTGAAGGTGTGTGTTGAGCAAAATAATGCGGCAATGTTTTTAACTTTGACCCCTATTATGACCTCTTAACATTTATTGTTTTGGGCTCTAATCCAGTTATTAAGTTAGATCCATGTCCACGACACCTATATTTAAAATTACACGTTTTTAGACCCAAAATTGTCGGAGGAGTTTGGTAGAGTTCTCAAAGGTTAAATCGTTGAACTTTGACCCATTAACAGCCAAGTCTCTGGCCGAAAACGGACCCGAAAGATTTTCCCAAATCCCAGTACCCTGTATATCAAATTTCAAGTGTAAACTAACAATTAGCAGAGTTATTGCGTAGGAAAATTTACACACATACAGACACGTTCACTTTTATATATATATATATATATATATATATATATATATATATACATACATATATATATATATATATGTATATATATATATTTAAATTTCTATATATAAATATTCTATATATGTATAGTTAGATACGTATAAATGTATCTAACTGAAATACATATATATTTACATAAGGATATACATTTAAATATATGCATATATATTTAAATAAAAATATATATGCATACATATATACACATACATACATATGTAAATATATATATATATACACACATATATATGCATAAATACACACACACATATATATATATATATATATATATATATATATATATATATATATATATATATATATATATATGTAAATAACTGTTATATAAAATACAGCTAACGCTGAAGAAAGATATCTTAGTTTATTTTCGGTTTTTAAATGGACAATATGTTCAAAACGTTTCTTCACACGTAATTAACGAGTTTTTACAAATTTACGTTCCATTTTTATTTTCGTTTTTATCTTTAACAATTTTCACATTTTTTATTGACATTTTAATCTTTCATTCTTTGTTCAGCCATTTTTAATGAACGTTTCTACCATGTTTTGATTTTTTATTTCTTTTTTACATTTTTGAAATCTTCATTCTCGTATTTCTTAATGTACTGGACACACGAAATCGAAATTGTATCCATTTACTAAAGGAATCCCTACAAACCGACCAAATTTACAATTTTGACCACGAGCAAAAAAAGAAAAAAAAATCATCCAATTATTTTTTTTTTTCGTATTGAATTTCCTAAAATGAAAGGTAAGAATTTTTCTATATTTTATTTCCTTAACTTTTAACAAATTTAATGCATTTTAATCATTGTATTTAATTCCTATGAAAATCTTGATATTCCCTTTGTTCGATAAAAGGCTTACTTAAAGAAGTAAAAACGTTTCAATGGTGAATGTGTAGTTTTCCATTCATAATGGCTGCCGACTATGAAATCACTTAAACGTTCGCTATTTTAAACCAGTTCCCCCCCCCCCAAAAAAAACGGGTTTATGAATGTATAGAAATAAATTTTCTATTTAAAAAAAAACAAAAAAACGTGTTTATGAATTTATAGAAATAAATTTTCTATTTAAGAAAAGGTGCTAGTGCACATACTGATCCGCGTTATTTTTTAAAAATCGTATTTCCAAGTTTAATTAAAGTTGTTTTTTATTCAATTGTAAGGTTGAAGTATAGAATAGGTGCAAAACACCCTCCTCTCCCCATGTTAAGAATGGCGTTTTTAAATAATATCGTTATTATTTACGCCCGGATCACTCTCTTCACTAGTACCGTAAAACATATTTCTCCTTATTCTCAATTTTATTGGAAATAAAAATCAGTTTTTGTTAGAAATGGATCCGTAATTGAACAAACATTAATTTTACAAACTTTTTCTTTTAAATTAAATTACAATTTACTTTTTGCTACTTATACAAAACACGGACCCTGCTGAAATATTAACGCTATTATTTAGAAATCCATACTTAACATGGTGACTGAGTATATAGAACTCTATTCTATTTAAAAAAAAAAACTTTTTATACTTAAAATATAAAAATATATTTAAATGGTAAAATGTGTAGTTTTGCACTCAAAATGGCTGTCAACTGTGAAGTCAGTTCAACGTTTGATATTTTAAATCGGTTTTTCCATCGTTTACATGGATTTTTAGAAAGCAATTTGCAATGTTCATTTTATTTTCAATTCATAATATAATTAATATATATCTAAAAATAGTAATGTGTTTTATGGGACAGGAAAATAACATGGTGTCAAAAGTAGGAAATTATAAATATTTAACTTGAAAAATACTTTGTTTAATTTAGCACTTCTGCATTATAGGGACGAAAAAAACGTGTTCATGAATTTCTAAAAGTAAATTTTCTATTTTTAAAAATATGTTCCTCCTTATTCTCAATTGAAAATTTTATTGAGGAAATAAAAATCAGTTTGTGTTATAAATGGATCTGTAATTGATCAAACATTAATTTTACAAACTTGTTTCTTTAAAATTAAATTACAATTTACGGTACTGGTACAGTTTAGTCAAGACATTAAAAAAATGAAAATATCGAAAAAAAAATGTTTAAATTGTACGTATCTGTTATCGAATGAAGTTCTCCGAAAAAAAATTAACTTAATTTAATCAAGTATTATTTTTTTTTTTTTTTTTACAGCGAAAAAAAAAAACAAGTTATGATGCAGAGCAAAAGGTTCGGTTTTTAAGAAGAAAAGCTAGTTATTAAAGATGGGGAGGGAGTGTCGGAGCTTTACATGGAGTTATCTCCCGTCTCGTGTCTAAAAAATCAAACAAAAATTTAAAACAAATTCAAGATGTCGCCGTCGACGCGCCCTCATAAAAAACGTGTTTTTTCGGAGATCTTCAGTTCAAAACGGATACGTACAATATAACTTTTTTTTTCTTCGATATTTTCATTTTTTTAATGTCTTGGTTAAACTGTACAAGTACCCAATTGACTTTTTGGTACGTATTCAAAACACGGACCGTGCTGAAATATTAACGCTATTATTTAGAAATCCACTCTTAACATGGTGATCGAGTATATAGAACTCTATTCTCTATATAAAAAAAAAACACTTTTTATTCTTAAAATATAAAAATAAATTTCAGTGGTGAAATGTGTAGTTTTCCATTCAAAATGGCTGTCAACTGCGAAGTCAGTTCAACGTTTGATATTTTAAATCGGTTTCTCCAACATTGTGTGCATGGATTTTAAGAAAGCAATTTGCTTTTAATGTTCATTTTATTTTCAATTCAAAAATAAAAATCAGTTTGTTTTATAAATGAATCCGAAATCGAACAAATATAAATTTAATAAACCTTTTTCTTTAAAATGAAATTGCAATTTTCTTTTTGTGGTGCTAATGCAGAGAGTGATCCGCGCTATTTTTTAAATCGTATTTCCACATTTAATTACAATTTTATGTTTTTTTTTTATTCAATGGTAAGGTTAAAGTAAAAAAGATGTACAAAACACCCTCCCCTCCCCATGTTAAGAATGGCTTTTTAAATAATAACGTTATTATTTTAGCTCGGATTACTCTCTGCATGAGTACCCTTTTTCTTATACAAAACACGGACCGTGCTGAAATACTAACGCTATTATTTAGAAACCCATGCTTAACATGGTGATATCGAGTGCATAAAACCATAATCTGTATTTTCGTCGAAAATTGAATGAACAACCGAAACCATATTAACTGAAGTTAACCTCAACATCCAATCTAAAGAAAAAGGCAATATAATCTGTAAAAAAAAAAATCCGATTATAGGTATGTGTTTCTAATTTTTTAAACAAAACAATTAGAAAAGTTAAAAATAAATATAGCTATTTAGCAAAGACAAAACGAACAAAAAAAATGGTAAAATTCTCTTAATATACAAAAAATGTAATCAGATAAAAATGTTACTCTTCTTCCGAACGGGATGATTTTTTTTCTTTGTACTAGTGTACTTATTGATCCGTGCTGAAATAATAACGTTATTATTTAAAAAGCCATTCTTAACATGAGGAAGGGAGGGTGTTTTGTACCTATTCTATACTTTAACCTTACAATTGAAAAAACAAAAAAACAAAATTTTAATTAAACTTGGAAATACCTACGATTTAAAAAAAATAGCGCGGATCAGTAAGTGCACGGCACCTTTTTATTCTAAAAACAAATCAGGCCGAATTGCAAAGTTATAAAGAAAACATGGCTGACAAATATAAGTTTCTAGGTGGTAGTGCACTTACTGATCCGCGCTATTTTTTAAATCGTATTTCGAAGTTTAATTAAAATTGTATTGTTTTTTTTTATTCAATTGTAAGGTTAAAGTATAGAATATGTACAAAACACCCTCCCTTCCTCATGTTAAGAATGTTATTTTAAAAAATAACGTTAATATTTCAGCGCGGATCAATAAGTGCACTAGTATCGTGTTTCTAGTTTGCTTTGTTTTCATGATTTAAGCGATTATCGAGACTTCCCAGTGGAATGTCGGCCATCTTGTCGTTCTAACTCCCCAAATCGTCACTACTTGTGTTTGGAATTAAATAGACGCTTTAAAATATGTTCAATCAGGCAAAACTATCCAGGTAGTTAAAATTATAATTTATATTGCCTTTGGTAATATTTTGCTGCCATACATTTTCATTTTTCCCTCGTATATTTTTAATTTTTGTTTGCGGGTTTCTCTGCTGAATCCTAAAATATATTTAAAAATGAATATGTACGCATTTAAATTAAAGAAATAATTTCACGAATAAACTATATGGTGTACTTGTTTTTAAAAATCTATGTTAATATTAAAATGTCAAGGAATATAAATAATATATTTAAAAATATATTATTTATATTAAACATACTTTAAGGCATATTCTAAAATAAGGGATATATTATTTAAAAATCATTTTATTTCTTTTTATATAAAAATATTTTAAAATATTCTATACGGGATAAGTCATCATTATTAAAAGATAATTTTATTTCTGTTTATATAAAAATATTTTAAAATATTCTATATGAGATAAGTCATCATTATTATAAAATAATTTTATTGATGTTTGTAGAAAAACATTTAGGAATAAATTATGTAAGATACGGCAATATTATTTACTATATATCTAAAAATAGTAATGTGTTTTATGGGACAGGAAAATAACATGGTGTCAAAAGTAGGAAATTATAAATATTTAACTTGAAAACTACTGTTTTTGTTTGTTTAATTTAGCGCTTCTGCATTATAGGGACGAAGGTTCGGAAATTCTAAAAGTGAATCCCACATGAAAGCAAGTGTATCAACGTATTCACCGTATTTTTACGATGATTATATAAAAAATTACGAAAAACAATAACGTAGAATATTATTTATTAAAGAAAATAATTAGATTTGAGGAAACTGATCGTAAGATACAGGAGAGTTCAAAAGGGAGATAATTTTCCGTTTCGATTTAAACAAGATGGCGGCAATGTTCCAACTGTTACCACGGTTAGTTTTTTTTTAAATAATTCTGTTATATTTGGGTAATTTTGACTGCATAATTTGGAAGCTATCATTGTAATTTCTTAGAATTAACAAAGATCAGTTTAAACCATTGTTTTTTATCAGAAAACTTCATTTATCGACTACAAAATGTTGTCCCAATTGTCTAGAAGCGACTCAAATTAAATTATTTAATTAATAAACATTTCATTATTCAATAAAAAAAAACATTATGTAAAATATATTCTCAGTAGAAAAAAAAATGGCAACTATAACAGAAGGGGGATTATTTTTTTTTCTTTGTTACTGTTCTCTAACAATAAATAAAAAAAATAATTGCATTATTTAATAAAAACATTAGTTAAAATATATCCTCATTATCCACAAAAAATGGCAACTATAACAGAAGGGGGATGATTTTTTTTTTTGTTACTGTTCTCTAACAATAAAAAGCAACAAAAATACGGTAAAAACTTGAAAACTCTAACTAAAACAAAAACGGTTCATATTTTGTATATACTGAAGAAAAAGGTAATATTTTTTTACAGAAAAAAAAACGATTTATTCAGGAATATATCATATAGAATACATCATTACAATGAGGTGTAACAAAAAAATAAAGGGTAATTTTTTACATTAGGTCCACAATGTTCTTTAAGATGACGACTTACATAGGTTTTCGACTATGCTGAATACGAAAATCGCATTGAAATTTTGAAAAGACAGTGGTAATCGAGATATAAAAAAACAGTATTATGCATTGTATTCTTTAGCGGCCATGTTTTTACCAAATCTACTTCTCTACAACCGACACTGCCACCTAGCGGAAACTTGAGACCCCTCCCCCGCTACCTACCGGAAACGTGAGACCCCTCCCCCGCTACCTACCGGAAGAAAAATACGGCGGATCTGTACGAGATTTCTCACCCTATAAAATGCGTGTTTTACAATTTTTTTTTTTTAACTTTCTTTTGGCCATTATCACAGATGACATAATAACTTAATAAGAAAAAAAAATAATGGAAATCTACTTCATTGCTACCTTACGATCCATTTCTTTTATAGGTCCGGCCAAAAATATGCGGACAGAAATGGGAGACAAAGTTTTGAAAGCCGATTTATCAAATTTATTTTTAAGGTTTCCGACTACCTTTTTATTGTATTTGAAAGATTAAGGACTGAACTTCATTTCCAAAAAGAAAAAAAATATTTGTACACGTGAAAAAAAAAAAGTTATGAAAATATTTTCACGGCGAGCTACCTAATTCAGCTAAATTTTGAAGTTACATAAATTCATTGTAAAAAAATCCTTTAAAAGATAAATGTTAGTTTTCAGGGTCTATTTATAGGATAATTAGTAAAGTCCGAAGATATTGAATTGAAAAAAAAACCCACCTTGTTTGTACAAAACATTAATTAGTCCCAAACTGAGTGATTCTGGTGTTCACAAAACGCAAAAAACTAAAATTTTGTGAACACGAAAATTACGAAGGCCCAAAATTTCAGGCAGTTGAAAGATTGTGAAAATGACGTCATGTAATTAAAAGGGAGGAAGTTCTACCCTCCCCTCCCCCCATGTCGCGCATCCGTACATTCCTTTTCTGAACGTTTGTATTGATTTTTGCATTTTTTAATTTAATTATTTTTCTATGTTCCTATTTTTAAATTATTTTTTTTTTAATTATTGTTCAATATTATATAAAAAAAATATGTTCCGCCGAAAGTTTCACATTCTTGCGAACCAGGAAATTATTAAAGTCTTGCATATAAAAATTATGCGAAACCCTTAATTAAAAAAAAAAGTAGAACTATTTTTTACAATTACAAATTATTAACACGGATTTATAATTGTAAAAAGTAGAAATATTTTTTTACAATTACAAATCCGTATTAATGAATTCTATATATAGATTTAATTAATACGGATTTAGGTGATTTTTTTCGTAATTTTCCTATGAAAATTATTTTATTTCCATTGTTACAAATTACGATGCTTTATTTACTTAAAAAAAATAAATAAAGTCTTGCGTTTTTTATTTACTACTGAAAACTATAACTTTAGTAAATGTATTTTTTGTTTAAACAAAATAATACATTTTCACTCAGATTTAAATAAAAATAAATAGTTCATTCTATTCCGCGATCATTATTTGGTAAATACTGAAAATTTTATTTAAATTGGTTAATTTCCTGATTTTTGCTGATTTAATTTTTTTTTTTTAAGTAAAGGGTGGGGTCAAAATATTTATACATTTTGAGCATCGGCATTCATTTTGCCCGGAACTATCTTTTACCGACCTGTCATGTAATTAGCATCCCTTCTTAAAAGTCATTACATTACTTTATTTTTCAATTGTTTTTTGTTAATTTGATACTTAAGTCTAATTTATGATAGTCGTCGTTAGAAAAAAAAAGGCATTAAAAAATGAAAATATTGAAAAAAAAAGGTTATATTGTACGTATCCGTTTTGAACTGAAGATCTCCGAAAAAAAATTTCACTTAATTTGATCGAGTAGGTTTTTTTTTTTGTTTTGTTTTTTTACAACGGAAAAGCACCTTTTTATGACAGCACATTGAAGGCAGGACTCTTGGATTAAAAAAAAAAATTGTTAGTATTTTTTTAACACTCCACGGGAGATAACTCCATGTAAAGCGTCGACACTCCCTCCCCATCTTTATTACTAGCTTTTCTTCCTAAAAATCGAACCTTTTGCTCAGTATCATAAACTATTTTTTCGCTGTAAAATAAAAACTACTTGATGAAATTAAGTGAATTTTTTTTTTCGGAGTACTTCATTCCATAACGGATACGTACGATTTAACCTTTTTCGATATTTTATTTTTTAATGTGTTGACTAAACTGTACAAGTACAAAAAAAAAACTTTTTAAAAAATAGTGGAAACGCGACTTTTCTAGGGGATGAGCATTCTCGTACAGGTCCGCCAAAAAATCGCTTTTCTGAGACTGACATTGCCCCCTCCAAAGAATTAGCATTTTTTAAAATCAATATTTCGATATCGATTTAATAATTTTGTTCTTTAAAATCTGCCTAAAATCATCAAATTTCGTCGATTTCTGGGTTTCGCAATCCCCGTTGGATCATGTCCGTAATAATCATTAAACCTTACTTTATGATTTAATCAATCTTAAACAAAAGTTAGTTTTCTTATACATTTTAATAACATCAAATATAAATTTTGGGGAAAAAATAGCACAGATAAATATGGCATAAAAATGTAAAAGATTATAATGTCCAACGTTTAAATAACTTGGTAAGCTGGGATTTTACTTTTTTAAGCGATTACGTGTTAATACATAATTAAAAACGTGGTATCTGGTGAAAAAAAAATGCAGCAGTTCTCCGATACTCATAAAATTTGATTTTCTTATTTTCAAAGAAATGTACATGTAGCATTTAATTGATATATATATATATATATATATATATATATATATATATATATATATATATATATATATATATATATAACCACAACTGTTCTTTAGCCGAGAAAAATATTGAAAGGTCGTCAGACTAGATACAAAAATAGAACGCGTTTCTAGTTTGTTTGCGCATTTATGCCATGTGTCGCGTTGTCGCCATTCTGACTTTCCTTGTCATGTTTTGCGCCATCCCATGCATTACCTCCTCCTTTCATAAAGAAGTAGTGCAATGTTGTAAAATGTCCTCATGTCCCCACTCGCGGATGGGAATATGAGACAAAATATGCAGAACACAAATCGATAACAACATTCAGATCGCCTTGTAATTTGCTTGCACCCTAATATATATATATATATATATATATATATATATATATATATATATATATATATATATATATATATATATATTATTCAGGCTAACATTATTAAAAACAACAGATACCTTGCTTAATGATTCTTTTTTTTTCATTTTTTTCGATCTTTCGTAAGATTTTTTTTTTTTTTTTACTTCAAGATGGAAGGTATTTACAAATGTTCCATGGTTCACACAGGCGCTTTCGATTCTTTCTTGAATCATCATCAGGTGGAGATAAAATATTAAAAATAGAAGTGAATTATATAGTTATGAATGATAAAAAGAGTCAATGAAAAGTCGATTAAAATATACATTTACGAGTGGAAAAAAACTCTATTAAAAATTAGGATAAAAGGAAATGTTAGTAAAACCAGTCCTATAATGGTCATGCTAAACATTTCAGCACATTATTGCTACTTTCAAAATTAATGCTATTTATAGATGGGTGCTTGGTTTTTATATATAGTGCTTCAAGTATTTTTAATTTTTTACAATTACTTTCTCGTTGCAAAATCCTTGTGTTGTCTATATATATATATATATATATATATATATATATATATATATATATATATATGACCACAACTGTTCATTAGCCGAGAAAAATGCTACAAAGTCGTCAGACTAGATACAAAAATAGAACGCGTTTTTTTTTTTATTTTTGTTTTTATTAAAAACAGATGGTTTTTATTAATCTCATTTTCACTTATCATCCGGGCCTTGATAAGTGGTGATCAACTTGTAAAAAAAAAAAAAATCATAAAAAACCTAGACACCTCAAAAGCATATGGACCCGATTTTATCCCAGCTGTGCTATTAAAAAAAATGCTCGGCTGAGGTTGCTTCAGTTCTATCCAAACTTTACAACAAATGCCTCAACGAATCTTGCTTTCTTGCTTCTGTGATGCCAGTTTCCAGAATTTTGGCGAAAGAACTGATACAGTAAATTATCGCCCCATTAGCCTTCTCCCGCTTTTCACCAAAATATTTTAGTCTTTAATTAATCAACCTCTAGTCCATCACCGTACAGCTGCTAAACCCTTGACCGACAATCAATATGTATTTCTGCTAGCCCATTCCACAGCAGATATCCTAACTGTAATCTCTGAACGTATATACTGTTAACTGGACAAAACACGGGAGGGTAGAGCGATAGCCCCCGATATATCTAAGGCTTTTGACAGGGTATGGCACGATGTTTTTTTATACCGCATATGGTATCACTGGTACAATAATTAAATCCTTCTTAGATAACAGAAAAATCTAGGTTGTCCTTGACGGTCGTAACTGAAATCTATATATTTAAAAGCGAAACTGTATGTATGTTTGTGTGTCTGCTAAAAACCTTCGACAGACATGACGAAAATTCACAAACACGGTATCATATCGAAGCCTCATCCTACGCTCGAAAAATATTGAAAAATTTGCCAAAAACATTCATTTTTTTTCACCCTGAAATCGATAATTTTCGACAGAGGGGGTTAACAAAAACGGTTTTCTCGTTCTATGCATGCGCCATATGACGTCATGACCTGATTTACTTTAAATAGTTGAAAAACTGATCAAATTTCAAGTACGTCGCGTTAGTTCAGTCGATTAGACCGTTGGCTCATTATCTAAACGTTTTGGGTTCGAATCGTGGTGTGAGATGTCTTTTTTTTCGATATTTTAAATTTAAATATTGAACCAGAGTTATTTAAGCCATTTTTTACGTAACGTTCGTTTTTCTGATTTTTTTAAACTTCGCTTATCCACCTCCGACCACACACCCAAAAACACCCGGGTACCCACCAATTTTTTAAATTTTAATATCGAAACAGGCTTATTTAAGCCATTTTTCACGTGTTCATTTGTCTGTTTTCATCGTTCGTTTGCCTTACGTTAGATTTTTTGTGTTTTTTTCCGATGTTTTGATTACCCCACCCCTGCTTAATTAAAACGTTGTTTTCTTTACTTCGCTTATAACAAACAAACCTTGGTCGTCGTCGTAACGCTCGACGACTTCCGGGTGCGCACCTGTCAATTTGGTTCTTACTTAAATAAATTCAAACATCTTTCAGTAACTCATTCTGGTTGGCCGATTTTATTTTTGAACTTCGCCTCAGGGCTTCGGGTTCGATCCTACTCCCGGTTTTTTTATTTAACACCACACACACCTACAAACACCCGGCTAACGCTGGGTACCCCCGCTAGTACTTTAATAAATGAGAGTTCGTTTTCTGTAGGCTGTTTTTGAACCCAGTCAACGACGGGTACTTTTGCTAGTATGATATAAATGCGGGAGTACCTCATGGGTCTATCCTTGGACTTTTATTTTTCTTGATATTCATGAATGACCTCTCTGATAAAATTGTTTCGGAGATGGGTATATTTGCTGATGACACCACATTCTATACCAGGCACGAGGGGAAAACAAATGAACACATATATTGTAAAAAAAAATTCTTTAAAAGATAAATGTTAGTTTTCAGGGTCTATTTATAGGATAATTAGTAAAGTCCTAAGATATTGAATTGAATTAAAAAAAAACACCTTGTTTGTACAAGACATACATTAATTAGTTCCAAACCGAATGATTCTGGTGTTTGCAAAACGCAAAAAACTAAAATTTTGTGAACACGAAAATTACGAAGGCCCAAAATTTCAGCCAGTTGAAAGACTGTGAAAATATCGTCATGTAATTAAAAGGGAGGAAGCTTACCCCAGTCGCGCATCCGTACATTCCTTCTCTGAACGTTTGTATTAATTTTTGCATTTTTTAATTTAATTATTTTTCTATGTTCCTATTTTTAAATTAATTTTTTTGTTAATTATTGTTCAATATTATATAAAAAAAACAGGGGGAAACAAATGAACACATATCTAAGGAAATGTCAGGAACACCAGAGGATGACCTCCAATCTGTAGTGAATTAGGGACAAAAATGGAGGGCCACATTCAATGCTGCCAAGACTAAGCTTGTTTCCTTCAATAACTACAAGAAACCTTCTCTACCACTAACAGCAATGTTTAAAAAACATCACCCTAAAGTACTTCCTTTAAACTTCTCAGCCTAACATTTACAGGGAACATGAACTGGAATAGATACATTGTGAGCTTTTCCTAGGCTGTTGCTAAAAGGTGGGCTCTCTGTACCGTGCTATAAAACTACTTATACCTTAAAGTATCCTATACCTCTATGAGGCAACCATTCGCCCATGTATGGAGTACTGTTTTCACAGTTGGGCTGGTGCATCTGTTACTTGTCTCTTACTTCTTGACAGGGTTCAAAAGAGAGTCGCCAACCTGATATGCCGAAGCTTATATGACAGTTCATAACCTATGTCATATAGACGAAATGTTGCATCCCTCTGCCTGTTCTAAAACTACTTTACTGATGGATGCTCTGACAAACTACAAGCACTTGTACGGCCTGGCGTGAGCACCCCCGACAAACGCGGCAAGCACCTAAATGTCATCCCTTCAAAGTAGAGATCACTAGGTGTAAAAAGCCTTCTACTCCAATAGTTTCTTTCTCAGGACTTCTAGACTTTGAAACTCGCTCCCGGGTTTCTGCTTTCACAACTATACTGGCATGCAGAAGTTCAAGTGTCATGTAAACAGACATCTTCCCACTCATCTCCCTTCATAATACCCCTGAAACTTATGTCCCCGATAGTAGCCCTGAGTAAAAAGTGGCACTCTGCCTTGTTTGGGGTGAAAATTGAATAAATATATCTATAAAAGATATTCATCATAGTTATGATTGTATCAATATAAAAGATATTCATCATAGTTATGATTGTATCAATATAAAATATATTAATCATAGTTATGATTGTATCAATATAAAAGATATTCATTATAGTTATGATTTTATCAATATAAAAGATATCCATCATAGTTATGATTGTATCAATATAAAAGATATTCATCATAGTTATGATTGTATCAATATAAAAGATATTCATCATAGTTATGATTGTATCAATATAAAAGATATTCATCATAGTTATGATTGTATCAATATAAAAGATATTCATCATAGTTATGATTGTATCAATATAAAAGAATATTCATCATAATTATGATTGTATCAATATAAAAGATATTCATCGTAGTTATGATTGTATCAATATAAAAGATATTCATCATAGTTATGATTGTATCAATATAAAATACATTAATCGTAGTTATGATTGTATTAATATAAAAGCGAAATCTCTAAATAATTGTTCTTAAACAGTCAAACAAATTCCATAACGATGAAAATTAAAAATATTTTAATACAAATCACTTAAAATGATATTGGCAATAATTAATAAAACTATATTTATTTTTTCTTTGCAGATGTTCCTGCTTGAACGCTTGTGTTGAATCTGAACGAGTCTATATTTTCTTTAATATTTCCTACAGAGAAAATCATAATCGTGTTTGAAGACATAAACTGTCATCTGTGGCAAAACAATCTTATATTTCTCAAAATAAGAATTACTGAAAGATCATATTCATGTTTGAAGATATAACCTGACATCTGTGGCATAACAATCTTATATTTGTCAGAAAAATATCGAATAATTTGTCATTAAAATATTTTAATTCTTGTTTCTCAAAATAATAATTACTGAAAAATTCAAGTACACGGTATATGATAAACCACACTGAGAATTGGTGTGAAATTTCTTGTTCTGATAATCCAAATATAGAGATGAATATGAGTACTAACACTGGAGAAAAGCCAGATCCTTGGGAACAATGGGAATATTGCTTTTCTGAGAAACCAAATCTAGCGACGCATACGAGTACTCACACTGAAGAAAAGCCATATCCTCAGGAACAATATCAATCTTCAAGTTCAGAGAAACCAAATCCAGAGATGTATATGAGTACTCACACGGGAGAAAAGCCAGATCCTTGGGAAATATGGGAAAATGTCTTTTCTGAGAAACCAAATCTACCGATGCATACGAGTACTAACACTGGTGAAATTCCATATTCTCGTGAACAATATCAATATTCAAGTTCAGAGAAACCAAATCTACCGATGCATACGAGTACTAACACTGGTGAAATTCCATATTCTCGTGAACAATCACAATATTCAAGTTCAGAGAAACCAAATCTAGCGATGCATATGAGTACTCACCCTGGAGAAAACCCATATTCTTGGGAAATATGGGAAAATGTCTTTTCTGATAAACAAAATCTAGCGATGAATATGAGTACTAACACTGGTGACATGCAATATTCTCGTGAACAATGTCAATCTTCAAGTTCAGAGAAACCAAATCCAGAGATGTATATGAGTACTAACACTGGTAAAAAGAAATATTCTTGTAAACGATGTAAATATTCATCTTCATATAAGTATAATCTAACGAAACATGTAAGAACTCACTCTGGGGAAAGGCCATATTCTTGTAAAGTATGTACATATTCATGTTCAGATCAATCAAGACTAACGAAACATATAAGAACTCACTCTGGAGAAAAGCCATTTTCTTGTGAAGTGTGTAAATATTCATGTTCAAATAAATCAGAGCTAAAGAGACACATGAGAACTCACTCTGGAGAAAAATTATATGCTTGTAAACTATGTGATTATTCATCTGCATGCAAACGTAGTCTAGCGAACCACATGAAATTTCACGTTAGGGGAAACCCATATTCTTGTAAAATATGTGTATATTCATGTTTTAGTAGAAAAGATCTGACGATACATAGGAGACAACATAAAATGTGAAAACCGGATTTATGTGAACAATGTTAATATTAAAATTCTCGTAAACAATATCTTGCGAAACATTTCAGAACTCACACTCGGTAAACTTGTATAAGAACAAAAATAAAATATTGTTTACATCATCTTTATTGAAACGTAAAAATTTACTCTGAAAAAAAATGCTTGCTGAAAATAACTGAAATTCTTACTTAACATCGTCCTCGGATGTCTTCAGGCTTTCTTTATAGTTTTTTTTGGGGGCATGCAATGCGGATACTTCTCATTATAAAGTAGCTATTAATCAAAAAGTCGTAAACCATAAGCTAATCATAAAAAAAAAACAATATGAAAAAATACAAACAAATGCCGGCACCCAACATAAAGGGGAGAAATGAGACGATTTCAGATATAAAGTCTTGATAAAATCTATGCAGATCCGGTTTTTTTTTCATCATTTGTAGCAACAAAGACTAGAGAATTAAGAACTCATAAAACCCATGGATTTTTATCAAAAAATGTTTTGCTATCACTAATCCAACTTTGTAGCAAATAAAATAAAATCCTGGCTGAGAATATTTAAAGAAAGTGACGTCACTGCAAAGAAAAATAATTCACTGGTTCGACCCCAAAATAAACTGTCAGCGATAGAAGTCTCTTTGTTTTTAATAAAACAAAAATATCATCTCTCATAATTAAAAAAGAGAATCACAATTGCTTCATTCAACAATGCACCAGAAACACATGTTAAACTACACCACCATTCATTTGTTGATTCATTCGAACAGTTTTGATCATGACATCTCATCACTTACAACCATGATTTTATTTGCTAATTGACTCCCCTATACGTCCCTTATCATCAACAGCCAATAATGCAAAACTATCAAGCCGTCACTTGTTACCATCAGTGGCAAAGCTATTGCAAACAACGTGTCAACAAAATGATTTAAGATACCTCCCTCATTCTCGATCCATTTACAAACATTGGTTTTTAATTAAAACACAAATACCAGCTCTCATAATTAAAAAAAGAGAATCACAATTGGCTTCATGTACCAGAAACACATTTTAAACTACGCTACCATTCATTTGCTGATTCATTTGAACAGTTTTGATCATGGTATCTCATCACTTACAACCATGATTTTATTTGTGAATTGACTCCCCTATACCTTCCTTATCATCAACAGTTAATTATGAAAAACTCCCAAACGATCGCTCACTGGTTCATCCTCGCTATTTCTAATAGCAATGCAATTGCAAACAACTGGGCAGTAACCTTAGAAATTGCGAAACCCGATTGTCGATGGCCAGAGTATAGGAATGTAGAGAAGCGCTCGGTTATCAAACTACGAGATTACAAGGATAGAAATAAAGAGTTACTGCTGCTATTCAAAGTTGTGACATACAACACACTTCATCTGGAACTTAACCAGATATCTTAAGCTGCAGGACTCTAAATTATGAGTCTCGCAATTAAAAAAAAAAAAAAACCAAGGCCGTCCTGAGCAAAAAAAAAAAAAAAAAAAAAAAAAAAAAAAAAAAAAAAGACCACATATTTATAACGGAAGCTCCAGAATCGGCTGAATTTTTGCAGAGAAGAAATTGTTGCAGCTAAAACAATTTATCGCCTCTTACAGCGTTGAGGCGGCTAAAGAAGAGAACCTACAGGCTCATTATCTTGTATATAAATAATATAAGAGACGCAATTTTCCCTATCTGGACGAAACTACCTTATATTGACAACAGATGGTACATAAAAACTTACCACGTTTACGTCATTAGCCATTACGTTATCTAACTATAGACCGCAATTACATATTCGTTATAATAAAAAAAAAATTACATTAAGTCCTAGGAGCGCCATAACCATCATGCTCTTAACCTAAAAAGTAGCTAAAATTTTATCCTCATTTTTACATTACATGCACATTAGTTCGTTATAATAAAAAATTACATTAAGTCCTACGAGCGCCATGATCATCATGCTCCTAACCTAAAGAGAAAGTAGCTAAAATTTCATCCTCACTTTACCGACAACTCTTACGACACCATTCTATACCGAGTACTTTTATATTTTTACATACTTTTCCCGACTACACATTTCTTACACATACGCATATTCTTACCCCTTAAATCGGACAAAATAATGATTTTTCCCTGTTAAATATCCGGCTGATTTGGATTAGAACTATTCATTCTACAATACCAACGTTCGGTTATTCCACCAAATAAACGAACACTTATCAACTATAAAACACGTCGCCATTTTTCGGTACGTGCACAAAAATCTTACGTTTTATTTATTATTCATGGATTTGTTCCGCTTTTACACTCTGATCTTCTATTATTTACTTGTGAAAATGTTACACTCCCAAAACATAAATGCTGACCAGCTACGCGATACAAGTCCTGTTTATAGACACTCGGAGGGAGCGACAGTTACAGATAGAGAGGTACAGGTACAGAGAGTGGGAGTGAGAGATACGGTGTGAAATAAGTCGTTTTTTATTTTTAACGGAGCTGACGTCAATGTTTACGCTTGTAAATCAAAAATAATTGTGTGATAAAGCTCTGCCTATCGTACCGGTGCATCGTATTTTATAAGGATTGAAATTGAATAATGTTTTTTTTTTACAAGAATGTTTACATATTTAACTCGCGTTAAAATTCCAAATTATACAACGAGAATGGAGTTGGCTTTTTTTTCGTAAACGAAACTGACTTTGCATTGATAAAATTGTTCGACATACCACTGATATTTTTCTCCCCTAAATAACATTTATTAAAGTTTATTATTAAAAGACTGTTTATACATTTGTAAAGCAAATAAAAATATAGTGGAAAAAAAACGTTGAATATTTTTTTTACAAAATCATATGCAACGGGGATAGTTTATTTTTACAAGACTATTTATACATTTGTCTACCGATTAAACATAAAAATATACAGGAAAAACACGTTTGCTGTTGTGACAAATTCTTGTAACAATTAACTTCATTCCATTTATTTCTTTTTGCTTTTGTATGCAAAGTTATTTGTGGATTTTTCTTACGACTTGCCTAACCGAAGTATAAATACATTTAACCACTCCATGTTTAGAACGGCTTACGAAATAAACAGCCCGACCTCCTTGTGTTAAGAACGGCTTCTCAGGTTGGGAGGTGTTTATTCTGACAGCCATTCTTAACATAGGGAGGCTCAGTTTTAGTAATACATGGACTTAATGATACTCTGTCGTTTCTTTTATTTTTCCTATTAAAATCATTCTTTTACTTTTTATTTAATTTTTTTTTTAACGTCTGTTCGTTCGCATTTATTTTATGATCTATCGATATTATTTAATATAATTCGGCGGTTATTGTCGTTCGCTGGGCATTGCCCACAGAGAATCCCGGAAAAAAGACCCTACTTAAATCTGCAGAAGTACGGAAGTTTGAAAATGAGTAAATGTTCTTTTTTAATATTAAATGCGTTGAATAATACAAAGTACAATTTTGGTACTTGTGTATTTTTGGTGCTGAAATAATATTGGTTTTTATTTACAAAGATATTTTAACCTTCGGAAGGCGTTTTGTCAATTTTTTTTTTATATATATTATTTTAATTTGAATTCATTACTGAGATGCGACTAGGTTTATTATCGCACAAGCAGAAAGGCTCGACATATAAAAACACCAGGCGGTTCTTTGATATGACAAAAAATGACAAAATGAATATTTCTGTTTAGAGCACAAATGAACCAAGATACTTGTCTTTTGTATATTAAACTTAAATTCAAGCCATTATCACCACCCAAGCAGAAAGGTCCGGCGCATGAAACAAACAGTGGTTCGTTGACTTGAGTGCGGCGCGTTCGAAATGAATGATTCTATTTAGATCACGAGTGAAGGATGATACTTTATTTTGCATTTAAAATTTTAAGCCACGTTTTGGCCAAGTGGCGCAGTTGATAGAGACTACGGTTCCAGATGAGCATTGTCTGAGGATAGCGGTTTCAATCCTACACAAATCCGGCCAGATGCTTACTTGGCCAAAACGTGGTGAGACGACAACAACTACAGATGGCAGGAATTGCTGAGAATGCAGTTAAGAGATTCGACGTTTCTATCCGTCGCGGTTACCACCTGACGAAGGCCAGAGGAATAGTTGGCCGAAACGTCGTGAAACAACAACCAATAAAGATGAGAATAAGTCCGCAATAAATATTCTTTTGTTTTGCTTGTGTATGCAAAGTTATTTCTATTTTTCTTACGTAGTATAAACACATCCAACCTCCCCATGTTAAGAACGGCTTTCGAAATGAACACAGTCCAACCTCTCTGTGTTAAGAGCAGCTTCTGGGGTTGGTGGTGTTTATTCCGAAAGCCGTTCTTAATATGGGGAGGTTGGGGTTGTTTATAATACGTTGACACAATGATACTCTGCCCTTTTTTATAAATATTTTTCTTATTAAAATCATTCCTTTACATTTTTCTTACTATTTTTATCGCCTGTTGCCTCGTACTCGTTTCTCTTTGCGCAGTCTGTATAATCTGCCGATTTCCATCGTTCCCCGGACGTTGCCTACCGAGAGTCACGGAAAATTCTACTAAAAACTGAAGAAGATCCGAAGTTTTACAATGATTACATGTTCTTTTTTTTAATATTAAAAACGTTGAACGATGCAGAATACAACTTTGGGTGCATATGTATTTCTGGTATTGTGCTGAAATAATATTGTTTTTTTAATTTCCAATGTGATTTAAACCTTTGGAAGGGGAGGGGGTTGTCAGTATTAAAAAAATAGGGTGAAACTTGAATTTTACCTGAAAACACTATTTACAAATAACCCGGTACCAAAATGCACAACCAATGTAGAGGATGCATGAATTTTTTTAGATTTCTTAAAAATGGGTATGTCTATGGCTTCAAAAACATCAATACACAGGAACGATTTTTGTCTTGTATTTACATTATTTTTGTATGTTGTTAAAATTTTTAGCAGTTCTCTTGCGTATAGGGACCAGATCAACGAAGAGTATCATCACGGTTATTCCATAAAGCATTTAAGTCGGCAATTATAGCCGGTGTTACGATGTTAATGGTACGTTTTTCTAGTCCATCTACACAATCCAAATATTTAAAAGAGGTCTCAAAATCAGTTATCACACCAAAGATCGATAGGGACTGCCAAAATTCACCACAGAATTACCCCACCCTATACGTAACACGATGTAACTTTATTATAATTTAATATTATCAGTATAACTTTTGTACCATTTAAAAGAAGGGCAAAATAAACCAGTAATAATTAAAAAAAATTTTTTTTTCATCTAACGAAAATAATTAAATTGCGAGACGAAAATCGTGTTTACATAATTATCGCTTTAAAATAATGTTCCCATGTAGTAGACATCCCGAACGTGTAAACATACCCGTATTTAATAAATCTAGCAAAAATCAGCTAATGGTCAGATTTTCGTGAAATTTTCGATACTTATCCATTTTAGAATGAAATGACATATAAAATGCAGGGGTGCCCGGAAAACTCGTTCCGGGAAAACTCGTCTCGGGAAAACTCGTCTCGGGAAAACTCGTCTCCGGAAAACTCGTCTCGGGAAAACTCGTCCCCTTTCGCTAGGTAGGAAAACTGGTCCCTTATTGAATAAATATCGATTGAAAACACATTTTATGATCGTTCTTGAAGGAGAAATTGTTTTTTTTTAAATAGACTATAGCCCATAATATTAAATATTATATTAAATAAATTTTTTAAATAGACTATAGCCCATAATATTAAAAAAAAAAATTTTTTTACTTGTTTGATGTTTTTTTTTTTTAAATAAAATCGATTTTCTAAGTGTCCGTTTTCTACCTAACTGGCTAAGTTCTTAGTGGTTTCACTTATTTTAAAGCGTGTATTATGTTCATAAACGAGACCGCATATTTTTTTTATATTAATATAAAAAGAATTTACTTATTTACTGTTGTTATAAAAGGGTAAAATCGATTTGGGTTTGTATTACTATACACATAGATTCGAAAAATTGTCAAAAAACAAATATATAACAAATAAATGTTATCAAAGGCAAGATAAGTTACTTTCCTACCAAACTGGATATATTTTTCGTGTTTTTATTCAATGTAACATGTTTATTCAGCTCGAAAAACATACAGTGTTTACCGATGTATTGGACAATTCAAAATAGCGGCCGACTCTCTCTTAAACACAGTAAGTTCGGGAATAGGTGTTATAAATAATAAACTAGACAAAATACTATTAAAAAAAATACCGAATATATGTCAACCTATGTCACGGTAATATATATTGAGCGAATTTCTAACAGTATTTTGTCTAGTTTATTATTTTTCGAATCTATGTGTACAGTAATACAAACCAAAATTTTAATATTTTTTGAAATATAATTTAGAGAGGTGTGGGGGGGGGGGTTATATCTCCCTCGGAAAAACAACCAACAAAAAATGAAATTAAAAAGATTCTTGATAAACGATAGCGGAGTTTTCAATAAAATTGATTAATAAATTTATTTAGTGATTACTTTTTCTCTGAATGATTGATTTTAGAATTTTGAAGTAAAAATTAAAAAAATTAAAAATGAGTTAACGAGAGATTGTTAGCACATGGCATCTCTCGCGCCAAAAAATATTTCGCTTTTGATTTATTAGTTAATTTTTGCAAAATTTGACAGGACGACAATAAATGTTGATAATTGATAGAATTATAATTTTAAATAACGCATGAGTGCATTTGGTATGAGAGAAAACGAAAACATAAACAACAAAAAACTATCATAATTAAAAAACCAAAACAAAAAAGTAACGCTCCCAATTTTTAATTTTTTTGTTTTGTTTTTTTTATTATTGTTTTTATGTCTCCAAACACATCGTTAAAATAAGAACCAAAAATTTGTTTAATTAACTTTGTATGAACATAATAAACGCTTTAAAATAAGTGAAAGCACTAAGAACTTAGCCAGTTAGGTAGAAAAAAAAACAAAAAAAAACATTAAACAAATAAAAATATTTTTTTAAAATATTATGGGGGGGGGGGCTATAGTCTATTTTAAAAATAATATCTCCTTCAAGAACGATCATAAAATGTGTTTTCAATCGATATTTATTCAATACGGGACTAGTTTTCCTACCTAGCGAAAGGGGACGAGTTTTCCCGAGACGAGTTTTCCGGAGACGAGTTTTCCCGAGACGAGTTTTCCCGAGACGAGTTTTCCCGGGACGAGTTTTCCTAAATTCAAATGCAGGTAATATTCATTGATAGCGTATGGTGATTATGAGAAAATAAAGCTGTGTACGCATTATAAATGTTTCTTTTCTGTGTCTTATGTTATACATTAGGGGTCATTTCGAGTTAAAAGTTTATTTACTGCACCCAAATGAACTAGAGAAAATCATGATTAAAATGTGTATGTCTCGTGTAAATAACTAACGATGAATATCTAATATGGCCGACCAGACGGGTGATCACAAAGTCAGATTGAGCGTATAAGAAAACGAAATGAAATCAAATTGACAACTGACCATTTTTTTTCGTTATGTTTTATTTTCTTATATATATATATATATATATATATATATATATATATATATATATATATATATATATATATTTGACCGTGTTTTTTTTTTTTTTTAGGGGAAGAGTTTTTTTTTTTTTTTTTTTAGGAGTACCTTTCATTTTCTAACCCTAACCTTGACTTCACTGTTTGTGCAATTCCTTCCTCTTATTGGATTTGTTTATGTGAAATATTTAGTTTTATAATTTTTAATATGAACATTATTTGGATTATTATTCGGAATACTGTTCTCATTTTGGACGTTAACAGTAATTCGACTAATCCAAATGATAATAATTTATCTAAAAAAATAAACGTGATTTTTAAACCTTGATATATATATATATATATATATATATATATATATATATATATATATATATATATATATATATATATACATTTACATACATTTTGGACGTTAACAGTAATTCGAGTAATCCAAATAATAATGAAATATTTTATCTAAAAAAATGAACCTGATTTTTAAAGCTTCATATATTTTTTTAATGAATTTAATACGAAATATAAATTTACAATAGAAATACCTCAAAAGGTTTAAGAATTGACAAATATAATCTAAACTTTATAGGAAAACAATTCGGACATTTTTACACGAGGAACGAAAAAATGCTTTCACCGTGTTATTACGATGACCTGAAGTTCTTTGTTCTTAAGCAGTTGATTTTCTCTTAAATAATTTCACGTTTAAATCGTATTTTTCATCTTTTAATTTTGATTCTTTTATATTTTCATATATTTTATTTCTTAATGAATTGGACACACAAAACAAAAGTTGTATCAATTTACTAAAGAAATCATAACAAACAAAGTTTCTGCTTTGAACATAATAGAAAAAAAAAACGACACTTTTCTCGATGTTAATTCCCTGAATGAAAGGTAAGTTTCTTTCTTTTTTTTTAATATCATTTAACAACTTACAAATACTTTTAAATATTAAAATAATTTATTTTTTATTGCAATCCAATATAAAAGGTAAGTTATTTTTACGACTTTAAAACATCCGTTTGAATAACTTTTAGAAATAATCTGAAACAGAAAAGCAGTTCATTTTTTGCACCTCAGAATTTTTTTTTTTTTAATGAATACGAAATATAAATTTACAATAGAAATACCCCAAAAGGTTTAAGAATTCACAAATATAATCTAAACTTTATAGGAAAACAATTCGGACATTTTTACACAAAATCTAAAACATTTAAAATGGTTTATTTTTTTTTGCAATCCAATAAAAATATTGATTCCGCCATGCTTTATAACAAACTTGAATGAAAATATATGAATCTCCGGTACTTGTACAGTTTAATCAGACATTAAAAAATTAAAATTTAATACGAAATATAAATTTACAATAGAAATAACCCAAAAGGTCTAAGAATTCACGAATATAATCTAAACTTTATAGGAAAACAATTCGGACATTTTTACACAAAATCTTAAAAATTAAAAATGGTTTATTTTTTTTGCAATCTAATAAAATTATTGATTCCCCTCAAGACATTAAAAAATTAAAATATTGAAAAGAAGGTTATATTGTACGTATCCGTTTTGGACTGAAGATCTCCGAAAAAAAAATTCACTTAATTTGATCGAGTAGTTTTTATTTTTATTTTTTTTACAGCGGAAAAAGACGTTTTTATGAGAGCGCGTTGAAGTCAGCCATTGTGAAATTTATTGAACACGCCACGGGGAGATAACTCTAGTTAAAGCACTGACATCCCCCACCCCATTTTTACTACTAGCTTTTCTTCCTAAACATCGAACCGGTCGGTATCATAACAAATTGGTTTTTCCCCTGTAAAAAAAAAAAATAAAATAAAAACACTACTTGATGAAATTAAGTTAATTTTTTATTTATTTTATTTTTTTTTTATTTTTTTTAAATTTATTTTTTGATTTTATTTTATTTTTTATTTATTTTTATTTATTTATTTGTTTTTATTTTTTTTTTTTTGTTTATTTATTTGTTTTTTTTGTTTTTTTAATTAATTTATTTGTTTTTTTTATTTATTTATTTTTTTTTGTTTATTTATTTGTTTTTTTTTTTTGTTTTTTGTTTTTTATTTTTTTTATTTTTTTGAGAACTTCGTTCCATAACGGATGCATACAATTTAAACATTTTTTCGATATTTTCATTTTTTCAATGTCTTGGTTAAACTGTACAAGTACCGAATCTCCGATTAAAAAAATTAAAAAATCTTCCGGTAAATATGAAGAATTACTCCCCCCTCGAAAATTCATTTAAAATTACCACTCATATAGGTTTTCGGGGTCACTGAAAACGAAATTAATGTTTAAAATTATGGCAAACGAGTAGATTCCAAGATATAAAGAAATGTTAGTTTTAAACATGTTGGAGGTCACTTTTCTATATTAATCTAATGTCAAATGAGCACCCACTTTGTGGCCACGAGTTTTTTTTTCGGGGGGGGAGCTTTCTTTCAACCCTCGGAAAATCCTTTAAAATTACCACTAACTTTTAAAATTCCAGGAAACAAGTAGTTTCTAAGATATAAAGAAATGCACTTACTTCATGGTTACCTTTTTAGTTTTTTTATGGGGGGAGACTGCCGGTTTGTTTTTCGTTCTTTTTTGGAGGGGGATATTCAATTATAGAACTTGTATAATTTTTTAACAAGTGCTTATGCAGTTTAATTAACTGGTTGGAGCAGCAGAACTGTTTTAAATTTTACAAAAAATTCTGTTTACATTTAGTGGGAGGCGGTGGAGGGGCGGGGATTGTTGTGGCGGCCATGCCCCCTCCCTTCACCACCTCCCACCAAATGTAAACAGAATTTTTGTAAAATATTAAAAAATAAAAAAAATCTTCCGGTAAATATGAAGAATTACTCCACCCTCGAAAATTCATTTAAAATTACCACTCATATAGGTTTTCGGGGTCACTGAAAACGAATTTAATGTTTAAAATGATGGCAAACGGGCAGATTCCAAGATATAAAGAAATGTTTGTTTTAAAAATGTTGGAGATCACTTTTCTATATTAATCTAATGTAAACTGAGCACCCACTTTGTGGCATCGATTTTTTTTCGGGGGGGGGGGGGGGCTTTCTTTCCACCCTCGGAAAATCCTTTAAAATTACCACTAACTTTTAAAATTCCAGGAGACAAGTAGTTTCTAAGATATAAAGAAATGCACTTACTTCATGGTCACCTTTTTATTTTTTTTTTATGGGGGGAGACTGCCGGTTTGTTTTTCGTTCTTTTTTGGAGGGGGATATTCAATTATAGAACTTGTATTAGGTATCCCAAACTGGCCTAGTTTAGGTACGAAAACTAGTAAATAAAGTAAAATTTCCCTTAACTTCAACTTGCGATATCTCGTTTGTTTTTTGAGTTATTTTGATATGGTTTTGATTTAAATAAAATTTAATCTTTTGTCTTTATAGATATATAATTCTTTTTCTTGTGTCTTTAATAGTTTTTTTTTTCAGGATTTTTCAAGTTATGCCTCTAATTTTGGTAAATGTCGCTTTATTTTTTACACAAAAAAAATGTTGATGTTTTTCAAATTTGTTGCGCTTCATATTGTGAGTCTCTAGGTATATAAAAATGGTATCATTTTAAAGAAAAAAGGTCATTTAATAACATGGTGAGGTTATTAAAAGGTTATAAGTGGTTTTTCTAAAAAAAAATCCAACTTGAAAACTTCAGTGAAAGAAACATGAAAGAAATTTTATAGTAAGAATTCCGAAAAAGGCATCGTTTTGTAGAGGAATATCTCCTCTTTAATAATCTGTTGGTGTCATGTTTATGGCCCCATAAATCAAGGAGCGCACACTAATAAAAGTTAGGGTACCTACAGAGATTTTCAACTTAATGCCCGAGAGACCAATTATCAACTGTTAGCTAGCCAGTAGCCACACAGCAGCAGCACAAGGTACTGACTGACTGAACGGAAAAACATAAACAAACAACTCGTTTCACTATGGACTTATCAAAGTTCTTAGCTTAGTTTGTTTTTTCTTTATTATTTAAAAGTGATAGAAATATATTTTTTTAATTAATATTTTTAGAACGTCATTAAAAAAATAAAAATTTACAATTTAAAAAATAATGCCAGTTTATTTTCTATAGCTTTTTTCAAACTTTCATATGTTCTCTTTCATCGCTTTCTCCTTCGGTTACGGTTGGATAAACTTCAGCATTGTTAAATTATTTTAATTAAATTAATTAATAAAACCGTGTACAAAACTGACGGAAACTTTTATTTTTTTCGGTTGGATAAACTTTAGCATTGTTAAATTATTTTAATTAAATTCCATAAACAAAACGTTCGGCTAGTGACTTATGACGATAAAGTATATGTTTTTGTTATTGTTCAGAAACATAAGTTTTTTTTAATTATGAAAAAAAAAAGAAAATTAAAAAAAAATTATTTAAAATAAATTACTTAAAATAAGCATTATTTATTTATTATTTTTTGTTTCTTTGTTTTGGATTCGTAAAACATGTCAACATTTACGCTTTGTAGAAAAAAACTGACTAAATATAAAAACTCAGTTCTAAGGCTATATATTAGCAAATATATTAAATTATTTTGTCCTAAAATTTGAAAATAATTACATAAAAACCTTTTATGTCAGAATTAACAGAAATTGTGACAGAACGCATATTAATCTTTTTTTTTGTCGTCACCCGTACATACACTCATAAACAATAAAAGTGGTTGCAGGACAGAATGGCTGGCATTCTGCAGCAAAGAAGGGTACCAATCTCAAATCACAAGTTATCGGGCAAATAGGTTTAATTCTCTATTTGAAAATGCCCTGGCAATATATCACCATAAAGAGCACATAGAATTATTTTTATCTGTGTTTGCAACATCTTGCAATATGAAATTACAGAGTGTTTTGGCTGACATTTCTGATGAGAGACTACATTCCCTACTTGCTGCAGTTGGTTTGCTGAACATTAATTTGACCAAACCTTTCTGGAAACTTGTTAACAGCACTGTTCAGTATGTTGACTTCCATCACTATATCAAGAAAATGGCTCTAAGTTTAGAATGCTGGATCAACAATCCCCAGTTGTTATTAAAATCTGACTGTAAAGGTGTATTTAATGGGGAATTCTTTGAGGAAGGCAATGTGTCTCTCTGTATTAGTCTCACGGCCCCTGAACTTGTTTTAGAATGTTTGCGCAAGATACTCAGTTCCTCATTGTCACTAAGCACCAGTTGCATGACTTTTTAGAAGGAGGTGCTTTTGGAAAAGATGTAGATCAGGAGACGAGAGATGCCTTGAAGAGCTGCCCTTTAACAAATCTGTCAGGTGAGCATGCCTTTGGAGATTTAGATTTTAGCATGCAAACAAAACGACATGCATCACTACATAATCGATCATCTTCAAATATGCTTAAGCGCAATCGGACAACAGCTTGGTTGGAAGTAATACCATCAACAAAGAGGCAATCCATTCTGAGCATCTCCAGAAAACATGCAAAACATTTGCGACAAAAGCATGCACAACAAGAAGCCCTTGTGAAACTTCGTGTCCAAGAAAAAATTGCCCAAAATGAAAGATTAAAGAAGGAAAAAGAACGTCAAGCTGCTGCTGAGAAAGAGAGAATTATTAACTCTGTTATTAAGCATGGTGGTCCAGTGAAGTCTGATAAACAGATAAAAAAAAAATTTCAGAAAGTGGTTTGGAAGCACTCAAAGACCAATTGAGATACCTCAAGGTTGTTTTAGGTGTCAAAATCAACACCAGTGGAAATAAAGTTCAACTGGAAGCTGCTCTCTCTGACTACTTGAAAAGAAATCCAATTGATTCATCTCCACCTCCACCAAAACAACAAAAAATGTCTTCCCTAAGTGAATCTGCTGAACATTCAGATAACTCATGCAGTTGTGATGAAGATCCATCTCAGGATATCTTCAGTTATGAACATCAAAGACAATGGGTAGCTGTCTACTATGACACCAACTTTTACATTGGCCAAGTCATTGATATTATATCTGCATCCAGCACTGTAGTAAAATTTTTAATGCAAACAAAAAGTAGAAAAGATTATTTTCGATGGCCTTTATCAGAAGACATTGCACAAGTAGAGTCAGCATTTGTCTACAGATGGGATTTTGAGGTAATGCCAGTTTCAAGTGATGGTAGGATTTGGAGGGTTCCTGAGATATCTACCATAGCAGAAGCCTATGAAAGAATTCTGAGAGAAGATCGATAAGAAAGGAATTGTAGTTAAGACCTAAAATATCTTTCTTACTTGTTTTTTAAGTTGAAAGTTTTTCAATGTTTAAAAAAAATGATTTGTGCCTTTTTTTTTGTATAAAAAATTTCTAAATATTATTGTCGTCGGTGCTTTTTTTGGCGAGTTTAAATTTCCCAAAGTAAAAGTATTTCTCTGGCAAAAAGTTTTGTTATTAGAAACAAGGCAACCATTTTTTTGAATTCCTCACCCCAAAATTAGTAAAGTTGCAAAGTTTCAAGCTTCTAACTTCAATGGTTACAGTTTTACAGCAATTTCAGTAACGTATACTTTTGACTTTTTACATTTAGTGGGATGCGGTGGAGTGGCGGCCATGCCCCCCCCCCCTTCACCACCTCCCACCAAATGTAAACAGAATTTTGTAAAATATTAAACAGTTCTTCTGCTCGGTTAATGTCGGCGTGTTACTTATGTTAAAACGGTTAATTAAACTGCATAAGCACCTATTAAAAAACTATACAAGTTCTATAATTGAATAGCCCCCTCCAATTGCGTCTGAAAAGCCATTAAAAAAATATCCCGAAAAATAGAAAAAACAAGCAAATTATAAATATTTAAGACTTTGTTATATAAATTTAACATGAATAAAGCACCTACTTCATGTCCAAATTTCAGTCAAAGAGACATGTAATCGTTCACAGTTTCAAAGTGTTATGGCAGGAAAAGGGAGAGGGAATTCCTTGTATCGATTTTTGTTTGTATTTAAGAAAGGTAGGATCAAAACCCACATGTTTTTAACTATTCTCTACTTCCACCTAACAATTTATTTGTCAGAAAAAGTGATGCACGACATTTATTTGCGACTGTCTGGAAGAGCTTAAGCAAAGAAAATGTTTGTTGAAATGTTGATTCTTTTTATGCTTGAGGTAGCCATTACGTCCGACTCATTTGATTGGATAATTTGGGTATAAAAAGTCACATGATCAGACTTGCTTCCCTAGCGCACTCAGATATCCCTGCTAGTTTTACTGACTAACCCACTCAGATATTCCCGCTAGTCTCACTTCTTATCACACTCAGTTAAAAAATACCACATAATTCTAATAAAAAAAATTGGAATCTTATCAGCATTGAGATGACATTGTGAGTTCTATCATTTTCATTCCTGTTTTCTAGAACTGAACTGGCGCCATCTTGACTGCTGGCCTTCTCTCATGCAAATCACATTACTCCCCCCCCCGATCCTTAAAGTTAACCTCATAAACCTACAACCAGGCTAGTTCCGCTTCCTAGCCATTAAAATATCCCTGCTAGTCCCACTTCCTCATCCACTCAGATATTCCTGTTAATCTTGCTTCATAGCCAACTCAGATATCGCTGCTAGTCTCACTTCCTAGCTCACTCACATATCCCTGCTAGTCTCACTTCCTAGTTCACTCAGATACCCCAGCTAGTCTCACTTCCTAGCCAACTCCGAAATCCCTGCTAGCCTCGCTTCCTAACTCAGATATCCCTGCCAGTAACGCTTCCCAGCCCATTCAGATATCCCTGCTTTTTCTGAATCCAAGTCCACACAAATATCCCTGCTATTCGTGCTTCCCAACCCACGGTACTTGGCTAGACGCATCTAGATACGTGACGACTCCTCCTTAATACGAGAAAACTGAATCACATTTCCAAAATTCTTCATTTTAAAATGACAAATTTTTAATTACTTCATTTAAGAGCTAAAACTTATTTCAGCAGATACAACCAAATTTTTTTTTTAATTTCTCATTTAAAAATGACGACTTTTTTCATACAAGTCAACTGAATTGCATTGAAAGTTCTTTTAACAGCAACGACTTTTTTGATCGAATACAACCAAATTTAAAATATGACCGAATTTCAGCATCACACACTCGAATTGCCATTGTAAGTTCTATAGAATGTTTACTTTTCAAATTTTGACTTGCATGTGCAAATAAAAAATTCTCTGTAGTCTGACAAATAATCTCAAGTCCGAGCTTTGAATGCATTTTTCACTTCTTAAGAGCATCAATTTTTCCAAAGTCCAGCTTTTGAATATTCATATAAAATCCACAGCATGACTAATTTTCACTTTGACTTTTAAATGTGCATTTTTTTATTATTACATTTTCACCCCAAACAAGGCACATTGCCACTTTGGTGTAGGGGGCTACTATCAGGGGAAACAACTACTGGGGTACTATGTAGGGATTTGGGCAGCAAGATGTTGGTTCACGTTGTACTTGAACATCTGCATGTCAGTACAGTTGGGGAAGCAGTGACCTGGAATGAAATTCCAAAGTCTAGCGGAAGAAACTACCGGAGTAGAAAGAACTTTTACATCTAGGGATCTCTACAGTGTGGGGGTGGGATTTTGCAGCTTGTCGGGTCTGTCGAGGGTTTTCACGTCGTGAGGGCACAACTGCTTGCAGTTCATCAGAGCATTTGACATTAAAATACTTGTAGAACAGGCAGAGGGATGCAACGTTTCGTGGATGGGACAGAGGCTGAAGCTTAGATGCCAGTTTAGGGCCTATCAGATTTGTGACTCTCTTTTGAACCCTGTCAAGGAGCGAGAGATTAGTAGCCGATGCACCAGCCCAAATATGACAGCAATACTCCATACATGGGCGAATGGTTGCCTTATAGAGATACAGGATTCTTTCGGGTGTTAGTAGTTTTCTAGCACGGTAGAGAGAGCCCACCTTCCTTGCAGCAGCCCTGGCAATGCCCTCGATGTAATTGTTCCAACTTATGTTTCCTGTGCATTTAACATTGAACCAAATAATCTACTTGTCTGAAAAAGTGATGGACGACACTTATCTGTAAAGAAAATGTTTATGGCAATGTTTATCTTTTTATGCTTGAGGTAGCCATTACGTTCGACTCATTCGATTGGATAACTTGGGTATAATAAGTCACATGATCGGACTGAAGGTGTGGTTAATCATTCCGAAGTTGTGATTAGTGTAAATTAAATGTTTTCTAACATTAGCAGACCAATGAGGTTATACGTTTTGTGTTACCTACGGCACAAGTCGCAACAATCCCTTGTGGCAAACCTAAGATAACTGATGCTGATAGTGGACAAAATACGACATAATTCTAAAAAACTGAATCTTATCTGCATTCAGATGACATTCTAAGTTCCATCATGTTCCTTTCTGTTCTCCGGAACTCAACTGCCGCCATCTTGACTGCCGGCCTTATATTCCCTCACCCTGATCCTTAAGATAATTTTCACTTTGACTTTGAAATGTGCATTTAACATTCAACCAAATAATTTTCACTTTGACTTTGAAATGTGCATTTAACATTCAACCAAATAATTTTCACTTTGACTTTGAAATGTGCATTTAACATTCAACCAAATAATTTTCACTTTGACTTTTAAATGTGCATTTAACATTCAACCAAATAATTTTCACTTTGACTTTTAAATGTGCATTTAACATTCAACCAAAGAATTTACTTGTCAGAAAAACTGATGGACAGCATTTATCTGTGACTGTTCGGAAGAGCTTAAGCAAAGAAAAAGTTTATGGCAATGTTGATTCTTTTTATGCTTGAGGTAGCCATTACGTTTGACTCATTTGATTGGATAATTTGGGTATAAAAAGTCACATGATCAGACTGAAGGTGTGGTTAATCATTTTGAAGTTGTGATCAGTGGAGATGAAATCTTTTCTAACATCACCAGACCGACAAGGTTATACTTTTTGTGTTACCTACGGCACAAGTCACAAGAATCCATTGTGCAAACCTAAGATAAACGATGCTCTACAGTGGAAAAATACCACATAATTCTAATAAAAAAACTGGAAACTTTTCAACATTCAGATGACATTCTAAGTTCCATCATGTTCCTTCCTGTTCTTCAGAACTCAACTGCCGCCATCTTGACTGCCGGCCTTATATTCCCTCATTCCAGTGTCTAACCTTATTGATATGCAAATCACATCAAACCACATTCCCCTCTGACCCTTAAAGATCACCTCATAAACCTACAACCGTGCTACTTTCACTTCCTATCCCACTCATATCGCTACACTAGCCCAGTCAAATATTCCCGCTATTCTTGCTTCCTAGCCAACTAAGATATCCCTGCTAGTCTTGCTTCCAAGCCCACTCAAACATCGCGGCTAATCTAGCTTCCTAGCCTACTCAGATATCCCTGCTAGTCTTGCTTCCTAACTCACTCAGATATCAGGAAAAGGAGAAGGAATTCCTTGTATCGATTTTTGTTTTGATTTTACGAAGGTAGGGTTAAAACCCACATGTTTTTGACTATTCCCTACTTTCACCTAACAATTTATTTGTCAGAAAAAGTGATGCACGACATTTATTTGCGACTGTATTGAAGAGATTAAGCAAAGAAAATGTTTGTAGGAATGTTGATTCTTTTTCTGCTTGAGGTAGCCATTACGTCCGACTCATTTGATTGGATAATTTTGGTATAAAAAGTCACATGATCAGACTTGCTTCCATAGCCCATCAGATATCCTTGCTTGTCTCGCTTCCCTAGCCAACTCAGATATCCATGCTAGTCTCACTTCTTATCACACTCAGTTGAAAAATACCACATAATTCTAATAAAAAAACTGGAATCTTATCAGCATTGAGATGACATTGTGAGTTCCATCATTTTCATTCCCGTTTTCTAGAACTCAACTGCCGCCATATTTGAATGCTGGCCTTATAGTCTCTCATTCCAGTGTCTAGTCTCATTAATATGTAAATCACATTAAACCGCATTCCCCCGGATCCTTTAAGTTCACCTCACAAACCCAGAACCAGGCTAGTTTCGCTTCCTAGCCAATACAATATCCCTGCTAGTCCCACTTCCTCGCCCACTCAGATATTCCTGTTAATCTTGCTTCATAGCAAACTCAGATATCGCTGCTAGTCTCACTTCCTAGCCAACTCAGAAATCCCTGCTAGCCTCGCTTCCTAACTCATTCATATATCCCTGCTAGTAACGCTTCCCAGCCCATTCAGATATTCCTGCTTTTTCTGAATCCAAGTCCACACATATATCCCTGCAATTTGTGCTTCCTAGCCCACGATACTTGGCTAGACACAGCTAGATACATGACGACTCCTCCTTAATACGACAAAACTGAATCACATTTCCAAATTTCTTCATTTTAAAATGACAAATTTTTAATTACTTCATTTCAGAGCTAAAACTTTTTTCAGCAGATACAATCAAATTTCTTTTTAAATTTCTTATTTAAAAACGACGAGTTTTTCCATACAAGTCAACTGAATTGCATAGAAAGTTCTTTTAACAGCAACGACTATTTTGTTCAAATACAACCAAATTTAAAATATGACCGAATTTCAGCATCACACACTCGAATTGCCATTGTAAGTTCTATAGAATGTTTACTTTTCAAATTTTGACTTGCATGTGCAAATAATAAATTCTCTATAGTTCGACAAATAATCACAAATCCGAGCTTCAAATGCATATTTCACTTCTTAAGAGCAACCATTTTTCCAAAGTCCAGCTTTTGAATATTCATATAAAATCCACAGCATGACTAATTTTAACTTTGACTTTTAAATGTGCATTTTTTTTATTATTACATTTTCACCCCAAACAAGGCACTTGTGTAGGGCGCTACTATCAGGGGAAACAACTACTGGAGTAAAATGTAGGGATTTGGGCAGCAAGATGTTTGTTCACGTTGCACTTGAACATCTGCATGTCAGTACAGTTGGGGAAGCAGTGACCTGGAATTGAATTCCAAAGTCTAGCAGTTCTGGAGAAGAAACTACCGGAGTAGAAAGATCTTTTACATCTAGGGATCTCTACAGTGTGGGGGTGGGATTTTGCAGCTTGTCAGGTCTGTCGAGGGTGTTCACGTCGTGAGGGCACAACTGCTTGCAGTTCATCAGAGCATTTAACATTAAAATACTTGTAGAACAGCCAGAGGGATGCAACGTTTCGTCGATGGGACAGAGGCTGAAGCTTAGATGCCAGTTTAGGGCCTATCAGATTTGCGCCTCTCTTTTGAACCCTGTCAAGGAGCGAGAGATTAGTAGCCGATGCACCAGCCCAAATATGACAGCAATACTCCATACATGGGCGAATGGTTGTCTTATAGAGGTACAGGATACTTTCGGGTGTTAGTAGTTTTCTAGCACGGTAGAGAGAGCTCACCTTCCTTGCAGCGGCCCTGGCAATGCCCTCGATGTAATTGTTTCAACGAATGTTTCCTGTGATTTAACATTGAACCAAATAATCTACTTGTCTGAAAAAGTGATGGACGACATTTATCTGTAAAGAAAATGTTTATGGCAATGTTGATCTTATTATGCTTGAGGTAGCTATTACGTTCGACTCATTCGATTGGATAACTTGGGTATAATAAGTCACATGGTCGGACTGAAGGTGTGGTTAATCATTCCGAAGTTGTGATTAGTGGAAATTAAATGTTTTCTAACATCACCAGACCAATGAGGTTATATTTTTTGTGTTACCTACGGCACAAGTCGGAACAATCCCTTGTGGCAGACCTAAAATAACTGATGCTCTATAGTGGACAAAATACGACATAATTCTAAAAAACTGGAATCTTATCTGCATTGTAAGTTCTATAGAATATTTAATTTTCAAATTTTGACTTGCATGTGCAAATAACAAATTCTCTAGTCCGACAAATAATCACAAGTCCGAGATTTGAATGCATATTTCACTTCTCAATAGCATCAATTTTTTTCCAAAGTCCAACTTTTGAATACGTATATAAAATCCACAGCATAACACATTTTCACTTTGACTTTTAAATTTGTATTTAACATTCAACAGAATATTTTTTTAAATACGTTTGTTGTATAATGACAATAAAAAATCCAACGATTTTTCACTTTGAATTTTAAATTGTGTATTAATTTGTTAGATGAAAGTACAGAAAAGTTAACATGGAGACTCTAATTCCCAACAACGTAACAACCGCATCCTTTGTTTATTAATTTCTTAGATAAAAGTACAGAATAGTTAACATGTAGACTCTGATCTCCCAACAACGTAACAAACGTTTTGTTTATAAAAAATGATTGTAAAAAGCTGCAATCGATATGCTACTCTTATATCACTATCAGCCGGTCACTGAGGTGTATGACCGACAGACGTGTTATAATAAATGTCGTAAAGTGGTCTCGGGGAGACGTAAAGATGGGCCAGTCATTAGGTTCTTTGTATCAAGAAAAGCATACCTGATATGTTGAATGTGCTGTGTTGCTCCCTTTTCTCCCAGGAAACGTCTTGACCTCTTCACCCTTGGTGACGTTCTAACTGGAATTTACAAAATATGTAATACAAAAACTTTTACAATTAAAAACTGGACAATAGGCTTTTCAAAGCTAACTAACATAACTAGTATAAAGGGAGGCGGTGCTCTCCCCATTTATGGAGAGACAGAATATGCGTCTTCACTTCATGGTGGTCGTGCAGGAAAGAGACAGAAAGATAGCAAGGGAATTATGGGAAGGGATTTCTTTGTATCTATATACATATCAATATATCTCTCTCTATATATATATATATCAATATATATATATTAATATATGTATATCAACATATATATATATGTATATCAATATATATATATATATATATATCAATATAAAAAATCAATATATATATATATGTGTATATCAACATATATATATATGTATATCAATATATATATATATATATGTATATCAATATCTCTCTCTCTCTCTCTCTATATATATATATATATATGTGTGTGTGTGTGTGTGTGTTCCCTATGTTTTCACTATGATGAATATCATAAAATTCTAGGTGTAACTCTTTCTACAGTATATGTTAAAACACCTGTATCGACTCTTTCTGTGTAAAATTATAAAACATGCGATTATTTTCTTCTGTGTATCATATTAAGGTTTGAGTAAACAAGATTTGATAAAAAAAACAATATATAAACGATGATACTAAAATATTGAAATTCATTTATTTCTTTTATTTACAGATGTCCCTGTTTGATGATTGTTATAGAAAATTATTCATATGAACGACAACACATATATGTATGCGAATATGTATATATATCATTATATATTATTACATTTTCATGGATCAGTATGTTTTACTATAGAAAATTTTTGATATAAAAGACAACACATATATGTATGCGAATACTACTATTAAAAATAATCATTGGAAATAGTGTAGAAAAGCACACACACCTTGAAGATAACATTCACATATGCGGTATATGTGCTTAATGTTCAAACGAATGAAAAGCTATAAACAAGATAATCACAAATCACAGAAAAGTATGCGGTTTTTGAAAAGACAATATTGTACAATATTCGATTCCATTAAATAGCTTTTCCATAGGTAAAAAAAAATATTGTATTCTTGTGAAGGAGAATATTTTCTAAATAATGCTAAAGTGAAATACTGTAATATTCATAACAGAATACATAATATTGAAGCGGGATAAAGTTTAGTAAAACATGCAAGTACACAGTGAGAAAAGGCCACATTCTTGTGAAGTGTGTGGATATTCTTTTTCTGGAAAATATGAAAATATGAGAACTCACACTGGGGAGAAACCACATTCTTGTGAACTGTGTGGCTATGCTTGTTCTTTAAAATCATATTTAGTGGCTCTGGAAAATATTCTTTAATAAGACGTATGAGAACTCACAGTGGGGAGAAACAATAATCTTGTGACGTGTGGAGACATTTTTTCTCGAAAATCGTCTTTAATGATACATATCAGAACTCACACTGGAAAAAAGCCACATTCTTGTTAGGTGTGTGGGTATTCTTGTTCTCAAAAATATTCTTTAATGATAAATATGAGAACTCACACTGGCAAGAAAACACATTCTTGTAAAGTGTGTGGATATTCTTGTTCTAGAAAATCACATTTAGTGATACATATGAGAATTCACACTGGGGAAAAGCCATATTCTTGTGAAGCGTGTGGATATTCTTTTTCTGTAAAATCAGCATTAGTGACACATATGAGAACTCACACGGGAAAAAAACCACATTCTTGTGAAGTGTGTGGATATTCTTGTTCTGTAAAATCTTCTTTAGTGAGACATATGAGAACTCACACTGGAGAAAACAAAAGTGAAAAATCACATTCTTGTGAAATGTGTGGATATTCTTGTTTTCAAAAATCATATTTAGTGACACATATGAGAACTCACACTGGGGAAAAGCCACATTCTTGTGAAGTCTGTGGATATGCTTGTTCTAGAAAATCAGCATTAGTGAGACACATTAGAAGTCACACTGGGGAAAACCCACATTTTTGTGAAGTGTGTGGATATTCTTGTTCTATAAAATCAGATTTAGTGGCACATATGAGAACTCACACTGGAGAAAAACCACATTCTTGTGAAGTGTGTGGCTATGCTTGTTCTAGAATATCAGATTTAGTGAAACATATGAGAACTCACACTGGAGAAAAACCACATTCTTGTGAAGTGTGTGGCTATGCTTGTTCTAGAAAATCAGATTTAGTGACACATATGAGAATTCACACTGGAGAAAAACCACATTCTTGTGAAGTGTGTGGATATTCTTGTTCTAGAAAATCATATTTAGTGACGCATATGAGAACTCACACTGGAGAAAAACCACATTCTTGTGAAGTGTGTGGCTATGCTTGTTCTCAAAAATCATATTTAGTGGCACATATGAGAACTCACACTGGCGAAAAACCACATTCTTGTGAAGTGTGTTGGTATTCTTGTTCTCAAAAATCATATTTAGTGAAACATATGAGAACTCACACTGGCGAAAAACCACATTTTTGTGAAGTGTGTGGATATTCTTGTTCTATAAAATCAGCATTAGTTACACATATGAGAAGTCACACTGGGGAAAAACCACATTCTTGTGAAGTTTGTGGATATGCTTGTTCTAGAAAATCAGCATTAGTGAGACACATGAGAACTCACACTACAGGACCGTAAAAAAGCATCTTAAAATGACATGGTCTCTGAAAAAAATAAACATTATACCGTTTGTGATAGGAGCAACTGGCTTAATAAATAAAAAATAATCTTCAGAAATACTTAGAAGACATCCCTGGAAAACCAAGCTGTAACGAAATACAAATAGCAGCCATAAAGGGAACAGCATGTATTCTTAAAAGAGCCCTCGGATAAAAGTTTAAATCAGCAGAGAATCAAGTGTTAGCTCAAGGAGGGAGCCCCTTGGTCTCCAAAAATTTACTGAATTAAAATCAAAAAAGGGAAAATCCACATTCTTTTTAAGTGTGTGGATATTTTTGGCCTAAAAATCAGCATTAGTTACAAATATGAGAACGCACTGTGGAAAAAGCTACAATTTAATGATGTCTGGATATTCTTGTTCTGAAACATGCAAGTTAATGAAACATATGAGAAGTTACACTGAATAAAAGCCATTGTCATCTGAAGTGTATGACTGTTTAGTTCTGCAAAATTCATATTTAGTGACACATATGAACACTTACACTGGAGATATAATTGGCCAAACATTTAGGACACGATTGTCTTACAAATAAGACAGAATCAGCAAATATTTCTGCTACAAAAATTTCTCCAAAATGGCAAAAAATATATCATAAACTTTCATTGCAAACATCTTAAAGAATTGGCCAACAGATACCAGAAAGGACAGTTTAAAGTAAGACTATTGTGTTACTATTTTTGATCGTACTATTTGTTGTTCTAGTCCCCACACCCTGCCATGACCGGGAGGTGATTTGTCACACACGAAGGCATTCACAAGTAAATGAGAACTACAGGTCACTTCCTATTCCCTCGACCTCTTTTCCTCCAGACAGCCATGGGAGGAACACATTTTCTGCTTCCCTGTAAACGATGGGGCCACCCCATCTCTGCCAACACTAGTTAGGATTATCTACGTTCACTATAATAATTTTAATAGTTTATGTAATAATTGCTCTTGATCCTTTTTGTAAATTATTGTAATATATTTGTGTATAGAAATAAAAAAAGTAAGTATTTCTCATATATATTACAATTGTGTCTTGTGTTATGTCTGCCTTAAATATTGAGATAGTGCGACAGCATGAAGACTCCTATCATATTGCCATCATGTTACAAGCTACCGAAATGTAATATAAGTGTAGCTATGTACCTACGGTGCTATAAAACCTTACATGGTGATATATATATATATATATATATATATATATGATATGATATGCGGCATATATATATATATATATATATATATATATATCGGTATGTTTTTCAGGTAAAAAAAGGCGAGTGGGCATACCTGATGGGTCCTAGAATTTCAATGTGGCTTTCAATTTTTGTTGTAAATTCACGTAGTTCATTTGTCAGTTACATATTTTCAAGTGACTCGTAAACTACACAAGTCGATCATACTCAGCAAAGTTCTGACGTCTGATAGATTTTTCAGATCGAGTTCTTCAACGACTGTTTTTTGTTAAGTTTGTGATTTGCTGATGATTTCCTTAACGAAGATTTGTCGGATGTAATAAAATTACATTTTGTTATATGCACATTTGTTGTCATTCAATGTCAGATCTTTTTCCAAATTTGTTGGAATATTGCATGGAGTTTTTGATCGTGGTTCTTCTGATCTGATCCAAAACAAAGGATTTTTAAAAAATATTTCGAGATAAGGTTTTATTTTTTGCGTATTCATTTTTTTCTGACTTTTGTCTGAAAATGGGAGACCAGAAAAGATCACAAAAATTAAATTTAAAAGATTATAAATTCCAACCTTGATCGCTCTTCGGGGATAATGACGCAATCGATAAAGGCAGTTAATTTCTACGATTCCAAGTCAGCTTTGCCTGAAGATATTGGTTTCAGTCATACTCAAGAAAGCCAGAGGATTAATGAGCAAACAACAGCTATTGACAGTAGGAATTACGGTGGAATCATTTAGAGAACTTCCGGTACCGTTTCACTACCTGAAAGAGGATGAATTGACCGAAACAACAATTACTGCGGAATCATTTAGAGAACTTCCGGTCGCGCTTCATCACCTGAAAGAGGATGAGTTGACCGAAACAACAATGACTGTGGAATCATTTAGAGAACTTCCGGTCGCGCTTCATCACCTGAAAGAGGATGAGTTGACCGAAACAACAATGACTGTGGAATCATTTAGAGAACTTCCGGTCGCGCTTCATCACCTGAAAGAGGATGAGTTGACCGAAACAACAATGACTGTGGAATCATTTAGAGAACTTCCGGTCGCGCTTAATCACCTGAAAGATGATGAGTTGACCGAAACAACAACTATGCACATGAAAACAAAAGTGTGTAAAAAATTAATGAAATTTCATGTGAAATGATTAAAAAAATATAATTTTCTTCGTTTCAATCTATTTTTTTTTCATTTGATTTCACTGTTTTGTATAATTCCTTTCCCTGATTTGACTTATGTAAAATAATCAGTTTATGTAAAAAATGTTTTGTTTATGTAAAATAATCAGTTTATGTAAAATATATTTTGTTTATGTAAAATAATCAGTTTATGTAAAAAATATTTTGTAAAGATGTTGTAAACACTGTTTTTTTTTTAAATAATATTTCTATTATTTTTTAAACAACTTTTATAAATTATTTTGGAAGTATAATACATAAAGAAAATAAACATCCCACTTTAAAAATAGAAATTACGAGGTTTTATACTTTATTCGCAGTTTTCTGTGAGGGGTGTCAAAAATTCATCCAAATTTCTGATATATGTAGAGATTCTTATAGGATTTTTATCATTACTATATATATATATATATATATATATATATATATATATATATCAGTATGTTTTCAGGTCAAAGAGGACAGGTGAGCATACCTGAAAGGCTTTAGAATTTCAGTGTGACTTTCAATTTTTGTTGTTAATTTGCGTAGTTCCTTTGCCAGAGTTACATATTTTGAAATGACCTGTAAACCAAAAAAAGAGGATGAGTTTTGAAGTGACCCGTAAACTACACAAGTAGCAAGGTTCTGATTTCTGATAGATTTTTCAGGTCGAGTAATCCAACGATTGCTTTTTGTTAAGTTTGCTTTGGCTGATGATTTCCTTAGCGAAAATTTGTCGGATGAAATCAAATGACATTTTGTTATATGCACATTTGTTGCCATTTAATGTGAAATCTTTTTCGCAAATGATTTGGAATATTGCATGGAGTTTTTCTGCTCTGATCCAAAACAAAGGATTATTTTATATTTCCAGATAAGAATTTCTATTTTGCGTAATCATTTTTTGCGATTTTTTTTCTGAAAATGGAAGACCAGAAAAGATTACAAAAATTAAATTTAAAAGATTATAAATTCCAAGTTCTATAATTTCAGTGTGACTTTCAATTTTTGTTGTTAATTCACCTAGTTCATTTGTAGAGTTGCATAGTTTGAAATGACTCGTGCACCAGACAAGTCAATCATCCCCAGTAAGGTTCCTAGAAGGCCAGAGGAGTAGTAGGCCGAAACATGGTAAAAAAATCAACTATGGAAAGCAGGAATTACTGTGGATAGAGTTACAAAATTCATAATTCATATCCGGTCGCGCTTACTCACCTGAAAAAGGCCAGAGGATTATTCGTCCGAAACAAACCCTATGCACATGATAACAAAAGTCTTTAAAAAATAAATTATCAAACTTCATCGGAAATTATTCAAAAATATAATTTTTTTTCTTCGTTTAAATCTTTTTTTTTCATTTGACTGTTTTGTAGAATTCCTTCCTCTTTGAGTTGTTTATATAAAATATTCAGTTTATGTGAAATATTTAGTTTATGTAAAAAAATCACTTTAAGTGAAATGTTTAGATTTGAAATTTTTTATATGAAAATTATTTGAATCATTTTGACTAATGTTTGAAATTGATTCACCAGTGAAAATAGTTTTCTGTAACAGCTACATCAACCCCTGCTTAGGCGGAAAGCAGAGAGAGAGAGAGAGAGAGAGAGAGAGAGAGAGAGAGAGGAAACAAGAGAAATAGTATAATCACTTTATAAATTTTTATGTGAAAACATTTTCTTGCTGTTTTTTTTTCTTACTTTTATTTTTGTTTGAAAGAAAATCCAAGCAGAAATTGGACATAAGCATATTATATATGCAGAGTCTTACATAATTTCTTTGGGCAATGTACTCTACGACCACTGCATGTGATGTTTACATAATTGTCTTTGGGTGGAGTACTCACTTCAGGTATATGTGTATTTTGATGCTGTGTCTAAGTAGGGGGATGTGAGGCTCGTGTGTTTTTGTATTCAGAAAGCCTCTTTTTGCTCTGTCAAGAGAGCCAGTTTCTCTTTTACCACTAATATCTAGAGTGAAAAGTTTATAAGTACGCGAAAGCACGTAAAACGTAAAGTTAGAGGGGCTTTCACGACGTCCTTTCTGAGAAAAACGTGAGTCGAAAATGAGATCTTTTGGGACCGATGATCTGATGCTTTGTTCCCTAGTGTGCATCGGTGAGATCTTACTAAAATAAGCCCACAGTCTGTCAACATACACAGCTGAATTGATTGTTGTTAATGTTATCGAGGTCAGTATTTGACCTAACAACGATAGAGGTACTCCATAGACAAATTCGGCTGGAGAGTATCCCAGGTCCTCCTTGATCAATGCACAACGGCCAAGAAGGACAACTGGTACACATTCGCTCCATCACTGTTGGCCAGGCTATGCTGCTTTCAATTGGCGATGAAAGCTGGGTAACAGCTCGTTGTCCAAATATCGCTGGTGAATTGTGAAACAAAGATCCAAGTGGCGCGTTTCGTGGAGAGAATATTTGTCTGGCTTAGAACACTGTGTTTGCAAGCAGACGGTAATTAGTGTAGATTACAAATCGACGGCTCTCGAGTGAATGTTGGAAGTGTTTCACTGTGAGGTACATTGCTAGGAGTTCATGGCTTAACGTGCTGTAACATTGTTCTGCCAGTTTCAGCTGAGGAAGTGAAGTAGGTGGTTGAAAGTCTTGTATAGCCTTCACCTTTTCCGGTAACGGAGATATACTCTCTGGGCTGATAATGTGGCCCATGAAAACTAGTGACGAAGCACCGAAAACACATTTACCAGGGTTAATCCTCACCTGTTATGACGTTAAATGGGCTGGTAAACAGCAAAACAAAATAAACCAAATACAATACGCAAATGTCCAGCAAGAATTCGTCACTGATAACTTTCTCTCTCAACTTCCAGCACGTCTCTCCTCACTTCCTCTGCCAATAAGCACTATATCAGAAAACTGACCCAATTCCATTTGTATACATGTGTAGTGGAAGATGAGATCTCGTGAGATTCCAAACGACTACACCTTATAAATCCATCACTGCCATCTTTAATTTCTCTTTCTCTCAGATCCCATCCGAAGGTAAGTTGTATGACCGCATGACACACACACGGGGTCGCTTTTCTCTTTGATTATTACATTAAACTTTTTAATCCCCCCTGGTCTCCAGAACACACATTTGGCATGGTGGACGTGGTCGTTTGTTGCCGGCACTCCTACGAAGGGGGACTGGCTTGACTACTTCATCTTCATTGGAGCTCTCAGAAGATGTGTCGGAACCATTAGCATCAGCGTTAGGGCGTACAGTCATACCATCAGGCTGGACTTCTTCATCTCCATCAGAGCTCTCAGATGGGGTGCTGGAACTATCAGCGTCAGGGTTGGGGTTCACAGTTGTACCATCGCGGGAAATAAGACGGATCCACAGGTCATCGTTGGACGATTAACCATCACTGCTACTCGCCAACAGGTTCGTATTCAGGGCAGGCCGGATATCCTTCTCATGGCGTGGAGTACCATTGACTAGCACGGCTTGCTCACTGATAATGCCAGTGATTAGCCCTCTTTTAAAGCTGCTGGTGCATTGATTATTGAAAGGCTTCACCCAAACAGTGTCCCCTAACTCATACGGCCCTCAGGTTTCCTGATAATAAGGCAGACGAGCGTTAATGTCCTTGATGCGCACTCTATAGCAATGGATCGCGTTGGTGGGTGCGCTTGCAGCAGTCATGCCATCCTTTGGAGTAGCATTATATCTATAGATCGCCTTTGTGATCGTGCATTGTTTTCTTGCTGCGATCCTCTTCACACTTCGATGCCGTTGCCACTTGGTACATATGCACATCTGTGCCTGAGCTGGATCCCCCAATTGTCTACAAAATGTCTGAACTCCCCACTGCAGAAGGCCGTGTCAGTGTCTGTGAGGATCTCTCCAGGCGGCCCCCTTCCATAAAATATGGACTCCAATTCATGGTGTCATACAATTTCTGTGGCACCCAAGTGAGCCTATCAGCAAGGTTGCAATTTGAAGTGACCAGTACCGTATCCACAGACAGGTTGTACTCTGTAACCAGCTTTTTTACCGTCTCCAACCTCCGTCTGAGCAGCATCTCGTGGCTGCAATCGTGCGCACCCTAGTCTTGCCTATCAGTGTGTCTGATATCTAGTGGTACACGCATAGTGAATCTGTGTGCATGTGTAATTTTCTGATTTTCCACTGGAATGCCAGGTTGATACCTTTTATCACGGCATCGAGCTCTGCCAGGTTGATATTAGCAGCGTCACTCGCCGGTCACAACCAGCAAGCGGGCTTAATTGTAGCACCATTCTTCTCCAACAGCACACCGATAACCAGAGAGCTCGCATCCACCCACACATTCAGTTAGTCTCTCTGCACGCACTAGTCTCCTTTGGCGGGGTCATCATGCGTTACCCTTGCGATGGTCTCTTTCACCATGCAAATAACAGATCGTCAGCTGTTTCATCATCCCAGTCTTTGGTGACTGGGCTTGCCCTACTTTTTATGATGCCTGTTGCCATGCGAGTCCAATAACACCATGGTAGGTGCCCCACAAGGTTTCCACACAGGAAGAATACTGCTCGACTCATGAAAACATCGGGCACTTCTGAAACTGCAGTTCTTCGCCTCCATTTCAAAGTCCATCGCTCCTGCCGAACGTTCAGGCCCAAGACACGAACGCCATTTACCAAACGTTCTGGATCCTTGCACGTCAAACCAAACTCAGCCAGTTTGACCCTCACACGTGACGATGACACAATGTCTTCGTTCACATATATGTCATCAAGGTATGCCGATGTCCCATCTTTTATTGTCTCTTCCTGTGACAACACAGTGTTAATAATGGTCTTCATTATTTGGGGTGCTACGTTCAGCCCAAAGCCTAGTCTGGTAAGGCAGTACCTCCTGAAAGCAAACACTACCGTCTGAAATGCCCACATTATTTCACTGATTCGGACCTGCAAATATGCTTTTCTTAGATCCAGCAGGGACACATTGGAACCCTGCTGGTGCCACTCCCGTAACTTGCTGGCACAAACGTCAGCATCTGCCGTGAATACATCAACATTCGCGTTCAGTTCACAATAGTCCATCACTGGCCTCACCTTTGCTTTGTTGTACTGAGCAACTGCCATCAGCGGAATCAGTCCTTTGGGAGGTCCAAGTTTCTCATAGGGGTAGGGAATCAACCAGCCATCCTTGATCCAATCACGAAGTTCCACTTCATATGCAGGCCTCATTTGGTCAAGCACATGGTACTCTGTTACCTCGTTTCGCAGTTTGACTGGTTCCTGGTTTTCCGACCACTTCCACGCCTTCTGCTGCTGGTAAAACTCGGCAATAAAGTCTGGTTGATCAATCTTCAAAGCAACACACACTGGAACCTTCTTCTGAAACTGTATCGCCCCGTCTGCGTTATGTGAGCACCACCTAGGGCTCTGATGGCATCATAGCCTAGGAGCAGGTCAAAGCTGAGCGGTTTCTAAAGTACTACCAGCGCTTCGATGTTAGCTGAATTTCCAGTGTTAGTGCGAATTTTCACAGTGGCCACCCTGCAACATGTCCGCATCGCTCCACTCTACTGAGGATGGTTAATCTAATAGTCTTTTTATTCCAAGTGCGAGAGCACCCAGAGTCGAAGAGTGTTGAGCACAATGTCTCATTCACATAGACCTGAATGGTCGGAAGCGCCTCGTCTAATTTCTGTTTGGGGAAGAGGTCAACGCTGGCACCTTGTCCCCGACCCCGTTTCTCGAACAATCCCGTGCCATATGACCTGTCTTATTACATCGGATTGTAATTAAAAATAATATAAATTTAATATTAAAGATTATTTTAAAAAGTTATCGAATGAAATTTTTTACAAGTGTAAGCAAAAGAGAAGTAAAAAAACTTACCTTTCATTCCAGGCATTCAATTAAAAAAAAAAAAAGAAAACGCGGGATGAATTCGTTTTTGCTTTGTTTGATAGAATTCTTTTCATTAATTGAAACAACTATTTTTGAGTATGTCCAATTCATTAAGAAATAAAATTTATGAAAATATAAAAGAATAAAATAAAAAGATTAAAAAAAGATTTAAACGTAAAATTATTTTAAAAAAAGAAATAAAATCAACTGCTAAAGAACAATGAATTTAGGTCATCAAAACACGGTGTAATCAGCATTGTGTTCCTCGTGTACAAATGTCCGTTCTTAGTTAAATGTACCGAATTGATTTCCTGTCAAAATGTATAACGGAAATGAACAACACTGAAGTTACAAAAGGATGCGCACAAGAACCACCGCCATTTGAACAAATCGTGGTACTGTCGCAATTAAAAGGCTGTATATAAGGAGTTTTTTTTTTTGCGAGAGGGTTGGATGTAATCGGGATTTTGTGACGACGATGAATTGAGAAATAAAAAGAAGATTGGTTACGAAATTGGAGTTGTTGTTGTTATTATTATTATTATTATTATTATTATTATTATTATTATTATTATTATTATTTTGTACGCGAGGACGGCTGTTTTTTTTCTCAGAGTTAAAATATTAATTTCAACACTTCAAGCTATTCCGAAAATACGACTAAGCAATGACATGGTGATGCCATTTACTGGCGGAGCGCCGAGCGGACGTAGTAGCATGGCTTAAAAAGTTAAGGTTGGTTGCGAAACTCCAAAAGAAAGATGATGTGGCAAGCCTGTTGCCGTTGTATCTGGAGGGAGATGCATTGGCCGTCCACTACTTAGTAATGAGCGAGATTGACCAACTGGACGTCGAGCGGATGGAAACTCGATTAAAGGGAGCAGTCACAGCCTACAGCCATTAACCATGGTGAAATGGGTTGGCGAACAGGTGGACGTGTATGTGGACAATATCATATGATTGGTTGGACTGGCTGGTTTTGAGCGAGACAGACTAGAACAACTTGCTAAACTGGCGTTTGCTACGGGATTCCTTGATGCCATATCCATCAAACTCTAGCAGGCACAAAAAATTGAGACTAACTATGGGAGACTTAATATCAAGAGCAAGAGTGTTGACGTCGACCAGGGACCAAAGCCTTCACATGGTTGCAGCCGGGAGTTCATCAATCTATAAATCGGCTATTCCTGCCAGGGATAGCACTGACACAGGAGTAAATTACTTCAAATGCGGTCGCAAGGGTCACATAGCAAGAAATTGCCGAAGACGTGGAACATATTGTTACCGATACGACAAGGTTGGACACTGGGCCCAGGACTGTTCAGGAAACGAACAAGGGGACGAGGTATAAACGCCACCCTCCTCCCCTCCCCCAAGATGTAAATGCGGCGCTCCCGGAGATTGTGGTCTACGATGATGGAATGCAGTGTTTGGCATTAATTGACACAGAATGCACATACAATAATAGAAGCGAATCGATGTCGATCCTGGAAACCAGCAAAATTGGACGTCTGGAGTATTGGACCTACAGGTGCAATCCAGATCGGCGTCGGAAAATTTTCCACGTGTGCAGCTATCTCCATCAGTAAACCGGACACAGGAGTGAGCATGGATAGCGGCATGAAAATGGACAGATAACTGACCACCTGAAGGATTGCATAATGAGTGCCAGAATATCACGTGGCTGCAGAGATTCGACCAGAGTATGATCAAGAACTCTGGGCATGGATGGACAAGAGTTGGCATGTACCATGTCTTGAAGATAGACTCTGACCGCCCAAGGGATTAATTCCATTGATGGCCGTGATGCAGCGGAATAAGGCGAAAGTTCGACCAGTAATTGACTACCGTGAACTGAACGATCATATGAACGACGCATTCATGGCGAATGCAGATGTTTGCGCTACCTAGATGCGCGAGTGGCGCTAAAAAGGGCCAAACGTATCACTGCAATGGAGATAAATTTGATTTTTAATTCTAAAATAAAAGTAACTATATATATATATATATATATATATATATATATATATATATATATATATATATATATATATATATATGTATATATATAATTATGTGTGGCGTACAGGAAAAATATTTTTTCTAAAGAAAAAAGTGAATAAAACTTATTTATACAAAAATCTGTATACATGATTCTAGTGTATAAATAACGATGTATTCATGACGAATGCAGGCCAAACGTATCACTACTTGATCTCTGGAGAGCATAGCTCCAAGTGCGAGTCCACCAAACACTGTGGCCTTACCAGACGGTAGAGGTCGATAGAAAAAGATACTGTCTGGCATGCTTAGGGTGTGGCTTAAACGTGGCTCCAATCATAATGAAGGGTATCACACCAGGAAGCTGTGGACCACACAACGTCGGCTTACATCGATGATATCTTTGTTGATGAAGACGTTGTGCTCACCTCTAGAGTTCGGAAATATTTAGCTGGATTCTGTCTTAAATGCAAGGACTTGGAACAACTTGGAGTCGGCACACATGTATTTGGACTTACACTCTTAAGACAGCACGGTGTCCTGCGCTGGAAATGAGGAAACTCAATCCCAGAAATTCCCAATATCATAACACGAGGAACTGTATTTTCCTTGTGTGAAAAGTTCGTAGGACACCTCCCAGTCTGTGCGTGGCTGCGTGTGGCATGTGGAGTAATGAAGAGAAGAGCATGATCGATCACAAACGGCTGGAACGGCAAGGTGTCAGACACACTACTCTGGCATATGATGTGTGAGATGGTAGACGCTGTAAAACGGAACGATTCAGCTTGTAGGAACTTGTGTGTGGACAGGCGGGAACTGACCGTATGGGTTGATGCCAGCGCGCTAGCAACCGGAGTGGCATTAGAAAGAGATGGAACTGTAGTGGACGATGCTTGTGACCTGCGACCTGAAAACGATGCGCAGGATATTAATCTGGCTTAATTGGAAGCAGTGTTGAAGGGAACTAACTTGCCATTCCAGTGGCAGACCAAGGTTTTGCACCTTAAGACTGACCGTCTGTGTGCACAACTGGATGTCAGGAACTCTCAGCGGGAAAGCTCGAGTTCATACAAAGGCCGCCATTAGAAGACGACTGAATACCATCAAAGAATAAGTGAGGGAATATGAGCTCTGAATAGACGTGACATTGGTTGTGTCAATCCACAACATGGCCGATCAATTGACGCGCGTACAACAATGATGGTTCAATGCAATGAAGAACGATGCAGAACCCGAAATAAGGATCGATGAAATGCAGGTCGCTGAGCTAGACGCAGCCAAGATCATGTCCATTCATAGAAACAGTGGACATCCAGGAGTGCGACGCACCACGTATTTAGCCAGGAGCGTTTGCCCCGCAACAACAAAGGCAGCAGTTAGATTGGCAATACGAACTTGTGTCGAATGCTAATCTAAAGATCCAGCGCCAGTTCCCTGGAAGAAAGGAAAGCTGGAGGTGAGTAGTGATTGGCAACAGTTTTAATGGACATTACACACTACGGTGTTTACCATTTCCTATCACTTGTTTTGGGTTGTCGCGGTTTTCAGTGTGGGGGCAATTAGCACGGCAAGACTCGGCAACTATAATTTTTTAGCTGGAAGTGGTCTTTTTTTAACGGCGCCCACCTCGTAAACTACTGACAGACCATGACACAGCTTTTCACAGCAAAGAATTCATGACGTTTGCCGATGAATGGTGTTTGAACTTGGGATTTCGTTGTACATATGCCCCAGCCAGGAACGGTATAGCAGAGCGATGCCATCGCAATGTGAAACGGCCCATAACTAGAATGCACTGTGTTATATATTCGTTCTTCATTGAGGTTATCCTTGAGGGGTACCAATTTGAGCTTTCGTTACATTTGAATATGTTATATAGAGTTCTTCATTTAGGGGCACATTTTACGTTTTCTATATAACATAAGAAAGATTCCGTGTGATTGTCTCTAATATAAATGGTTGTGTGTTTGATTATCATAAAGGGAATCGTGTGTGTGACATGTAATTTCTGAACCTACCTCTGTTTCTCGCTGTTGAACCATCTGGCAATTTCTCATCCTGGAGGGAGACTTGATACCTGTTTGACGAAGATTTATCACTCCAAGACGATGAAATGGTTTTATAGTTTTTATTTCATTTTCCCCAGAGGTCCTGCAGCAGGTGTAAAGTGAAATCTGCTTGTGTGGTTCTTCTTCACACACGTCAGCGTTCGTCTCCCCCCTCCCCAGTTAAGAGGGGGGAGACCACGGAAAACGTCCGTCTTCTTCAAAGCTCAAATCAAATCTCCAGATCTAGCCAACCACGTCACACATACATAATTTGGTCAGCTGACCTTTGGTTCTGGTAAACGTGTCTACCTCCACGTTTACTCACCTCTCTCTCTCCCTCTCTATTCTCTTATAGAGACACAGAGAGAGAAAATAGAAAGTGTAAGAAAGCCAGAGAGGGGGGGAGAGATGCTCGTTAACATTCCGCCACCCCTTTTTTATCAAAATGTATGGCAAGCCATACATTTTTAATAACTAACTAACTAAAAAAATAATTATGTCCGAAGTACATCTTTATTTTTTCACTTTCCGGACTCACACCTTTTCCAAGAAAGATCAGGCACCAGTACTCTTCTACTACACTATCAACCCTTCTGCTGCTTCTCGAAAGTCTCTCCTCGACATTAACTTGCTTCCAAGTTAGACAAAGATACAGCTTTGCAGATATACATCTTGTCTAGGCGGTCGCATTGTTGGATATTTTCCACTGACTCTGCTCTTTATTTGGACCACTTGGCCAAACAAATGGAGACTCCATTTTCGATCACTTTTTCGAAATGGGGCCAGCATATCGCAATTACGACCAGAACGTCGGATGCTCCATGTTGGTGGTAGCTTTATCGCATGGGGACTCGAACCCCAGACCCTCAGATTAAAAGTCTGATGCGTTACCGACCCAACCATCCCACTCGCGTTCTCGACTTTCAGCATAGGCCTAAGTCCCAGTTTTTTTCCTTTACTGTAATGCCCTGACGTCTTTCTCTGAGTGGTCCTATTACTAGAGCTTTGTTCTATTCTATCTACTACTTCGGGACTTCACAAAGCTCTTCTACTAACTCCCTTGGTTGGTCTAAGCCAAGATACGCCTTCACACTGATTCACTCGGAGCCTGTTTGAGTTCCTGGAACCCGACAAGATACGGAATCATCACTCCCTAACTAATGCGCCAAAGCTTACTTTCGCATCGATTTCTAACTAAGTAGCTTTCTCTTTGTGATTTTTCCGCATTCCCAGCAAGTCCCAAGATTCCAACCCAGATATCCTTCACACATTCCTCTAAAAAAAATAAAAAAATAATAAGGCTCTATCTTGTCCCTTACGTAATCTGCATCTTTCCCTTTCTTCTATCTCCCCGTGATTAGGCTTGGTACCGACTGTCCAGTCGCTCCGTACCCTGAGGAATTATCGCGACCTCGCACGCCAGACTTTTGTTGGACAAGACTTATTGCCGTTGCTTGGGCCTACGTGGCATCTTCCAACTCACTGGAACCACTAGTATTGTTTTAACAGGGTACTCATTACTCTAAAATAGTATTTCCCCTGCCAAATTTTCTAATTTGTGACAATACCGTGGCTTATAAAAAAAATAAAACAGAAAAAACAGTTTTCTACAGCCTAATCGCCTTGTAATTCTCATGAAAAAAATGCAACTACGCGCTAAAACGTCCCTAAAATATAACTAAACCAACCAAATCTATTCCAAAATAATTTAATTTAATAATACCAATTAAATTCACCCAACATGTTTTTTTTTTTTTTTTTTTTTTTTTTTACACTTTTTGTACCTTTAATTCACAATAGGGTAACATTTTATTTTCCTAAGTACTTGCATACATATTTCATTCATCTTCTCTTGAGCGATTCGTAACATAATGGCCACGTCAGCCATTGCACCCCCTCTGCCCCTTACGCCATGTCAGAGGGCATTTCATTTGCTCTCTGAAGTTGATTACAACTAGATCCGCTCACGCTGGACAGAATACATTCCGTTTACTGCTATGTCAGAAAAAACTTTCTTTTTTTTTCCAAAGTCGGTAAGCGCAACCTGCCTTGAAGACACATAGCTTCACGGAAAACATCGGATTTCCACACATGAAGTACTCAAACTTGCTCCATGTTGATTCTACTCGAAATCAACAGAAATCACGATAAAAAAATAAAATTCGAATCATTTCCCGAGAATAATGAAATTAATGACTACCCATGTAATTCAACACCTCTCCAAATTCTAACATGCTTGCCACAGAAATTAAATTCCATTCACGCCCCACTTTTTTTCTTTCATTTCTTCATATAGTTTATTTAACCCTATATTTATCTCTTTTTTTCTTACTTATGTGGTCAAAACGTCACTCATGTCGAATAGAACATTTATTCTACTTTTCGAAAATTAAAATTAATACCGACTGAACCTTTTACTCTTCCGAAACGTTTTTTTTAATCATTTATTACACTGTTTAAATCTTATTTCTTTCTCTTTTTCCCTATTTTATTAGTACTATTATGATTATTAATTAATTAACACGTTCTTTCTTTTATTAATCATTCTTTCAATAGACCCCACAAGCAAAGATTTCACCTCACCATTCTGCGAAAAAAAAATACATGTCAAAGAACAAGAAAATTCTGCCAATACCGTTTGACAACACATCAATTACATAAAAATAATAAATTAAAAAAATACAAAAATATCCTATAAGCAATCACAAAGTCCCATCTTAGCAATAACAAAATCCAAACAACAAAATTTTGTCCACGTCAGCAAAAAAAAAAAAATTCCTACGAAAAAATCGCACAATCAGCGAAAAAGAAAAAAAACATTTTACAGGACATGACCATTGTCTTTTCATCAACAGTTCATATTGTTTTTTCACTAAAAGCACATGAAGTTTCGCAGTTTAAAAATGACACAAAATATTCATAACACATATTTTTGATTGACATGTTTATCTTTTTGGTTTTCTCACTGGCTGTTGTTAAAAATTTACAAAATAAGGCCATTCTTTGATTTTCCCTTCTAATTTTGACATTAAGTGATATTTTTCTTCGTTCATAACGAGCTAATTCCCAATACGATAAACATTTTTTTAACTATTTTCTATATATAAAGTTTTACATCTGTGTGTCTGTATGTCTTCCTTTTCTTTCTTCGTGAAAAGGTTGTACGTGTGCATTGCTTTTCTTTTTTTTTCTTTTTTTTCTTAATTATTTTTCTAATTCGCCTAGTGTTTTAATGGACCCTACGTTGTGTGTGTGTTGATTTGTATTTTTTTTTACTGTTCTTTCTTTTTCTTTTTTCCATACATTTTATTGTTTTTCTTGTCCTTTTTTTTCTTTTTTTAGTCTATTTCTTTTTTCTTGACACTAAATCTCCATGCTTCCACGTTGTATTTTCTTAAACACAGGTTCGATTATCGCATCGGTGATGCGACTTAGTCACGAGCACCAAATTTGAATATGTTATATATTCGTTCTTCATTGAGGTTATCCTTGAGGGGTACCAATTTGAGCTTTCGTTACATTTGAATATGTTATATAGAGTTCTTCATTTAGGGGCACATTTTACGTTTTCTATATAACATAAGAAAGATTCCGTGTGATTGTCTCTAATATAAATGGTTGTGTGTTTGATTATCATAAAGGGAATCGTGTGTGTGACATGTAATTTCTGAACCTACCTCTGTTTCTCGCTGTTGAACCATCTGGCAATTTCTCATCCTGGAGGGAGACTTGATACCTGTTTGACGAAGATTTATCACTCCAAGACGATGAAATGGTTTTATAGTTTTATTTCACTTTCTCCAGAGGTCCTGCAGCAGGTGTAAAGTGAAATCTGCTTGTGTGGTTCTTCTTCACACACGTCAGCGTTCGTCTCCCCCCTCCCCAGTTAAGAGGGGGGAGACCACGGAAAACGTCCGTCTTCTTCAAAGCTCAAATCAAATCTCCAGATCTAGCCAACCACGTCACACATACGTAATTTGGTCAGCTGACCTTTGGTTCTGGTAAACGTGTCTACCTCCACGTTTACTCACCTCTCTCTGTCTCTCTCTCCCTCTCTATTCTCTTATAGAGACAGAGAGAGAGAGAAAATAGAAAGAGTAAGAAAGCCAGAGAGGGGGGGGGAGAGATGCTCGTTAACAACTGTTCACTACCAGAGGTGGTCTACTGGTACAGCGTGACTCCAAAAGACGACGAGTCATCTTTGACCTCATCAGCCAATGCCATATACCAGTACGAGGTCCGGGTGAAAGAAATCGAAATTATGCCACCAGTAGCATTATACCACCGAGCATGGTGCGTACCGAGTTGGAGACTACATGTGGGTGCAAGCTCCAGAGAATTGCTGTACCAGGAGGTTTGGCTAGGGTCACATAACCGAGATAATCAGTCCACAATCCGTCTTGGTGGATGGGATGCCCCGAGACGTGAAGGACCTATGCCCCCGATACCGTGTACTCCCATCAGAAGATTTAGAAAGCACATCATCCTTAGAGACCATGTCGGAAAGTCTGATATCCGATGACGAAACAGACTCAGATGGTCATGAGGCAAGAACAGAAGACGCGCATGCTCCTGAGAGAGGCCACGGTTCTGAAGAGGCCCCACAATTGCAAAGAAGCACCGGACAAAGACGACCACCGCCGGGATGTAGCCTATGTAATCATAAGATCAGGGAGGGTGTAACGGAACTGAACGACATTGAGGTTACAAAATGATGCGCATAAGAACCACCGCCATTTGAACCCGGAATCTGTCGTGTACGAGAAAAAACAAGGGAAGAAGGATATGAAAATCGTAGCACTGTCGGAATTAAACGGCTGTATAAAAGGACAGGGTTTTTTGCGAGAGGGTTGGAATGTAATCGCGATTTTGTGACGACGAGGAGTTGAGAATTCTAGAGAAAATTGTTGTATGCGATTGGAGTGATGTTTTTTACGCGTTAGTATGAACGACGATTTATTTTTAGAGTTAAAACATTAATTTCAACTTTTTTCATGTTTTAACCTTCTCCTGTTTTTTTTTGTTGTTGTTGCTTGTAAAAATGACTGCAAATCGTTTCTTCATGTTTCTTATTCTTGTCCGAGATTGTCGGATGAAAAGTTTACTCTATTAACACTGGAAAAGAGGAGTAGTTTTTACTACAACAATATACCACGTGATTACGTGGTTGAAGGTTGCAGGCATTGGTGATGGTGGAAGTAATCACAATAAAGGGGAAGTAACTCGAATTATTCGATGTATACAACAGCTGCTATCAATATCCAACTTCCTGCTTAGTGACCATATTTATACATTGCATTTTGTTGCATTGTATAGTAGTCGTCCTCCAGTAGAACCTTACAGCAAGTTAGTCCTATAATTATTGGTATCATAGCGATCCTCCCAAGATTTCAGTTTCGTTTCTTGTAAAAATTGGCATTCTGTTATCTTTTCCGGATCGGATCTGTTTAAACAAACATTGTTGGACATGCTTACTTCTTAGGTTGATTATTTCTCTTTCTATGTTAAGTTTAATAGCTCCGTTTTATGAACGTATTAACTACTCTTTCTGGTATATGTTTGCAAGACTTGCTACATTCGACATCTAACTTTATTCTAGTAAACATATTTACACAATCCATCGTGTCGCATTGTGTCCTCCTGTTATATGTTTGCAAGACTTGCTACAATCAACATCTAAATATATTCTAGTAGACATATTTACACATTCCATCGTGTCGCATTGTGTCCTCCGGCAGAACCTTACCTTACAGTTGTATTCCATCTTACACTTTTTCTATGTTGCAAAACTACTCATCTTCTTAAAAGCATCAGTAATCTAATCTTTATGTCATCATAATCGAGTTATCTTAATTTTAGCAAGTCTATAAAGTCTTTTTTGAGTCTATAGCTTTCCTTATTTATATAGTTCTGAGAAAACTCACCCAGAATATACTTTTTCCGCTGTTGGTTGGTCTATTCTTTTATGGAGGATTTTAGTGTCTCTTTTGGAATATTTATGGTTTTTTTATTCTCAATTATTTGTTAAATAGTATTGTTCCAAATGTTCAACTAGTTTTGTTAAGTTAAATTATATATAATGTTTTTAAAATTTATTTATAATAATAAAATACTGACTTTTGTTAAGTGGTGTTGAAGTTATATAAAACTGACTTAAAGTGGTGTTGAAGTTATATAAAACTGACTTAAAGTGGTGTTGAAGTTATATAAAACTGACTTTTCTTAAGTGATGTTGAAGTTATATAAAACTGACTTTAAGTGGTGTTGAAGTTATATAAAACTGACTTTAAGTGGTGTTGAAGTTATATAAAACTGACTTAAAGTGGTGTTGAAGTTATATAAAACTGACTTAAAGTGGTGTTGAAGTTATATAAAACTGACTTAAAGTGGTGTTGAAGTTATATAAAACTGACTTAAAGTGGTGTTGATGTTATATAAAACTGACTTAAAGTGGTGTTGAAGTTATATAAAACTGACTTAAAGTGATGTTGAAGTTATATAAAACTGACTTAAAGTGGTGTTGAAGTTATATAAAACTGACTTTTCTTAAGTGATGTTGAAGTTATATAAAACTGACTTTAAGTGGTGTTGAAGTTATATAAAACTGACTTTAAGTGATGTTGAAGTTATATAAAACTGACTTTTCTTAAGTGATGTTGAAGTTATATAAAACTGACTTTTCTTAAGTGATGTTGAAGTTATATAAAACTGACTTTTCTTAAGTGATGTTGAAGTTATATAAAACCGACTTTTGTTAAGTGATGTTGAAGTTATATAAAACTGACTTTTGTTAAGTGATGTTGAAGTTATATAAAACTGACTTTTGTTAAGTGATGTTGAAGTTATATAAAACTGACTTTTCTTAAGTGACGTTGAAGTTATATAAAACTGACTTTTCTTAAGTGATGTTGAAGTTATATAAAACTGACTTTAAGTGATGTTGAAGTTATATAAAACTGACTTTTCTTAAGTGATGTTGAAGTTATATAAAACTGACTTTTCTTAAGTGATGTTGAAGTTATATAAAACTGACTTTTCTTAAGTGATGTTGAAGTTATATAAAACCGACTTTTGTTTAAGTGATGTTGAAGTTATATAAAACCGACTTTTCTTAAGTGATGTTGAAGTTATATAAAACCGACTTTTCTTAAGTGATGTTGAAGTTATATAAAACTGACTTTTCTTAAGTGATGTTGAAATTATATAAAACCGACTTTTCTTAAGTGATGTTGAAGGTATATAAAACTGACTTTTGTTAAGTGATGTTGAAGGTATATAAAACTGACTTTTGTTAAGTGATGTTGATGTGCCATTTTGAGGTTTGAATTTTGGGAGATCATCAGATATTACCTGTTGTTCACGATAGCACCACGATACTGTTTGTCAGTCTCCTAGTTACCCTTATTTTTTGCTTCTGTGGGTCAATATGATATGTTTTACTAAATTACTGTTTTGGGTAATTTTGGAATCCACTCAGCTTCTGTTTTTATTCTTCTGTTTTTAGCAATTATTATATTTATGATTGATATGATGAAAAGCAACAAAAACAGATCTGTTTGATCTCTTGTATATGCACGTTACGAACATTTTACTTTACATTGACTTTTACTGTGACTGTTCCCTATATCAAAATTTAGTAAAACATTCGTACATGTTACTTAAACCGTTTATTTTCGGTTTGCCCTGTTCTTGCTTTCATTCTTATGCCAACTGTTTGAGTTTCCTCCTAATTCTGTCTTATACAGGGTGATACCCCCCAAAAATAAAAGCTAAGAACAATAATAAACACAGGGTGAGTTCTGAAATGTGCTGAAAGATTTTGTTTACGAGAACTTTAATATAAATATTGTTCACATGAATATGGTTTTTACATTGTATTATGTTTCGTATGTTTTGTTAGATCTTCTTTACGAGAACATGAATATACACAGTTTTCACAAGAATATGGTTTTCACGTAATGTGAATTTTCATGTGTTTCACGAGATTTGATTTATCTTAAGATGAATAATCACATTGATCACAAGAATATGGTTTTACTCCAGAGTGAGTTCTTATATGTATCGCTAGTGTGGATTTCTTTGAACATGAATATTGACAAAAATATGGTTTTGTTCTAGTGTGATTACTCATATGCATAGCTAGATTTGGTTTCTCAGAAAGTGAATATTGACATTGTTCACGAGAATATGGCTTTTCTCTTTTTATTTATTTTACTTCAGTAAGTATTAAGAGATCAAGGGGCTCCCTCCTGGAGCTAACACTTGATTCTGTTATGATTTAAATTTATATCCGAGGGCTCTTTTAAGAATAGATGCTGTTCCCTTTATGGCTGCTATTTGTATTTCGTTACAGCTTGATCTTCCAGGGATTGCTTCTAAGTATCTATGAAGATTCTTTTTTTATTAACCCAGTTGCTCCTATCACAACTGGTATGATGTTTATTTCTTTCAGAGACCATGTCGTTTTTAGATCATTTTTTAGGTCCTGATATTTTGTTATTTTTTCCCGTTCAGCTCTGTTAAGGCCAAAATCATTTGGAACTGTAACATCGATAATGAGCGCAGTTCTTTCAGGCTTGTTCCATATTACAATATCTGGCTTGATGGCCTTGTCTTTTATGTATCTCCCCGCCTGTATGTCTTTGTCATAGAACACGGTCACTTTTCCATTTGATGTTATTGGTGGTGGTTCATGTTCCCAGATGTTTGTCGCTCTGTCAAGCTGCATCTCTCCACAGATTTTCCAATGAAGGTACTTACATACTTTGTTGTGGCGGGCAGTGTAGAGGCCATCTGCCAATAAGATTGGGCATGCAGACATTAGGTGGCTTGGGCTCTCAATTGCTGAGTGGCAAAACCGGCATTGGCCATTTGCTTGTAGGCCAGCCATTTTTTTGAATCAATTTGTGAGTAAGCCTTGGTCTTGACTGGCTACAATGAGTCTTTCCTCATCAAATGGAAGTCTCCCGCTCTTGAGCCATTGGAGTGAAGCATCCCTGTCTATATATTCCTGTTTAAGCTCTTCCAGAAACTTTCCTGCTCTTTTATGTTGTTCCCATCCTTGCTTTCCTGTGTCTGTTTCGATTTCGGTGTATTTCTTTCTCTTTTTTCTTGCAATCTGTGTTGCTGGATTATCATATACCTCGGCAGTATTTTCCAGTATGACACCCCCAAGGTTTTCGGCAAGCTTCGTGACTGAGGTTTGTTGAGGTAGACGTTCATGGTGGTCCCTCACTATTTCTATTGTCATATCTGTTGAGCTTTTAATATACTTCCCCATGCTTACTATGGTGGCTCGATATGCATGGTTTATTTCAGTGAGACCGAGGCCACCCTCTCTTCGTGGAAGGTATATCCTGTCCATACATTGATTTCGGTATATTATTTTATGCAAGGTTAGGAGTTTCCTGGTCTTTGTATCTAGCCTATTGATACTGTATTGGGGCCAGTCAATAATACCAAACTCATATGTGATGACAGGGATTGCAAGTTGATTTATGGCAGTTATTTTGTTTTTCGGGCTTAATTCGGATTTGAGTATCTTTTTAAGGCGTGATGTGTATTCTTGTTCAACCTTATGTCTCATTTTTTCATGCTCCACAGTTAGATTTTCCTCTATACCGAGGTACTTATATGTGGCATCCTCTCCTAGGTCTTCAATCAAGCCATCATTGAACCGAATATTTTCGGATGTCGTCTTTTTTCCTTTTTTTATTGTGCATTTGGCACATTTGTCAAATCCAAACTCCATGCAGACATCCTCTGTAAAAGTCTTTACATTTTCAATCAGAGAGACAAGCTTTTTTTCTGTCTCTGCATAGAGTTTGAGATCGTCCATAAAAAGTAGATGATTTACTCTTTTACTTTTTCTTTTTTCCTTCCCCTACTAAGACTGTACCCAGCATCACATTTTTGAGGAGCTTGCTGAGTGGGTCAATAGTAAGGCAGAAAAGCAATGGTGACAGGCTATCACCTTGAAATATACCTCGCTTGACACTGAGATTTGAAGTTTGTATTGTCCCTTCCATGTGGTGTAGAGCCATTGATGTTTGCAACATGGTCATTTGTTTTTTAAGGAATGTCCTTATGCTCTCATCAACATTATATATCTCCAAACATCTCAGTATCCAGGAGTGAGGCACACTATCTAATGCCTTCTTATAGCCTATCCAAGCCATTGATAAGTTTCTTTGACGCTTTTTGCAGTGCTCCAGGATGGTTTTGTTGAGGAGCAGTTGGTCCTTTGTACCAAGTTTATTCCTGGTGCATCCCTTTTGTTCGTTTTCAAGGTCCTCACCCTCGGTCAGGTGTTGATAGATTGCATTTGCAATCATTCCTGTAAGCCACTTGTATGTGGTTGAGAGGCAGCAGATAGGCCTGTATTTATTGGGCAAGTGAGTCTCTTGGCTCTTGGGTACCAGAGTCGTTTTACCAAGAGTTAACCATTCTGGTGGATCTTCCTCACCGCTGACAACACGAGTAAATGCCTGTGCATAATGTTCATGAAGTGCTGTGAGTTTTTTAAGCCAGAAATTTGGGATCTTGTCAATTCCTGGGATTTTAAAGTTGCCAAAATGGGTGATTTTTTCCTTAGAGCATCTTTCGTGATTTTTAGTGGTGGCATATTTTGTTTGCCCTTAACAGCCTCTTTAATTGTATATATCCACTCCCTCTCTGTGACGGTGGCGAATTTACCTTGATTTCCTCTTTAATTAAATTTCTGTACACCATCCTTGGGTTCTTGCCAAACAACTCATTCAATGACTTGGACTCAATTTTCTGTTGTTTGTTTTTAATTTGTACAGCTAAAGCTTTTATTTCAGCTTGGTTTTCTGCTATTTTAGCTCTTAGCTTCACTTGGTTGTGAAGAGAATAGTCAGTTTTAAGTTTATTCATCTTCTTTTTTAATTTTTTCCCGGGGCTGTCACATAACAGAAAGGCAGATATCCGGGATGTTTCCTTTCGGAGTTTTAATATTTTCTGTTGAAGCCTACTTTTCCAGACTGGTTCTTTTGTTTTGGCCTCAAATTTTCCCTCTTTTTTCTCTTTATGCTGAGGTAAAAGTTTCCTCTGCATAAACCATGGTGCCCCAAAAGTTGCATGGTTTGTTTCAGTAAATGACGCATTAGTTGGGACAATTTTTGTGAGAGCATCATTCACTTTCGTAACAATGATCTTGAAGGCTTTGGTACAATTTATTTTCACCAGTCTGGGTCGATCTCCAACAGCCAGGCATCGTGCAATTTCTATTTTATTCGCCAGTTCTTCCTCCAGCTCAATCTGGTCGCCATCCAGTGTCATGTTTACAGGTGGGGCATTGCGGTGTTGTTTTTGCCCATGTTTTAGTTGAGATATTTTCGGAGGTGAGTCTTGAGGAGAGTTACTGTCGTTTATTGGGCATTGCCCTTGATAACGCGTCTCCTCTGTCAATGTTAGGTCTGAGACCATGTCGGGTAGTTGAGATGAAATGGGTTCTGGTGTAATATCACTGGGAAGAGGGATGGGGTTGCTTATTGGGCAGATGTGATCCTCAATCATCAAGTGAATGTCTCTAATCATGCTGGAAATCTGCTCCGTAGAGAAAGCATAGTTCTTCATAAAGTTAAACTTCTGGCATGTGAGTTTTTCTCTTGCGATGCCTTTTTTATTTGGACAATGATGCTTAAAGATTTTCTCCAGTGTGAGTTCTCATATGTCTCACTAAATTTCATTTTCTAGAACAAGATTATCCACACACTTCACAAGAATGTGGCTTTTCCCCAGTGTGAGTTCTCATATGTGTCACTAAATGTGATTTTTGAGAACAAGAATATCCACACACTTCACAAGAATGTGGTTTTTCTCCAGTGTGAGTTCTCATATGTGTCACTAAATGTGATTTTATAGAACAAGAATATCCACACACTTCACAAGAATGTGGCTTTTCCCCAGTGTGAGTTCTCATATGTGTCACTAAATGTGATTTTATAAAACAAGAATATCCACACACTTCACAAGAATGTGGCTTTTTGCCAGTGTGAGTTCTCATATGTCTCACTAAATCTGATTTTATAGAACAAGAATATCCACACACTTCACAAGAATGTGGCTTTTCCCCAGTGTGAGTTCTCATATGTGTCACTAAATTTGATTTTCTAGAACAAGAATATCCACACACTTCACAAGAATGTGGCTTTTCCCCAGTGTGAGTTCTCATATGTGTCACTAAATGTGATTTTTGAGAACAAGAATATCCACACACTTCACAAGAATGTGGTTTTTCTCCAGTGTGAGTTCTCATATGTGTCACTAAATGTGATTTTATAGAACAAGAATATCCACACACTTCACAAGAATGTGGCTTTTCCCCAGTGTGAGTTCTCATATGTGTCACTAAATGTGATTTTATAAAACAAGAATATCCACACACTTCACAAGAATGTGGCTTTTCCCCAGTGTGAGTTCTCATATGTGTCACTAATGTTGATTTTTGAGAACAAGAATATCCACACACTTCACAAGAATGTGGCTTTTCCCCAGTGTGAGTTCTCATATGTGTCACTAAATGTGATTTTCTAGAAAAAGAATATCCACACACTTCACAAGAATATGGCTTTTCCTCAGTGTGAGTCCTCATATGTGTCACTAAATCTGATTTTCTAGAGAAAGAATATCCACACACTTCACAAGAATGTGGCTTTTCTCTTTTGCTTTCTCCAGTGTGAGTTCTCATATGTCTCACTAAAGAATATTTTACAGAACAAGAATATCCACACACTTCACAAGAATGTGGCCTTTTCTCACTGTGTACTTGCATGTTTTACTAAACTTTATCCAGGTTCAATATTATGTATTCTGTTATGAATATTACAGAATTTCACTTCAGCATTATTTCGAAAATATTCTCCTTCACAAGAATAAAATATTTTTTACCTAGCAATTGACGTAATCGAATATTGTACAATATTGTCTTTGCAAAAGCCTCATACTTTTCTGTGATTTGTGATTATCTTGTTTATAGCTTTTCATTCATTTGAACATTAAGCACATATACCGCATATGTGAATATTATCTTCAAGGTGTGTGTGATTTTCTACACTATTTCCAATAATTATTTTTAATAGTGGTATTCGCATACTTATATATGTGTTGTCTTTCATATCAATAATTTTCTATAGTAAAACATACTGATCCATGAAAATGTAATAATATATAATGATATATATACATATTCGCATACATATATGTGTTGTCGTTCATATCAATAATTTTCTATAACAATCACCAAACAGGAACATCTGTAAATAAAAGAAATAAATAATTTCAATATTTTAGTATCATCGTTTATATATTGTTTTTTATCAAATCTTGTTTACTCAAACCTTTATATGATACACAGAAGGAAATTATTGCATGTTTTATAATTTGGCACAGAAAGAGTCGATACAGGTGTTTTTTAACATATACTTTAGAAACAGTTACCCTAGAATTTTATGATATTCATCATAGTGAAAACATAGGAAACACACACACACACATATATATATATATATATAGAGAGAGAGAGAGAGATATTGATATACATATATATATATTGATATACATATATATATGTTGATATACACATATATATATATATTGATATATATATATATATATTGATATATATATATATTGATATACATATATATATATATATATATGTTGATATACATATATTGATATACATATATATATATATATATATATATGTTGATATACATATATTAATATATATATATTGATATATATATATATAGAGAGAGAGATATTGATATGTATATAGATACAAAGACATCCCTTCCCATAATTCCCTTGCTATCTTTGTCTCTTTCCTGCACGACCACCATGAAGTGAAGACGCATATTCTGTCTCTCCATAAATGGGGAGAGCACCGCCTCCCTTTATACTAGTTAGGTTAGTTAGCTTTGAAAAGCCTATTGTCCAGTTTTTAATTGTAAAAGTTTTTGTATTACATATTTTGTAAATTCCAGTCAGAACGTCACCAAGGGTGAAGAGGTCAAGACGTTTCCTGGGAGAAAAGGGAGCAACACAGCACATTCAACATATCAGGTATGCTTTTCTTGATACAAATACCCTAATGACTGGCCCACCTTTACGACATTTATTATAACACGTCTGTCGGTCATACACCTCAGTGACCGGCTGATAGTGATATAAGAGTAGCATATCGATTGCAGCTTTTTACAATCATTTTTTATAAACAAAACGTTTGTTACGCTGTTGGGAGATCAGAGTCTACATGTTAACTATTCTGTACTTTTATCTAAGAAATTAATAAACAAAGGATGCGGTTGTTACGTTGTTGGGAATTAGAGTCTTCATGTTAACTTTTCTGTACTTTTATCTAACAAATTAATACACAATTAAAAATTCAAAGTGAAAAATCGTTGGATTTTTTATTGTCATCATACAACAAACGTATTTAAAAAAAATATTCGTTTGAATGTTAAATGCACATTTAAAAGTCAAAGTGAAAATTTGTTGATTTTTTTATTGTCATCATACAACAAACGTATTTAAAAAATTATTCGGTTGAATGTTAAATGCACATTTAAAATTCAAAATGAAAATTTGTTGGATATTTTTATTGTCATCATACAACAAACGTATTTAAAAAATTATTCAGTTGAATATTAAACGCACATTTAAAATTAAAAATGAAAATGTGTTGGATATTTTTATTGTCATCATACAACAAACGTATTTAAAAAATTATTTAGTTGAATGTTAAATGCAAATTTAAAAGTCAAAGTAAAAATTCGTTGGATTTTTTTGTTGTCATCATACAACAAACGTATTTAAAAAATTATTAGGTTGAATGTTAAAAGTCATATTTAAAATCCAAAGAAAAAATACGTTGGAATTTTTTATTGTAATCATACAACAAACATATTTAAAAAAATATTTGGTTGAATGCTAAATACAAATTTTAAAGTCAAAGTGCAAATTCGTTGGATTTTTTAATTGTCATAATATAACAAACCTATTTAAAAAAATATTCGGTTGAATGTTAAATACAAATTTAAAAGTCAAAGTGAAAATCTGTTATGCTGTGGATTTTATATACGTATTCAAAAGTTGGACTTTGGAAAAAAATTGATGCTATTGAGAAGTTAAATATGCATTCAAATCTCGGACTTGTGATTATTTGTCGGACTATAGAGAATTTTTTATTTGCACATGCAAGTCAAAATTTGAAAATTAAATATTCTATAGAACTTATAATGCAGATAAGATTCCAGTTTTTTTTAGAATTATGTCGTATTTTGTCCACTATAGAGCATCAGTTCTTTTAGGTCTGCCACAAGGGATTGTTGCGACTTGTGCCGTAGGTAACACAAAAAGTATAACCTCATTGGTCTGGTTATGTTAGAAAACATTTAATTTCCACTAATCACAACTTCGGAATGATTAACCACACCTTCAGTCCGATATTGTGACTTATTATACCCAAGTTATCCAATCGAATGAGTCGAACATAATGGCTACCTCAAGCATAAAAAGATCAACATTGCCATAAACATTTTCTTTACAGATAAATGTCGTCCATCACTTTTTCAGACAAGTAGATTATTTGGTTCAATGTTAAATCACAGGAAACATGAGTTGGAACAATTACATCGAGGGCATTGCCAGGGCCGCTGCAAGGATGGTGGGCTCTCTCTACCGTGCTAGAAAACTACTAACACCCGAAAGTATCCTGTACCTCTATAAGGCAACCATTCGCCCATGTATGGAGTATTGCTGTCATATTTGGGCTGGTGCATCGGCTACTAATCTCTCGCTCCTTGACAGGGTTCAATAGAGAGTCGAAAATCTGATAGGCCCTAAACTGGCATCTAAGCTTCAGCCTCTGTCCCATCGACGAAACGTTGCATCCCTCTGCCTGTTCTACAAGTATTTTAATGTTGAATGCTCTGATGAACTGCAAGCAGTTGTGCCCTCACGACGTGAACACCCTCGACAGACCCGACAAGCTGCAAAATCCCACCCCCACACTGTAGAGATCCCTAGATGTAAAAGATCTTTCTACTCCGGTAGTTTCTTCCCCAGAACCGCTAGACTTTGGAATTCCATTTCAGGTCACTGCTTCCCCAACTGTACTGACATGCAGAAGTTCAAGTGCAACGTGAACCAACATCTTGCTGCCCAAATCCCTACATAGTACCCCAGTAGTTGTTTCCCCTGATAGTAGCCCCCTACACCAAAGTGGCAATGTGCCTTGTTTGGGGTGAAAATGTAATAAAAAAATGCACATTTAATAGTCAAAGTGAAAATTAGTCATGCTGTGGACTTTATATGAATATTTAAAAGCTGGACTTTGGAAAAATTGATGCTCTTAAGAAGTGAAATATGAATTCAAAGCTCGGACTTGTGATTATTTGTCGGACTATAGAGAATTTTTTATTTGCACATGCAAATCAAAATTTGAAAGTAAACATTCTATAGAACTTACAATGGCAATTCGAGTGTGTGATGCTGCAATACGGTTATATTTTAAATTCAGTTGTATTTGATCAAAAAAAGTCGTTGCTGTAAAAAGAACTTTCTATGCAATTCAGTTGACTTGTTTGGAAAAACTCGTCGTTTTTAAATAAGAAATTTAGAAAGAAATTTGATTGTATCTGCTGAAAAAAGTTTTAGCTCTGAAATGAAGTAATTAAAAATTTGTCTTTAAAATGAAGAATTTTGGAAATGTGATTCAGGTTTCTCGTATTAAGGAGGAGGAGTCACGTATCTATCTGCGTCTAGCCAAGTACTGTGGGTTGGGAAGCACGAATAGCAGGGATATTTGTGTGGACTTGGATTCAGAAAAAGCAGGGATATTTGAATGGGCTGGGAAGCGTTACTAGCAGGAATATCTGAATGTTAGGAAGTGAGGCTAGCAGGGATTTCTGAGTTGGCTAGGAAGTGAGACTATCTGGGGTATCTGAGTGAACTAGGAATGAGACTAGCAGGGATATGTGAGTGAGCTAGGAAGTGAGACTAGCAGCGATATCTGAGTTGGCTATGAAGCAAGATTAACAAGAATATCTGAGTGGGTGAGGAAATGGGACTAGCAGGGATATTTTAATGGCTAGGAAGCGAAACTAGCCTGGTTGTAGGTTTATGAGGTTAACTTTAAGGATCGGGGGGGATGTGGTTTAATGTGATTTGCATGAGAGAATATAAGGCCAGCAGTCAAGATGGCGGCAGTTGAGTTCTAGAAAACAGGAATGAAAATGATAGAACTCACAATGTCATCTCAATGCTGATAAGATTCCAATTTTTTTATGAGAATTATGTGGTATTTTTCAACTGAGTGGGATAAGAAGTGAGACTAGCGGTAATATCTGAGTGGGTTAGGGAAGCAAGTCTGATCATGTGACTTTTTATACCCAAATTATCCAATCAAATGAGTCGGACGTAATGGCTACCTCAAGCATAAAAAGAATCAACATTCCAACAAACATTTTCTTTGCTTAAGCTCTTCCAGACAGTCGCAGGTAAATGTCGTGCCTCACTTTTTCTGACAAATAAATTGTTAGGTGAAAGTAGAGAATAGTTAAAAACATGTGGGTTTTAATCCTACCTTCGTAAAATCAAAACAAAAATCGATACAAGGAATTCCCTCTCCCTTTTCCTGCCATAAAACTTTTAAACTGCGAACGATTACATGTCTCTTTGACTGAAATTTGGACAGGAAGTAGGTGCTTTATTTATGTTAAATTTATATAACAAAGTCTTAAATATTTATAATTTGTTTTTTTTTCTATTTTTCGGGATATTTTTTATGGCTTTTCAGACGCAATTGGAGGGGGATATTCGGTTATAGAACTTGTATAGTTTTTTAATAGGTGCTTATGCAGTTTAATTAACCGCTTTAACATAAGTAACACGCCGACATTAACCGAGCAGAAGAACTGTTTAATATTTTACAAAAACTCTGTTTACATTTGGTGGAAGGTGGTGAAGGGGGATGCATGGCCGCCACAACATCCCCGCCCCTCCACCGCCTCCCACTAAATGTAAACAGAATTTTTGTAAAATATTTAACAGTTCTGCTGCTCAAACCAGTTAATTAAACTGCATAAGCACTTGTTAAAAAAATTATACAAGTTCTATAATTGAATATTCCCCTCCAAAAAAGAACGAAAAACAAACCGGCAGTCCCCCCCCCCCATAAAAAAATAAAAAGGTGACCATGAAGTAAGTGCATTTCTTTATATCTTGGAAACTACTTGTTTCCTGGAATTTTTAAAGTTAGTGGTAATTTTAAAGGATATTCCGAGGGTGGAAAGAAAGCTACCCCCCCCAAAAAAAAAACTCATGGCCACAAAGTGGGTGCTCATTTTACGTTAGAATAATATAGAAAAGTGATCCCCTACATTTTTTAAACTAACATTTCTTTATATCTTGGAATCTAATCGTTTGCCATCATTTTAAACATTAATTTCGTTTTAAGCGACCCCGAAAACCTATATGAGTTGTAATTTTAAATGAATTTTCGAGGGTGGAGTAATTCTTCATATTTACCGGAAGATTTTTGTTATTTTTTAATCGGAGATTCGGTACTTGTACAGTTTAACCAAGGCATTAAAAAAAATGAAAATATCATAAAATGTTTAAATTGTATGGATCCGTTATGGAACGAAGTTCTAAAAAAAAAAATAAATAAATAAAAAAATAAATAAATAAAAAACAAAAAAAAAACAAATAAATAAAAAAATAAAAAATTAACTTAATTTCATCATTGTTTTTATTTTATTTTTATTTTATTAATTTATTTTTTTTTTGCAGGGGAAAAACCAATTTGTTCTGATACCGACTAAACGGTTCGATGTTTAGGAAGAAAAACTAGTAGTAAAACTGGGGAGGGGGATGTCAGTGCTTTAACTAGAGTTATCTCCCCGTGGCGTGTTCAATAAATTTCACAATGGCTGACTTCAACGCGCTCTCATAAAAACGTGTTTTTCCGCTGTAAAAAAAAATAAATAAAACTACTCGATCAAATTAAGTGAAATTTTTTTTCGGAGATCTTCAGTCTAAAACGGATACGTACAATATAACCTTCTTTTAAATATTTTAATTTTTTAATGTCTTGAAGGGAATCAATAATTTTATTAGGTTGCAAAGAAAATAAACCATTTTTAATTTTTAAGATTTTGTGTAAAAATGTCCGAATTGTTTTCCTATAAAGTTTAGATTATATTTGTCAATTCTTAAACCTTTTAGGGTATTTCTATTGTAAATTTATATTTCGTATTAAATTCATTCAATTTTAATTTTTTATGTCTGATTAAACTGTACAAGTACGGAGATTCATATATTTTCATTCAAGTTTGTTATAAAGCATGGCGGAATCAATATTTTTATTGGATTGCAAAAAAAAATTCCATTTTTAATTTTTAAGATTTTGTGTAAAAATGTCCGAATTGTTTTCCTATAAAGTTTAAATTATATTTGTGAATTCTTAAACCTTTTGGGGTATTTCTATTGTAAATTTATATTTCGTATTCATTAAAAAAAAAATTCTGAGGTGCAAAAAATAAACTGCTTTTCTGTTTCAGATTATTTCTAAAAGTTATTCAAACGGATGTTTTAAAGTCGTAAAAATAACTTACCTTTTATATTGGATTGCAATAAAAAAAAAAAAATTATTTTAATATTTAAAAGTATTTTTAAGTTGTTAAATGATATATATATATATATATATATATATATATATATATATATATATATATATATATATATATATATATATATATATATATATATATATAAAGAAAGAAACTTACCTTTCATTCAGAAAATTATCGTTTTTTTTTCTTTTGTGTTCAAAACAGAAAATTTGTTTGTTATGATTTTTTTAGTAAATTGGTACAGCTTTTGTTGTGTGTGTCCAATTCATTAAGAAATAAAATATATGAAAATATAAAAGAATCAAAATTAAAAAAATAAAAACACGATTTAAACGTGAAATTATTTAAAGAGAAAATCAACTGCTAAAGAACAAAGAACTTCAGGTCATCGTAATAAAACGTAAGGACGTAAGGGCATGGTAACACGGTGAAATCAGTATTTCGTTCCTCGTGTAAAAATGTCCGAATTGTTTTCCTATAAAGTTTAGATTATATTTGTCAATTCTTAAACATTTTGAGGTATTTCTATTGTAAATTTATATTTCGTATTCAATTCATTAAAATAAAAATATGAAGCTTTAAAAATCAGGTTTATTTTTTTAGATAAAACATTTCATTATTATTTGGATTAGTCGAATTACTGTTAACGTCCAAAATGAGAACAGTATTCCGAATAATAATCCAAATAATGTTCATATTAAAAATTATAAAACTAAATATTTCACATAAACAAATCCAATAAGAGGAAGGAACTGCACAAACAGTGAAGTCAGTCAAATGACAAAAATAGATTTGGTCCAAGAAATTAAACTATGACGTCATGATTACGTAATGGGACTTGCAACTTATTGTTATCAAACTTGATTCGGTTAAACTTGCGATGACCTTCACTCATTATTCCAGACTTAAACTTGCTTATTAGTCTGCTTGTTTTACATAAAATCAGCATTAAACGGACAGCGATGAAAGTGTAATACCTGTTTCTAATTTGTTTGTTCATTTCATCCATGTTTTGCGCGTTATCATCATTGTAGCTAGTTCAAGAGAGGCTTTATTTGTCATGGGCTGTGCCATCCTCCCATGCATTAACGCCTTCTTTGATAGAGAAGTAGTTTAATGTTGTAAAATGATGCACCGGCTCCCGGGTGTGAATATGGTAGAGAATAGAAAAGGACACAAATCAATACTTTACAATCTACTGCTCGCCGTGTGACTTGATCAAACGCTCTTTTATTTACCTTATATTGAAAGAATTTTCCTTACCTCAATTCGGGGGGGGGGGTTAGGATTATCTATTTTCTTTGTAGAAGGGCTAATTAGCACATGTAAATGACAGGAGGAGTAGAGATTGTGTATATATATAGATCAGTTGGAACCAGTAGACGGTGGAACACGTCGGTAATCCTGGCTCATGGACACAATTTACGAATTATGTTACGATCCTCTATTTCCTGTTTTCCTCTGGCCAACCTAATATGTTAAAATTTTCTTTTGATGTGACTAACGTCGGAATTTAATTTTGGGAAGGCCAGAAGTAACAATGTGTCTCTTATTTTTTCGATTCCTTATCTATTACCTGCTACCCTTTGGCCAACCTAATATGTTAAAATTTTCTTTTGATGTGACTAACGTCGAAATTCAAATTCTGGGAAGGCCAAAGACACCATTTTTCTCTAATTAACAAAGAGTGAATCTCGGCCGGGATTCGTTTTATTCTTTTTTATTTTTATTTTATTTTTTCCACTGAGAGGTTATTTCCACAAATTTATTTGTATGGGAGAACACTTTACTTGTTTCCTTGGGCCTATGAAAGGTCTCGTTTAATATTGATATAAATGTTATCAGGCACAACGAGCCGCGACGCTAAAACAGCAACGTCGCAACTTTGAAGACCAGGTAAGAGAACTAACGTTATTTATTATTTTTTTTCTTTCTGTTTGTTGCTTTGTTGACTGGCGTTTGCAACGGTTCAGTTTTTTTGTCTGTAGTGATAATTCGAGCCCGAGCCGCTTTTAAGTTCCCATCATTTAGCCACATGTTTTCTAACAGTTTTTGCGACACTCGCTAACAGTGTTGGGTTCGTTTGGCTTAACCAGAATTTCTGGAGTTATTTAATATTTATTTATTTATTTTAATTTTTTTTTTTTTTTTTTTTTTTTACTTTTTATGGATTCCTTAGAGTTAGACAGCTGCCGACAGCAGCAAGCTGTGCTAAGAAATAAAATTAGTACAGAACTATGGGGATTACATGATCAAGCTACTTTGCCAATGGCAGTTTTTCAAGAACACCGGGAAATGATAATGGGATGGCTGGAACGCCTTGGCGAGTTGGAAAACAAGGTGACAGCTGTATGCTTGGACAGTCCTCCGAGTGTGGAGCTTAAAACTAATGATGTCTCGTTGGATAATGCCTTCCGATTTAGGAAGAACACTTTCCAGAAATTAAACGAGTTAAGGGAGAAGTTTGAGGGGAGTCGAACAGATAGGCGAGAACAGAGTTTGGGGTGGGGGTGAAATAGCCCCAGAATTTAGAGCTAATATGGAAGATACCTTTGATGGAGAACTATCTGATGATCGATTCGCCTTCAAAAATTTCTTGGCTGGTTTCTGAAATTGTGCTGAGGGCTTTCGCTCTGAGTTGACAAAGTTTCGCTTGTTGAAGAGTTGCCTAAAGGGTCAAGCTCTACATTTGGTGAAGCACCTTTCCACCACAGAAGCTAATTTTCCTGTGGCTTTGCAGCTGTTGGAGGGAGAATATTTGGATATACCAAATATTTTGGATCAGATGTTTCAGCAGTTAGTAGCATCCAGGCCAAAGGTGGATAGCCAGTTTTCTCAAGTTAAAGTTTATCTTAACCAAATCAGGTGTGCTTTGCTGGAGCTGAAAAATAGCTACCAGTTGGACTTTTCGGAACCGGCTTAATAAGTCATATTGTGTTTGTCCGGCTACCGGTTTCTTTAAAGAGAGAATTAATGAGAAAAACTGGAAATAGTTATCCCGGAATTGATGACATTGTTTCCTTGTCTAAGAATTTAATCAAGGATCTGGTGAGATTGGAGGAGTATTCACCCCCTTCTGGCAATGGCAGGTTTCGATCTGATCGATTTGTTCCAGGCTCTTACCCACCAAAAAGAGCTTTAGAGAACTTTTCCTCTAGGGGTGACACCCCACTATCAATGTCAACTTGTAAGTTTTGTTCTTCAGGCGGACACGACGGGAAATTATGCAAAAAAGTTTGCTACATATGAAGAGAGACTATCAAGGTGCAAAGAATTGCGCCTTTGTATTGCCTGTGCTGCGGAAAAACATTCATATGATAAATGTCCCAGTAACAAAAAGGGCTTCGCATATGGTTGTGCTAATTGTGGCTCGAAACGGCACTATACTGTAGTGTGCCCTAAAGATAGAGCCTCTTCGGAGAAAACTAAAGTAAATACCAATTTCCAGACTTGTGACACTCAACAGAGATCTATCCTTCCTATCTATAAAGTGGTTCTACATCGCAACAAGAAACGTTATGTTTGTAAATGTATACTTGATTCTGGAAGTCAACGTTCCTATTTTTCCAGAAGCATTCTGAAGGGATTAGATATTTCTTTAGAGTCATGTTATGACCGTCAATATACAATACAAACATTCGTGGGAGAGGAGAAAAAGAATTTAAGTGAGGTATTATTGCAGGTGGAAATGGTGCCTGGCACCAAAAGACCTTTGCCTGTCCTCATTGACTCCTCCTTTAATTTAAAGACCCAAATGGAATGGATTTAATATATAAGAATTTAAGAGAAGCCCATTTCCAATTAGCTGCTGAATTTGACAGAAAGGGACGTCTTTTTCCTATTCAAGGTCTAGTGGGGGTAGATCTGCTGCAGTTTTTGCACCCTTTAAGCCTGATAAGGTGCCAGAATGGTGTTGCCTGGGAGACCCCAAAGGGTACAGTGCCTTGGGGGAATTCGCTTAACTTCTTGAAAGAATCCCAGATAATGTCAATCGGAGAGGAGCGTTCACCACCCGTTGATTATGAAAAGGTCCTTGCCAGCATGAGTACTGTTTCCACTACAGCGGTGAACTTTGTGCTGGCACCTCAATATAATTATATAGATCTTATAAGGATACTTTTGAGAACACCTCAGTGGAAAGAGGGTTGGACAGTTTGTTTAGTTTGGAACTTATGGGGCTCACTGAGGAGGAAACTTTTTCAGATTTTGAACGTAAGAAGGTAAAGGAGTTCCAAAACTCTGTGGTCATAGAGAACCAGTGTTATTATGTCAAGCTTCCTTGGTGGGAGGACAAGATTGGCAAAGTTCCATCTAATTATTCGGTTGCGTTAGCAGTTTTGAACCGTGTGTTGAATAAACTGGAAAAAGAAAACAAATATAGGAAGTATTTGAATGTTTTCCTGGAACAAGAAAGGGAGGGCATTGTGGAGAGAATTGTGGTTACTCCGGAAGAGTATGAAAAATATGTATGGATACCACACAGTCCTGTATATAAAACTGAAGAGCAAAGCACTACAAAAGTGCGGCCTGTGTTTAATTGTTCATCGAAGCCCAAGGGTGGAATCTCGATTAATGAGGCTGCCTACCCCGGGGTGAACTTGATGGGAAGTTTCCTGCAGTTGTTCTACACTTCCGCTCTAATGAGTATGTCTTGCTTATTGACATCCGCAAGGCATTTTTGCAAATTAAACTCCTCACTGAGGAGGATAAAACTCGATTTTTTTTTTCTTACAATAGGAAAAAACTTGGTATGCTTTAGATATACCACCTTAATATTTGGCTATAATGCCTCTCCGTTTATATTAAATTTCCTTTTGAAGCATCATGCGGACCGTTATCCACAAGATGAATGCTCCAAAACTATTGGAGAAAATTTTTATGTGGATAACCTTATTAAAACAGGGAATGTTCCTGAGAACGAGCCGCGACGCTAAAACAGCAACGTAACAACTTTGAAGAGTTTAAGACTCTTTTTTTTTTGGTGACCATATACGAACGACCATAAAAAGACGAAGAAAACGCTTACAACCTTTTCAGAGAAAATGAATTTTAATTCGGACTCTAATCTTCGGGCGAGAGAGAGCCCAACACTTGAACCTTTTGAAGGTTTTGTTTGTTTTGAAGAAAGGTCGATTAAAGGACAGAGAAGAGAAAAAAACATGGAAAAAACTCTTTCTATGTTATTCCCCCCCCCTTTCAGAATCCCCTTTTTTCAAGTAAGCCGTTCTTATTTATTTTAAAGGAAAAGAGAATGCCCCCCCCCCTTTGGAAAGTCTAATTTCGAGTCTCCATTACAAATTATATTTCTTCCTTTTTTTGTATTTACTTCAATTGAATTTGAACTTTGTTCGTTATATTTTTTTCTGTAACCTTGTTAATGTGGTATTTTTTTACATTTGCTTTTGGGAAGCAAAACAGCAACCAGTTTTTCCAAAATAAACTTTGGAATTTTTAAAATTCAATTCAAGGTCATTTATTTATTTATTTATTTATTTATTTGTGTTGTTGCATTACTATTTTCGTTTTTGTTTTTTTAGTACATGTTTTTCAACAAAGTCGAATTTTTCAAAAATAAAAAATATATAAAAGCAACGTTTTTGTAAGAATAAACCGATGTTATTTATTTTAAGCAATATATACAGAACTTTTTTTAATTTATAACTATTTTGAAAAAAATAAACACTTAAAAAAACAGAATATATTTATTTTTTTAAAGCTTAAACAATATAAATAAAGTAGAATTATTTTTATAAATTTAAAGAGTAAATTTTAATTTGGTTTTCCCCTTAACATTTTCTCATAAAATGACGACTCTGAAGTTTTCGGGTATGCTGAAAACGAATATCGCATTTAACTTTTCTTCAAATATGTCGTTTTTCGGATTTGAAGCAATGTATTTTTTTTTTAAAGCGATGACCTAAATTTATTGTTTTTCTCAACAGTTAATTTCCTATTTAAATAATTTCACGTTTTATTCGTGTAAATTTTTTTTTTGTATTGATTTTTTTTTTGTATTAAGAATGAACAAAGATAATAAACTTTATAGGAAAACAATTGGACACGCTTCAATAATGAACGAACATTTTTACACGAGGAACGAAATAATGATTACACCGTGTTAAGATGACCTAAATTCATTGTTCTTTAGCAGTTGATTTTCTTTTTATATAATATCACGTTTAAATCGCGTTTTTCATGATTTAATGTTGATTCTTTTATATTTTCATATATTTTATTTCTTAATGAATTTGACACACGAAACAAAAGTTCGGTAAATTTACTAAAGAAATCTTTACAAACAAAACAAATTTTCTGTTTTGAACACAAAAGAAAAAAAACGAATTCATCCCGATTTTTTTTTTTTTTTCGTATTGAACTCCTGGAATGAAAGGTTAGTTTTTTAATCTTTTTTACGCTTATAAAACTATTCAATCACTAACTTTTAAATTAATTTTAAAAATTTAAATAAGTTTATTGATTCCACCATTCTTTATATCAGACTTGAATAAAAAATATGAATTCCTAATTAAAAAAGAGCAAATCACCTTAAATATATTATTCAATCGGACATTTGAATTTTGATAAATATGCTTATTTAGTAAAATACTACTACTACTACTAATAATAATAATAATAATAATAATAATAATGCTTATTTTAGTAAAACTTATATGACTTTTGAGCAAATAATAATGTTTTCGATAATGACAAAAATTTATTTCGAAGTTTATCAAATTGTTAAACAACTGAACACAAAAACTGATTTTTTTTATATTTAATTGTTTTAACATTTTTTTTATCTGTTTATTGTCTGTCTTATTTTGTCGCTAGAGAATTATGTTTGCTATTTTAATGTTGATCAATTTCTTTTATAAAGTTTACATGAAATGAGCCCCCATTTATTGACCATCATCAATTAGAAGAAACTTAATGTAGAAAAAAATAATACCCCTGAAAATTAAAATATACTTTTTTTTTTTATATTGCATAACAAAAAAATATCCGCAAAGAAAAAACTAAAACAAACAAACAAACAAAAATATTTAAAGATTTTAGATTTAAATTAACACCGTGTTACGATGACCTAAATTCATTGTTCTTTAGCAGTTGATTTTTTTTCGGTGCTAATGCAGAGAGTGGTCCGCAAATGGGAGATAACTTTCTTACGTAAATTTAACGTACAATGAACTTTCACCCCATGGTCAATTATGGGTCAACGAGACATATTGTCCGTGTTTGCAGTTTCACATTTTCGGGCGGTGGTACGAGGGGGCCATTTTGATTTTTCTTTATTACGCTTTTGTGGTGGTGGTGGGGGGTCCATGCGCTGTTAACTATTCTGTACGTTCACCTAACAATTTAATAAACGAAAGATACCGTAAAAATATAATTAAGCATAACAAAACTTTACAAAAAGTGTCACGATGACATATATTAGATTTATTCTTGCAAGTATTTGATTTAATTTTCGATTCATGAGCGATATTCGGAACTCCCAAAATGACCCTTTCATGTCAGTCAATTCTTCTTTTTCTAACGGAATATTCAGCAGTACTTTTTTCAAAGTAAAAAATAAATAAATAAAATATAAGTTAAAACTTAATAAAAAAACTTATCCAGGTTGGAAGAAATTAATTTATATTGCATTTGGTAACATTTATTTGTAATATAAGTTTATTTTTATTTTTTTTGTCAATGTCGATAACACACCAATGTACAACTTACCGTTATAATGTCCATTTTTAAAAGTTTTCGTCTCTGTTATGAACGAATATCACATTCAAAATTGGGCCCGGCAAACACTTTTTAAGATATCGACATCTTCATAATCCAATGGTGTCTTTAGTAGTTTTCAATGGCGGCCATTTTGCCCGGCTTAAGCATTTTTTGTGCTATTTTTCGTTTTTATTTATTTTTAGAGGGTATTCAATTATAGAACTTGTATAGTTTTTAACAGGTGCTCTTGCAGTTTAATTAACCGTTTTTCCGTAAGTAACGTGTCGATATTAACCAAGCAGGATCCGTTTAATAATTTCACAAAAATTTTGTATATCTTTGTGTAGGGATTGAGTTATGATCCATAACATCAATTACAATTTTCATTTAACTCATCAAGTGCCTCATCTCTCACAATGTCGTCTACCAAGCTCTTGCTCTCTCTCAAAATTATCACATAAAGATAAAAGAATTACATATACCATACGTTCCCTTTTAAGCACAATACTTTACTGTTTTTATGCTCAGCTAAGAAATTTTACAAAAATTCTGCATTACTTTGTGTACGGATTGAGTTATGCTTAATACAATCCATTAAAATTTTAAGCGCAAGACGTGACTCTTTTTATGCGCAACATAGAAAGGCAAGTCCTATAAGCTCGAACGTTTCAAAATGGTTCTTATTCTCATCAGAGGGTTAGTTAACCTTTGAATTAATAAATGTTTGCTCCAAATATTTTCTTCAAAATATAAAACTTTGTCAAACAGAAAGGTTGAACATATTATTGAAGGATGTAAGTAGAATCATTTTTATATTGAATAGAAAAAGCTGTTCGTAAGTTCGTTTGTTTTTTTTTTTACAAAAAAGGTCACCACTTATCAAGGTCAGGAGGCCACTAGAGAATAAGGGTTATTGAGTGTACAGTAGAAAATGGGATAATTTCTTAGTAATCGTTAGTAGTAGAAATTTGGTTAATTGGATTATTTATTGGGACGGTTCATCAAGAATTTGTTTACATTGGACTTGAAATCAACCAAATTGTAGTCAGCTGGAAAACAGACATACAGAAGACAGTTTGAGAGGTGCGCAGTTCTGATGAAGATGCTTTGCTCACGGAATCTACGTTTCAGTTTAGGCACCGATGAAGAGTGGAGAAAATTATTGACAGTGATTTCAGCTAGACGGGTGTTTTTCGTGAAAGATTGACAAGGGAGGGCCATAAATTTGAGCTCAGACGAGCACTTGCCATGGAAATAGCGATAAAGCAGAGACATGCTCGCTATTTCTCTTCTTTGGGAAAGAGGTTGTTGGGAAAAGAAAAGAGATTCCTTTACTAAGCTTTACTATCCTTGTTTTATCGTTATGTCCATGGCAGGCGCTCGTCTGAACTCTAATCTCTGGTCCCCCCCTCGCCAATCTTTCATGAAAAACACCCGTGTGGCTGAATCCACTGTGAAAAATTTCCCCCACTTTATATCTGTGCCTAAATCAAAACACGGATTCCATGAACAAAGCTTCTTTCTTAGAACTGCACGCCTGTGGAACTCTGTTCCATCTGCCTGCTTCCCACTGGACTACAACTTGGATGTGGTGAAGTCCAACGTTAATAAATTCCTAAGGAACCGCCCCCTTAAGTAAACACTTAATCAAATCTCCACACTAACGTAATGTACTTGCAATAACCCTTATCCCTGAGTGGCTTCCGGGCCTTGATAAGTGGTGATCACTGTGTAAAAAAAAAAAGCTACAAAGTCTATTTTGAGCTTCGTCAAGGCATGGTAAGCTGCTTCTAGCAGCTCCTGCCCAGATGTGGCAACAGTACTCCATCATTGGACGTACTTGGTTCTTATATAGAAAGCGAATTGCATCAGGAGTGAGATATCTACTGGAGTGGTATAAAGATCCCACCATTTTTCCAGCAACCTTGGGAACAGATTTGATGTACATGTTCCATTTTAGATGAGGAGTAAATGTCAAGCGCAGAAGTTTGTCAAAAAGTGGGGCCTCCCCAAGACGGGAGCCATTCATTTCAATTGATGCCAGATAGGGATCAGAGCGTTGATGATATAAAGATAGAAGCTTGGTTTTAGATGCATTAAAAGTAACCAGCTAGTTCTTTCCCCATTGGACTACGTGCTCAAGATAAGAGGAAAGAGATGCGTTGCCATGGATGGTAGTGTCGTCAGCATAAATGTCTATGAATGATGTAAGTATGTGTTTTGGGAGATCATTGATGTAGATCAAGAAGAGAGTTGGAGCAAGGATGGACCCCTGAGGAACTCCAGCATTAATACTGAGAGCTTCCAATTTCTACCCATCAACCACTACTCTTACGAACCTAGGTGAGGGAAATGATTTAATAATAGAGAAAACATTTCCAGCTATACTCTGGCTTAAAATCTCGTAAAGTAGGCCTTTATGCCATACACTATCAAAGGCCTTTGGTATATCAAGACCAATTGATAGAAGCCTTTGAAGAGAGATTCGCTAATCTTATGAGATATAACCGTTAGCACATCTGCTGTAGATCTAGCAGAATGGAAACCATATTGTATGTCACTTAGAAGGTTATTTCTGCTGAGGTGGTTGACTACTTCATTATTTAACATGGATTCTAGCAACTTACTCATAACGCACAGGAGACTTATTGGTCTGTACTGAGAGGAAAATAACCGATTACTTGAATTCTTAAATACAAGGTTTTCCAGGGTGTTGGGAAGCAATTCTTTTTAAGACAATGCTTAAACAGTTTTATAAGTATGGGAGCTCTTTCTGGTTGCAACTTTTCCAACACTAATTGTAATGCTGTACGGGCCAGTTGCTTTATTGGATTCAAGGTTCTTGATTAGCTTGTCAACATCATGCACAGATATTTGTATGTCGCATAGCATGTTTTCTGTTACAGGAGGAAATACGGGAGGATGGATGACCTTGATAGAATTACCTGCAAAGTTCTCGGCAAAGAGTTTGGCTGTGTTTATGCTAAGGAAATTACCTCAGGTCCATTGATTATGGTTGGGATAGAACACACACTTCTGTTTAGGATGGTGTTTGCTATTTGCCAAAACTGGTGGGCACCTAGTCGCTGCTCAGCTATTTTGGATCGAACAGACTGAGTATACAACTATCTTGTATTTTTATTACTCTTTTACAGTGGTTGCTGGCAGTCCTGAAGGCGGCTTTAGTCTCAGTACATCTATTACGTTGCATACAATGGAAAAAGAGATTTCTGAGTGTTATGGCAGCAGCACATTCTGGATAGAACCATGGCTGGTTGTTACGTTGTTGCTGGAATATTTTAGAGGGTATGAATCTGTCTATATCTACAATTAACCATTCTGCCAGGTTTGATACTATAGAGGACACACCCTTTTTAAACAGAGCACAGAGGTAGATCAGATATAAATGTATCCCAGTCAGTCATAGAGTATAGATATACCATACGATGGAGAGGTATGTCTGAGGACTTATTGTATGTCACTTTAATCTTCACTGATACAACCAAGTGATCAGAGGATCCCAGTGGAGACAAAATAGAAGATGAACATAGCTCATGGCAAGTTGTGAGAAAAATGTCGGGCACACAGGTGGGGTCATGAACAATCTGAGTGAGGTCATAAGCAATGGAGAAATCGTTGCAAAACCTCCCCTATTCATCTGTCTTATTTGAGTGGGTTAACTATTCTATATTGTGGAGTTTCATTGAAGTTTCCACAGATGTGAATGTTAGCAGAAGTCAGTTTTCTCAGATATGCTCTTAAAAAGTGTATTGTGGAGCCGATAGAGGACACATATAAATGCAATGGTGTGAGCAAGTGCAACCTAAAAGCACATATAGAATAAATCAGGGTCTAAGCGAAACTAGCATTGGATCAACTATTTCCCTAGATGAGTTCATAGTTAAAGAATACTCTAACTTAACTTCCAAATCTTACCCCCAAGATCGCCATGGGCATGGAATATATGCCGATATTAAAGATGGCGTTCCATGTGGGAGGGACATCTCGAGAGAAGACCCTAATTTTTTCTTTATGTGTTTCTGGACTGAACTTGCTCACACTACTGCATTTGCTCTTTATCGCCCCTACAACAGTGGAGTTACTATCTTTAAAAGCATATCTGAGAAAATTGACCACATCCTGTCTGCTCATCTTTCAGCTAACCTTCACGTCTGTGGAAACTTCAATGTTCACAGTGGAATGGTTAACCTAATCAAACAAGACAGATGACAAGGAGATGTTCTGTCATGCTTTCTCCATTGTTTATGACCTAACTAAGACTCTTCACGAACCAACCTGTGTGCTTGATACCGACGATCAGTATGCAAGTGTCCTAGACCTTTTTTTTCACAACTTGCCTAAGCTATGTTCATCTTCCGTTCCGTCCTCACTGGGATCTTCCGGCCATACAGTTAATATAAAAATGAAATGTAATAAGACATATATCAATACACTTTTGCTGACTGGGATAGCTTTCGTACATTTATATTTGATCTCCTCTGCGTCCCATGTTTAATATGGATGTATCCTCTCAGACCTGACAGAATGGTTAATTGTAGGTATAGACCATTTCGTTCACTCAAAAAATGTCAGCAAAAACCTTACAGAAACCGTGGTTCTCTCCAGAATGTGCTTCTGCTATAGCGTACAGAAATCACTTGTTCTATTGCTTCCAAAGTAATAAATGTACTGAGACTAAAGCCGCATCCAGGACTGTCAGTAAAAACATAATAAAGAACCCAAGAGAGTTGTATACTCAGTCTGTCAGGTTCAAAGTAGCTGAGCACCGACTTGGTTCCCACCAGTTTTGACAAATAGTAAACAAGATCCTGAACATTAGCGTGTGCTCTATGCCAGCCACCATCACTGGAACTGAGGTAATCTCGTCAACATCACACAAAGCCAAACCCTTTGCCAAAAACTTTGCAGCTAATGCTACCCTATGTGATCAAGGCCGCCAACCCCCAGGATTTCCACCTGTGTCAGAAAAAACTCTGTGGGACATACAAATATCTGAGCATAGTTTTGCCAATCTAATCAAGAACCTTGATTCCAGCAAAGCAACTGACTCTCACATCATTCCTATTATAGTGTTGAAAAAGCTTCAACCTGAAAGAGCTCCCATACATATAAAGCTGTTTAAGCATTATCTTAAGGAGAATTACTTAACACCCTGTAAAACCGCGGCAGTATGCCCTGTATTTAAGAATTCAGGTGATTGGTCATCTTTCTCTCAGTACAGACCTATTTCTCATGTGCATCATGAGTAAGTTGCTGGAATCTGTGTTAAATAGAAAAGCAGTCAACCACCTCAGTAAAAATAAACTTCTAAGTGACATACAATGTGGTTTTCGTTCTGCTAGATCTACAGCAGATGTGCTACCAGTTATATTTTATAATATTAGCGAATCTCTTGAGAGAGGCTTACTTTGTAGGGCAGCTGTTCTTGACATAGCAAAGGCAAATGATAGAGTATGGCATAATAGTCTATGGCACAAGATTTCCAGTTACATTATAGCTGGAAATGTTTTCTCTATTATTAAATCATTTCTCTCTGATAAGTTCATAAGAGTAGTGGTTTAATGGCATAAATCAGAAGCTCATAGCATTTATGCTGGAGTCCCTCAAGGGTCCATCATGGGTCCAACTGTCTTCATAATCTACATCAATGATCTTCCAACTCATATCCTTAGATCATTCATAGAAATTTATGCTGAAGACACTATCGTATATGGCAGTACATCAAAGACTGTAAACGACCACGTTGTCTCTGATCCTCTCTCCTCTGATCTTGAGGATATGGTACAATGGGGAAAGAGGTTACTGGTTACTTTTAATGCATCTAAAACCAAGCTTCGATATGTATATCATGAACGCTCTGATCCCCATCTGTCATCAATTCAAATGAATGACTCTCATCTTAGGGAGGTCCCACTTTTTGACAAACTTCTGGGCTTGACCTTTACTCTTCATCTGAAATGGAACCTGTATATCAAATCTGTTCCCAAGATCGCTGGTCAAATGGTGGAATCCTTATACCACTCAAGTAGATATCTCACTCCTAATGCAATTCCCTTTCTATGTAAGAGCCAGGTTGTCCACGGATGGAGTATTGTTGCCACAAGTGGGCAGTAGGTGCTAGAAAAGACTTATCCTGCCTTTATGGAGTTCAAAATAGACTTTGTAGCCTCATACTGGGGATACCATTTTATCTTCCGCACAACCTCTTTCTCACTGAAGAAACGGTATGAGCTTGTCTCTGTTTTATCATTATTTCATGACAATTGCTCATTTGAGCTGCTGTCTATAGCCTCCCCTCGCCAAACTTTCAGGAGAAACACGTGCCTAACTGTAAACACTATCAATAATTTCCCCCACTCTTTATCTGTGCCTAAACCGAAATGCAGATTCCAAGAATAAAGTTTCATTCTTGGAACTGCACACCTGTGAAACTCTTTTCCATTTCCCTGCTTTCCGGCTGACTATAATATGGTCATTATCAAGTTCAATGTAAACAAATTCTTGATGAGCCGTTCCTCTTAATCCAATTAATCAAATGTCCACTAACAATTATTATGAAATTGTCCTATTGACCACTGTATGCTTACTAACCCCTATCCCCCAGTGGCCTCTTGGCCTTGATAAATGGTGACTCCTTTGCAGAAAAAACATAAATCAAACGTAGGTATATAAAATTTCAAATGTACAATTTTCAATGACTCAAAAAAATTATAATAATTTAAAACTTTTCTTAAACTTGAAAAAATATATTAATCATTGTGGGGAAACAACTTAAAAAACAACTGTTACACACTATGAAAAACTGTCACAAACTATTAAAAACTTGGGTCGCAAATTGAAATCCAACATGTTTCAACACTTTGTAAGAACATATTCTGTGGAGATCATAAAATTCTGTAAAGTTTCTTCCGTGAACAACTTGTGCTCTAGTTCTAATTAAATAACTTTATACCTCTTAAGTTTGCACTTTATAAACCACACACAAAAATCACCTAACAATGAAGTACAACTACACAATATATATATTGTCTGATTATTATGTGAAGATGAATTAGTATTGATACAACACATAAACATTTTAAAGGTCAATCGGTTTGGCAGGTGAGTTGTTATACACTCCTATAAACATAATACAGATTATCCAAGATACTATTGGTCTATTTTCTAAACAACTCTTACATCATTACCAATTTTATGACGTCATACCATCAGGCCTGAACATCATAAACCACATGCAAAATGGATAGTGGCAGTTGAAAAAGAGAACTAAGCTTTGTCAACCTGGACATTAGCAACGATTTATTCCAACGACGTCTGGTATTTTTCATGTAACATTATATCAATTTATAACTTCTTTTTAATTTGAATAATTTTTCTTTATTATTCTGTAAAAGAGCTCTTAAAAAATCAAAACCAATTTTATGACGTTTATGGCCTCAACATCATACACTACATGCCAAATGGATAGTGGTAGCTGAAAAATAAAAACAAAGGCTGGCCAATATGCACAATAGCTAATTTTATTGCAACTTCTTTTCAATTTGCACAATGTTTTTACTATCCTGCAAAACATAACTTTCAAAAAGGCTTTAAATTTGTGATTCAATTAAAACACAGAGTTCTTATTTACATAATGCAATTTAATGTCTGGGTAAAATTTGCTATACAAACAGTAAAGATGATATTTAATGACAATATGAATACTCAGCGTTCATTTAATTATCATATATTTTAAATATGAAATTTACTTATCCACTGTTAATTTTATTACTTTATATCATCTCAGCGCTATATAAACGACATTCAAAATTGTTTGCAGCAGATAAAACATTAGGTGTAACAACCCTCAAAACATTCAACGGTAAAGGGAGAAATACTTAAAAGTAGTTAACAAGCTGGTTGTAAGGACGAATTCACTACAATCAGCAGTGCTTGCCGCTCTGTCTAAACAAAACCATGGCTGACAATTAATGCACATTAAATATCGGCAAGATACAGAAACAAAGATTAACTTGTTTGACTTGTTGATCTTCATCAATTCTCTGTTCAGGGACCTCGTTATGAATGAAAAAAACTTTGGTTTCTTAAAATAAAAGTAAAAAAAGAACCCAATTCTGTTGTATTAAATTCGCTATTATGAGTATTTAAAATATGTCATGTTATGAAAATATCCAGTTTAATATCAAACTCATTATAAATAAGTGGCTTTATTTCCACACATATAACTTGAAGCGAAAGCTATTTTAAAAGACCATATTATTGTCCATTGCTAAGTAACTATATTATATATTGATTTGTATTATTAACTTTAATTTAATGCGTATTTAAATTCACTTTTATTGTATTATTGCTTATTATATTTCTATGGTTAGCAATATATTTTTTATTAATTTCAGTAGCAACTATGCTAGTTGCATGTATATTGAATAATTCCATACATATTAACATTTAAACAATATTATAACACGATCAGCTGGCGTGTAACCGACCCAGGTGTTACACTAAATCTCCTGGAAACAGTCCGCATGTGAAGATCTGTTATTTGACGTCTTTTATTCAGTAGCAACGATGGTAGTTGTATGCTTATTATACCTAAAATTCTTACTATATTATTGTTTATTTCACTTTATTAATTGCATAATTCCTTTATCTATTACACAATACTATGAATAGTATTAAACATTAAAACAATATGAATGTGAATTAAGTGTTTATTTCTCTGATTTTTAAATGTTTTATAAAGTTATGTTTCTTGTTTTGTTGGTACAATTAAAATAAACAATGATATAAAAATATTAAATTTCATTTATTATTATTTGCAGATGTTCCCGCTTGAATGTTTTCACTGAATATTAAGTGACCATCCTTATCTTTAAACAATATTCTATACATAAGTATTATTATTATTCTATATACAATTATGCTATAGATAATTATTTCCTTATGTGGCAGACAACAAAAACGCCTGCGCACAACATTAGGGTTATTTTATCTGGATTGTTTACCAAATTTAAATTTTTGTTTAATGTTTTATAAATCATAAGATATCAAATGTAGCATTTCAGAAAAATCTGCTAATTTACAAAAGAGAATATTTTAACTTTTACACAACGAAATATCTCTTATCAAATAAACTAAGCGATGCAAATTGAAATATCTTTTATCAAATAAATGAAAAATTAAACACAATTGAAATTTCTTTAGCATAAATTATGAATTGCATCAGAAAATCCAGATTAAAACTAAAAAGTCTGGATAAAATCTCATTGTTTATAATTTGCTAGTGATAATATTGGTCCAGGAGCCATTTAATTTAAATATGAATGCACACACAAGGAAAAAGCCATATTATTGCGAAGTGTGTGGATATTCTTGTTTTAAAAAATCATATTTATTGAAGCATATGAGAACTCACACTGGGGAAAAGCCACATTCTTGTAAAGTGTGTGGATATTCTTTTACTGATAAATCAACATTAGTGAGACATATGAGAACTCACACTGGGGAAAAGCCATATTCCTGTGAGGTGTGTGGATATTCTTGTTCTCAAAAATCTCATTTAGTGATACATATGAGAACTCACACTGGGGAAAAGCCACATTCTTGTGAAGTATGTGAATATTCTTGTTCTGAAAAATCAAATTTATTGAAACATATGAGAACTCACACTGGGGAAAAGCCATATTCTTGTGAAGTTTGTGGATATTCTGTTACTGAAAAATCAACATTAATGATACATATAAGAACTCATACTGGGGAAAAGCCACATTCTTGTGAAGTGTGTGTATATTCTTGTTCTGATAAATCAAATTTAGTGAGACATATGAGAACTCACACTGGGGAAAGGCCACATTCTTGTGAAGTGTGTGGATACTCCTTTACGGAAAAATACAATTTAGTGAGACATATGAGAACTCACACTGGGGAACAGACAACATTCTTGTGAAGTGTATGGATAATCTTGTGCTTATAAATCAACACCAGTTACACATACGACAACTATCACTGGGAAAAGCTAAATTGTTGTGAAGTGTGTGGGGAAGAAAAGATGCCCGCTCTAAAAATTACCAAGGAAGCTTTCTGCAGTAAGATAGCTCAATGCAGTAATTTTGAGACCCCAGGAATAGACGAAATACCAAAATTTCTGCTTGAAAAAACTGAGCGCACTTCATCATCACTATGTCAATAGAATCATCAATGGAGATGAAGAGCCGCCTGCGTTGCTTACTGTAGGCAGTACATCACTTATTCCCTAAAATGAGGACACCCACATGGCTAGCAAATATAGACTAATCTCCTGCCTCATAACAACCTACAAGCTCCTAAGAGGGATAATCGCTGATGCAACATATGACCATCTGATTGCTTGTGATTACCTCGGAAGTGAGCAGAGGGAGTGTACGAGGAAACACCTTGGCACAAAAGACCAACTCCTCGTAAACAAAATAATATTAGAAGACTGCAGAAGAAGACAAAGTAATCTGTCACTGGCCTGGATTGATTACAAAAAGGCCTTTGGCAGTATACCTCATTCCTGGATACTTCGCTGTTTGGAGCTGTACAATGTGCACACTGATATTACATAATTCCTTCAAAAACAAATGGTTCACATCAATTACATTACAGCACACGGAAGGAAGGATACAGACCCCAAACATAAAGATCAAGTAAGGAATATTCCAGGGAGACAACCTCTCACTGCTCCTTTTCTGCCTCACAATGGATCCACTAAGTAAGCTACTTAAACGATCCAATGTTGAATACAATCTCAGCATGGGCAGAAAGAAGGAGGAAAATAAAAGAGTAAACCATCTACTCTTTATGGAATACTTTAAACTCTATGCGGAATCCGAGAAACAGCTCGTCTCTCTGATCGACATCGTTAAAAATTATACAGAGGACATCTGCATGAAGTTTGGATTGAACAAATGCGCTAAGTGCACCATAAGAAAGAGAACAAAGACCTTGAAGAGGATGCTGTCTATAAATACCTGGGAGTAGAGGAGAATGAGACACTTGAACATGGAAAAATGAGAGAAAAAGTGCAGGGAGAATACTTCAAGCGACTAAAACTCCTCTCATCAGAACTAACACCGAAAAAACAAAATTACTGCCATCAACCAATTGGCAATACCCGTTGTTTCTTATGCATTTGACATAATCAATTGGCCACAAAACTGCATCAATAACCTTGACGTTTAACCTCGGAAAATGCTGGCTCTTCATAAAGTCATTTACAAACATCAGTGAATGGACAGGCTGTACTTACCACGGAGAGAAGGTGGTTTAGGCCTCACTGAAATATATCACGCATACCGAGCTTCAATAGTAAACATAGGCCAATATATCAAATGTTCTTCTGACCCCGAAATAAAAATGGTGAATGAACATCGCAGCAAATGTCTGCCTCAGCAGACGTCAACTACAAAGCTTGGTGAAAAGTTCAGTGGTAACGCACTGGATAACACAGTAGAAGAATATAACAACCCAGCAGAGAGGAGTATACAAAAAGGGAACGGAAGACAAGACTAGAAGGATGGCAACAACATAAGAGAGCAGGTAGATTCATAGAAGAACTGAACCAGAATTACATTGACAAGGAGGCTTCATCACAATGGCTTAAAAGTGACAAATTTCCAATAGCCGATTGTTATTACACTGCCAGCCACAACAAAGTATGTAGATACTTACATTGGAAGATGTGTGAAGAGATGCAACTAGATAGGTCTTCGAACGTCTGGGAACATGAATCACCACCGATAGCATCAAACGGAAAAATGACAAGCATACAGACAGCCATACATAAAAGATACATAAAAGACAAGGTCATCAAGCCAGATATGGTAATATGGAACAAGCCCGAAAGGACTGCACTCATTATCGACGTCACAGTTCCAAACGACGTTGGCCTTAATAGAGTAGAACAGGAAAAGATAACAAAATATCAGGACCTAAAAAATGATTTAAAAACAACCTTTTCTCTGAATTAGAATTAATAAGAATTATACCAGTTGTGACGGGAGAAACTGGCCTAATAAAAAAGAACTTTCAAAAACACTTAGAAGCAATCCCTGGAAAACCAAGCTGTAAGGAAATACAGATAGCAGCCATAAAGGGAACAGTGTCTATTCTTAAAAGAACCCTCAGATATAAATTTAAACTATAATAGAATCAAGTGTTAGCCCCAAGAAGGAGCCCCTTGATTTCTTTAAACTAACAAAAGTAAAATATAAAAAAAGGAAAAGCCACATTCTAGTGAAGTGTGTGGATATTCTTTTTCTTGAAAACCAAATTTAGTGATGCATATGAGGACACACTTTGCGGGAAAAGCCACACTATTTTGATGTGTGTGTGTTTTTTTGTGTCAAAAAATCACATTTACTGACACTGAGACCACACATCTTTTAAAGGCGTTTATGAAGCCTTTATCATTCTTTGATGATCATAATACTAAAACAAAATGCTGACACTATACAAAATAATGTACAGAATCCATTGTCACAACGGTTGCATTTGTTTCAAGTAGCAAATGATATTGGTTTCTCGGAGATTTACCATCGAAACCAAGCCGTAATGGATGAGCTAAGTATCCAAACCTTAAGATTGTATATGAACACCAGAAGGCAAAAACAGTAGAACAAAACTTCCATCACAAAACTGACTAAACATTTTGTACAAATGACACAAAAATAAATAAAAAATTCAAAGGAGAGTAGAGTCTTCTCACTGCAAATGTTATTATTTTGTTTACATGAATTAATTTTACTGAAACATATTAGGAGAATGCCACATTCGTGTGAAGTGTGGATATTCTTGTATTTTCACATTTAAGAAATCTCACAGCAAATGTGAATATTTTTGTTTTTGTAAATGGCATTTACTAATACATATTAAAAGCCACAAGTAATAAAAGCTAAGAATTGTAATTATACAACAGACTTATATTGAAAATCTATATTGAGGAATCTATTCAATGTGTCTGAAAAGATTAAAAAATATCCTTGGTGTTGTAGAAACGAATAGTCTAATAAAAAGAAACTAAAATTATACACTTTGTCATTATTGATGCTTTTCCTGTGAAATCAACCAATTAACAAAAGGCATATTCTTGCACACAATGATAGCATTCACTGCACTCAGAGAATATTCATGATTTTGTAATTAAAGTGTTGTGAAAAAAAACAATTTAATATTCATGTTTTTGTGAATAAAGTTTTGTGAAATAAAAATTGAATATTCATGTTTTTGTGGTTAACAATTGAAAATATCTAGATTATACGATTAAAATGTTAGGAAAATGATAAAATGACTGCAAACACCAGATTACTTGCACATTACGTCAACATTTTTGTATTCGTAAAATAACCAAAGACAATATTTTTGCACACAATATGTTCTAGCAGTGTCAGAAATTTCGTGAAAATAGTGAATAATTCCACCCCATCTTTCCAAGAGTATAACTCCTCGAAAAATGTAATTCAAGCCCTAATTTTTTTTCAATTAAAGAAGCAAGGACCAAGGTTCCATTAAAAAAAAAGAAAAAACAATGTGTTTTAAAAAAAAAAAAAAGGTTTTAAACTTCGGACTTTACAGGTAAATTTCTAAAAAAAGGATTTTTTTGTTTTAAATTTGAAAATATTATTTATTGACCTTTTCTCTTCAATTTGTGATATATTAAACTATTTGACATAAATTAATTATTTACTTTTCAATAGACATTTCAAAATGAGAGGCATAAATTATTCGACCCCCTGCCTTTCCAAGCTTATAACTCCTCGAAAAATGTAATTCAAGCCCTAATTTTTTTTTCAATTAAAGGAGCAAGGACCAAGGTTTCATTAAAAAAAAAAGACAAAAAAAAACCAATGTGTTCTTTATATAAAATAAGGTTTTAAACTTCGGACTTTACAGGTAAATTTCTAAAAAAAGGGATTTTTTTTGTTTTAAATTTGAATATATTATTTATTGACCTTTTCTCTTCAATTTGTGATATATAAAACTATTTGACATAAATTAATTATTTACTTTTTAAGAGAAAGTTGAAAATGGGTGACACTTGGGGGGCGTGAATTAAAAAAAAACGTTTGTCTAAAATATTATATTCGGTTTATTGGAAAGAACATAAAATTTCACATTGACCATGAAAATATCGTAAAAATAGAATCAATAGAAAAATTTTGATAGATTTTTAAAGTTTAAAAATTGAAAAATATTGAGTTCGGAAAATTCATTACTGTTTAAAAAAATCTATTACTTTTAAAACAACTGTAATAGTTTATTTTGGAAGTATAATCCATAAAGAAAATAAATAACCCACTTTTAACAGAGAAATTACGAGATTTTTATATTGTATTCGCAGTTTCGTGTTAGGGGTGTCAAAAATTCCTACAAAAATTCTGATACTGCTAAATATGTTCATAATTCTGTAAATGTAATAAATATCGTGTACAAAACAATTTGCGAAATGACGTAAAAAAACGTTGTTACCATTACAGAGTATGATTCTAGAATTATTTTTTTAATAAAAATAAGTGTGATACAATAAAATACCACATGAATTGTGAATCTCAAAGAAAATGGGTCGAGAAACAATGTTACTAGAAGATCAGTCTTTCACTGCTCTCTCAGTGCGAATGAGCAAATCACGATATTGTCTCTTTACATGCTCTTCAAACGTGTGCGTGTTGAAAACGGTGATTGCTATTAGAATGTCTCTTCCAGAGATTTGTTCCTGCCATATTAAGTGCTCACTACAATAAATGTTACATATTTTGTTGTGGAATAAACTTTTAAAGCACATTTACATCATTATTTCTCTGAAAAATCATATTAATTTATTAAGTATTCAAAGAAAGTAAAAACAGACTATTCGCAGTTATATAAAAGGACCGTCTCATATCATCCATGAAACAGCCTCCTACACCCCTTGCACAATTCAGCAACGTCAAACTTATTGAAGGTTTCAAATATTTTTTGAAATTTTGCTTTTTTATTTTTTAAATTTATTTTTCAAATATTTCTTAATTTGAAACACCATAAAAAATTGAAAATAAAATCATTTCCTCAGCATAAAATAATTGCGTTATTTCATTTATGCATTTCTATTTAAAATTTGGTTATTTTCAAATATATATATAAATCGATAAGATTTTTTAAATATTCATATAAATCGATAATAAGATTTTTTCATATTCATATAAATCGATAATAAGATTTTTTCATATTCATATAAATCGATAATAAGATTTTTTAATATTCATATAAATCGATAATAAGAATGTCACAGTTGCTTTCCTTTGTATAAATAACGTTATTGACGTCATAACATGAAAAATGTTAAGCTTTAAGAAACCAGTAAACTACATTTTATTCTTGGTTTCAGATTAAAGGTTTAACAATTCTTTGACTTATTATTGCCAGTCGTGAGTTACCACAACTGTTTTGTCCTTTGTGAGGTATCATTAGTAAAAACATTACCCTTCTTTTCGTTTATAATAAACATTCTTTCAATATTAAAAACACTTCAGAGCATTTGATTTATCATTACAATAATTTCCTTCGCAAAAGATCATCAATTCATTTTAATTTAACTAACTTTTCGCAATGAAATTGAGAAACATCCCAAGTTTTTTTTTCATTTCATAATTAGTTTCCTCTTAAAATTCAGAATATATTTCAAATTTTTAAATTAATTTATTATTAAAGATAATTAATTCTTATAGATCATTACCAAATTCATTTTGAATTTAGAAACTCTTCAAAGTAATTAGTTTATAATTAAAAGATCATTTAGAATCAATCCATTCTCGTCACACCTGGAAGTTAAATCAGTTAATGACCAATTTTGTAAAATTTAATAAATCGAGAAAACTAAAGTTTCGATCATCTCGAACATCCATTAAATTCAATTAGATCAATGTGCAAAATCTGTCCTTATTTAATGAAGAAGAAATCCTTCCAGACTGAGGATTTTTTTTCAAGGATCAATTTAATTTTTCCAAAATATATTTCAATCAACACTTCAGCAACATTTATAATTCAGTTTAATCCCAATTAAACCTTCAATTAAGGAATTCTTCCTTGAAAATTACTTAAAAATTACTTAATTGAAGGTTTAATCTCAATTAAACCTTCAATTAGGGATTTGCTCGAACAATTCCTCCTTGAAAATTACTTTAACATTTGGCAAAATTTTACCGTTAGTAAATTAATTTTGTCGTTGAAAATGATGGAAAACTCGTGTAATATTTTAAGCAATGCGATAGAAAGATAACCAGGAATGTGAAAGTGGTCATGGGGGGATGGAGGAGTTCAAGTTAGTTTCACTTAGTTCTAAGATATACGGGTATTTTTTTTTTTTAAAGAGAAATGATTCTACATCATGAACTGTTATTTATTTATTTTAATTCATGCTAATTTCAAACGGATACGTAAGTACGTAATAATGTTTTCGCTTGAAACATGTAAGTTTAAAACATGACGAATCGACAAAAGACACGTAAGTACGTAATAATGTTTTCGCTTGAAACATGTAAGTTTAAAACATGACGAATCGACAAAAGACACGTAAGTACGTAATAATGTTTTCGCTTGAAACATGTAAGTTTAAAACATGATTAATCGACAAAAGACACGTAAGTACGTAATAATGTTTTCGCTTGAAACATGTAAGTTTAAAACATGATTAATCGACAAAAGACACGTAAGTACGTAATAATGTTTTCGCTTGAAACATGTAAGTTTAAAACATGATTAATCGACAAAAGACACGTAAGTACGTAATAATGTTTTCGCTTGAAACATGTAAGTTTAAAACATGATTAATCTACAAAAGCACAAATAAATTTATATGAATGTTTACATTTACGCACACATTTTCTATTATTTCGTTTAAGAATTTAAATGTTCAATTTAGCTTTTTTTTTGTTTATGAAAATTTGACTACAATTATCAATTTGGCCTTTTTTGGCCCTTTTTGGATTTAAATATTTTTATACTTTAGCAACAACGCTATTGTACCTATTTACAATGCCTCCCCACGGGACAGAGTTGGACACCAGGGTCGTTTTTTTTTTAACGTGAAGAAAAGGTATAAAAATAAAAAAAAATGTCTCAGTGGTGAAGGAAGGACTTCTCCTCCACCGAAAAAGAACAAAAAAATGGAAGCGCAGCAGCCGCAGCAGCGCAGCACTCAGCAGCAGCACTTAAGTACAGATACTACACTTAACGCTATTGTAAAGAAGCTCGTACCACTTAGATACAAGGAATAAATAAATATTAAGAAAAATCGTTGTATATTGGTAAACAGGAGTTATCTCCCTTCCTCACTACTGTTGTTTAGACGGCAACCTCCTACTCTTATACTAAGACTTACTGGCAGATTTGCCGTTTAGTTGTACAACTATCCTCAAACCAGGTAATCACTAAAAGGGACTCTTACAAGTCGACACCGGTATCGAGCAAAAGTTTGTTTACATATTTTACAAACTTTAAATGGGTAAAATATAATCACATAATTATTGAAAATGTGATCATGTGATTAAAATTTAATTTAAATTAACCATGATCTTTAACAAATTATAAATATATATATATATATATAATGCAAGATGAAGTTTGAAAATGTGTTTTATTTTATTTAAAATGAAAAACATTGACCAATAAAAATGAAATTTTGGGTACTTATATATTTTTGGTGCCGTGCTGAAATAATAACGTTATTATTTTGAAACCATGAAGAAATTTTATTATCCACTTTGTCCCGTGGAAGTTAATTCTTCTTAAACAATTAATCGTTACTACTAACTCTGAAACTGAAGGAAAAAATTACAAACAAAAAGAGAAAAAATAGGAGAAACAGAATTTATTAACAAAGATATCTAAAGAAAAAGTAATGACCTCTATGGGCTGCCAAAAATGTCCATCTGGCTTACAAGAGTCTTGTCTTGTAGTAGTAACCAAAACGGGGGAGAGAGAGTGAAGGGAAATAGAAGGAAAGAGAGATAGAGAAGGAGGAAGAAGGGGGGAAAAAGGAGGGGGTCACTTACTGGAAGCTTCTGGGTGCCCTTTTACGAAAGGAACATTTAGAAAGTTCGTTTTCTTGTGGGTTTTATTTTTTTGAGTTTGTGTTGTTTAAAAGTTCCCTTTTTCTTTCTTTTTCCTGGAAATTCGTTTTTCGTAGTCCTTTCAGCAAGGTCGAAAATTCTTGAGGCTGTATATTCTGGTGTTTTCTGGTATCTTCGAAAAACTTCCCTGCGGCGAATATTCTGTTCAAAACATCTATTATCTTTTCTCGATAATAGAATTAGTTTTCAAGTGTCTTAGAAAACAGGATTCTTTTTTTCAACTTCTATTATCTTCTCTCGATAATAGTATTAGTTTTCAAGTGTCTTAGAAAACTAGATTCTTCTTTTCAACATCTATTATCTTTTCTCGATAATAATATTAGTTTTCAAGTGTCTTAGAAAACTAGATTCTTCTTTTCAACATCTATTATCTTCTCTCGATAATAGTATTAGTTTTCAAGTGTCTTAGAAAACTTGGTGCTTCTTTTCAACGAATTTAATGTCTCGTCAAGACAGAGTTGTACAACACCTTAGTAAATTCCAGGCGTCCTTTTTTATCCGAGACCGACTGTTCGACCGTTCTGGTCCCCTCGAAGCCTTGTTCACAACTGACTATTTTAACTCAAAATATCACACACGTGCCTCAATTTAGCGCGAAAACGTTGCATCCAATCAACGGGCATAAGGGAGTCAGGTGACATAAAAAAAGGGGGAAGCTAGGGAAGGGGGTAGGAAAGGGGTTAAGAAGAAAGGAAGGAAGAACAGCAGCAAAAAGAAGGAAAGAAAAAGGAAAGAAAGATGGTGGAAGATAATTTCCACACTCTCCCTAAAAAGAAAAAAGACAAAAAGAAAAAATCCTCAAACAACAATCTAATACCAAACGTATTCTGGATTTCTTTCATTTAAAGATTTAACAGACCTTACAGGCCTAGACTGAAAGTTTTCCCTGTCCTGACTAGTCCCCGAGCTCAGAGAATTGCCCTCTCCATCGTTAGACAAATAAACCTGTTTAACAAGGTCACAACCCGCCACAAAGGACTTTGCATTATCCGAATAAATGTGAGAAGGGACCCCATAAAAATTGAAAAATCTCACAAATGTCAAAACCACAGACTGAGTGGTCATATCAGGCAACAGTTCCAAGTGTATAGCTCGCACACTAAAACAGGTGAAGATTAAAATGTACATCTTTTTAGTTTCATCACCTTCATGCACCCACAAATGGCCAGTAAAATCGATCCCGGTGTGCAAGAACGGCTTAACTAAATTAACCCGATGCTTAGGCAAATTTGTAACCTTGGGATATCTAAAGGAAAGAGTGTTATATTTTTTGCAAACGACACAACAAGATATCACCGTTTTAATAGCTTGTCTAGCCTTGGGTATCCAAAATCCCAACATTCTGAATTTGCTAAGCGTAGCAGCAATTCCCAGATGCTTACACTTCAAATGACAATCCATGATTATCAAACTTGTAACATGACAAGACTTGGGAAGCAGAATAGGATGAAGGACTGCATCAGAAAAATAAGTAGATTTACCAATTCTACCTCCTGAGCGAATCAATCCTTCATCATCCAAAAATAAATTAAATTTAGAAACCAAAGGAGGGGGCTTCACCGCCATCAGACAAATAATCCTTTTCCTTAGAAAGGAACAGTCCTTGTGTCATTCTGAGCAAGTACAATCTCGCCTTAATACTAGAGTCGAGAACAATACCTCTCATTTTTTATATAAATCGGAATACAGCAATCAAAACTCCAATGAGCTTCTTCAGCGAAGAAAATCTCTCTACTTCAATTATATAACTGCCCTGAAAGACAGGTTCACAACCAGTAACTGTACTGATCAACATCTGGCTAGCCGGATTAAGACAATTCAGGTCATAACTAGGCCAGATCAAGTTATCTCCTCTCAACCATTCAGGCCCGAATAACCAACGAGTAAAAATCATTTTAAATTTGTTCAGGGACATACCCCTCGTGACAAAGTCAGCAGGATTGTCATTAGTCTTCACATACTTAAACTTCACTGTCAAACCTTTATCACTAAGATTTTTTTACCATCGCTTTTACATCCTTTAACCGGTTACGAGTGAATTGACATTTCGTATGGACATTGTCAGATAAAACCCAGGACAGTACTACCTGTGCATCTACAGCGATAATCACAGAACTGAGCACTTCCAAAGGGAGTATTTTCACCAGAACAGAAATGTGCTTCATGCATAAATATACCGCTAACAGCTCCAAGGTGGGTAAGGTTCTCTTAACAGAGGGAACAACCCTGGTTTTAGCGAATATCAGTCTGGCTTCTCCATGCTGATGTAAATATACCGCGATTCCATAGGCCAGGTTCGAGGCATCACAAAACACTATCAACGTGGCTGAAGAATCGGAAGCCACGGAGTAACGGTCGAATTCAAGCTCCCCAATACGTACCAGATCCTTATACAACTTCTCCCAGTCAACCATAATGTCGGGTGGGACCGGCTGGTCCCAGGATACTTTCAACTTCCACAATTTACTAAGAAGGATCCTACCTTTAATAGTAACAGGAAGCATTAAGCCAAGGGGGTCAAATACAGAGGAATTTACAGACAAAATATCCCTCTTAGAGGATACTGATCTTCCTTCAATGCAAGAACTTGCTCGCATTTTGTCAGAGGAGGGGTTATACAAATAGCCCAATACCTTCTCAGTGTCAGAACCGTGGGAGGAGAGACTGTTATCCTGCAACATTCGCTTAGCAAGCACTTCATTGTTGCTACAGCAATTCCTCAAGGAAAATCCACCTTCCCCCATGACAGAAACAGCTTCCAAGTACAGCTGCATCAGAACTTCAGCAGAATTATGAGTTTTCACCAGATTGTCCACATAGAAGTGGCCCAAAAGCATCTCCCTGCAAGGACCAGGAGGGTATTTCTCCACATGATATCGAACCATGTATCTCAGTATGAAAGGGCTGGATACAAAGCCAAATATAAGAGTGCTGTATCTAAAGCAGATCAACTCATCACCCAATCTTAAAAAGAAGCAGAATCTATTTTTGTCACATTCGTCATTCAAACAAATCATTAAAAAGGCCTTCCGAATATCGGCCAGTAGAACATACTGGTTCATCCGAAACCGCAAAAGCAAATCCAGCATGTCAGTGCACATATTGACACCAGAATAAGCGCAGTCATTTAAAGAAGGTTTCCCACCGGATCTCAAAGAACAATTGAAGACCGGTCTAATCTTGGTCGTGCACTGTAAATCCTGTTTTATCACCGGTCGATGAGGAATCCATACATATTTGTTAAAATCGGAAGGAGTAACCACAATCCTTTCAATTATTCCTTCCTTTTCTTGATCTAAGAAGCCCTGACAATAATCCTCGTACAACCCCTGTTCCGTCAGCTTCTTCGATACGCGATTCAAAACTGACAAAGACACCTGATGATTAGCAGGCACCGATTTTAATTTTTCTTCATTCCAAGGCAAACTGACATAGTAAGAGTTATCTATGAAGCGAATGGAGGAGCGAAAGGACTCAATCATATTCTTATCGCAATCACTGAATTCCTCCTCAACAATACCTATGGTTTCCAAACTAAACATTTTTTCCACAGTCCTCTCAACAGAAGACTCCTCAAAACAACTGAACGGATCAGTATACACAGACTTGGGGTTCAACGCAAAATATACATGAGTGAGGTCGCACACAGAGTGTTCCTTGACGACTTGAGCATAATTCAATTCCAACCCCTTTTCCAGGTCTTTGGGAGGAGGAGACCCACAATCCGCCAGATCACCAAACAAAACCATTCCTTTGGGAAATTCCCACACAAGGCCCTCTCTAAACTCCTTTAAATTCATAGGTCCCAAAAACCTAAGCACGTCCACACCCAGTAAGCCATATACCGGCAAAGTGTCATCTCTCAACTCCGAGAAATTAGCAGCCAATTTGACCTGATGTTTCTTAAGGTCTTCTACCACAGAATTAAATCCGTGAACACGAAACGAAAGGTCCATATCATCATCCACCAAGAACAACACAGAATGGCATGAATTTGGAAACCTCACTTGAAGATTAACTTCCTTCAAGTTTTTAACTTCTTTTCCCAAAAAAGTCTTAATCAGAAACGTACGATCTCTCATGGGAGTATTAATATCAGAAAAGGCATCCAACATTTTTCCAGACAAATAGGATCGCTCACTACCAGTGTCGATAAGGCAGTTGAAAGATACACTTTCACCAGATCCATTGTCGACGGCAACCTCAACAACAGGCAGTAACGAAGAGCTATTAAAGTGCCAACAAGCATTAGAAGCAGTAGATTCACCCCCAACAGAAGGACACAGCACTCTACAGTGACCCTTCTTATTACATAGCCAGCACATTCCATACTCCTTACCCTTGCAAATACATGACTCTTCTGCATGAGAAGGACTCGAGCACTTGCTACATAAGCCAATCTCCTTACACCTCCTCAACCGGGCAGCATAAGAAGGAAAAAACTTGCAGGAATTACCGTTATGGTTATTGGTTCTACAAAAATTACACTTAAATCCAATCTTAATAGACTGGATATGAAAATTTTCCAGTGTGGAAGGTTTTTTAGCATCTGGAGAGCCCATGAACCTAGGGGAAAATGTTTTCTAAGGTATACTAGCCACCTTCCGAGGATATGTTTCCTTATTTTTACAAAACTCAATCGTTCGAAATATTTCCGAACTGTGGTCTAGCATGTCTTCAAGGGTAGGGTAATTATTTCCTATTTTATGTATCAACTCAGACCTAAAAAGAGCGGGCAGCTTACTAAAAACAATATGACTTAACAACTTGTTTCCGGGAGAGTTCATCTCCAAGAAATTTAAACTGAAGGAACTATTTAATTCGTGAACCTAAGCCTTAACAGAATTCAAGAACTTCTTTGCTACTAAGTTGCTGCTTAACTTCTCTATACCCAATGTATGGGAAAAAACAGAATCCACAATGTTGTCCTTATCTAGAAATTCCGACGCAAGAATGTCGGTGGCTACGCGATAGTTTTCCTCAGATATAGAGAGGTGCCGCACCAGTTGAAAGGCGTAGCCAGACAAATGGTTTTTCAACACAACTAACCTCAGGGCGTCATTTTCTAAGTCCACTACGCTATTTTCGAATTCCCGCTGAAAATTAAGGAAGGCTAATATATCGTTTTCTAAATCCTTTTCACTAAACTTGGGACATTCAATTTTGGGCGTCATCCCCAGACGTTTTTCCTTAATAAGAGAGACTTTGTGATTTGCACTATCCCTTACTTCTACCGAAGGCTTGAGTCTAGACAATTTTTCCAAAACCTTCACTCGATGGAGAGCGCAATCCCTATTAAATGCCTTAATCTCCTCATCTTCTGTTCCCTCAATTAAATAGGCATTAATAATTTGCTCGTCTAATAAATCCACTGAAGCAATGTAATCATCTATCTGCTTTTTATATAACGTATAACGTATAACCTACTTCATTTATTTCATCTAATGAGTCTAAAAACTCAAATACAGTTAAGATTTTATCTCTAATAATCTTTCTTTTTTCAAATAACATTGAGGTAGTGGGAAAGGTAGTCATTTTAGAATACTAAACCCCGCCCCTTCTAACCTATCAACGGCTAAATGCTAAACCACTACCCTTTTGGCGCGCGCGCCACAACAACGCTTCTTAGCGCCAAAAATGCCTGTAAAAAAAGGAACAAGAAGACAAAATGGCCGACGCAGAAACAAAGAAGAAGGAAGGAGGGAGGGAGGTACTATCTACGCGATGGACAGCAGCCGGTCATCAATAAGCCCAGACCAGTTTAGCAGAGAGTAGCTTACTAAACTGGCAGAGTTATTAACTCTATGAGTACCTATTTTTGGCAGAGTGAAGAAATTTTATTATCCACTTTTTCCCGTGGAAGTTAATTCTTCTTAAACAATTAATCGTTACTACTAACTCTGAAACTGAAGGAAAAAATTACAAACAAAAAGAGAAAAATAGGAGAAATAGAATTTATTAGCAAAGATATCTAAAGGAAAGATTTGTGACCTCTATGGGCTGCCAAAAATGTCCATCTGGCTTACAAGAGTCTTGTAGTAGTAACCAAAACGGGGGAGAGAGAGTGAAGGGAAATAGAAGGAAAGAGAGATAGAGAAGGAGGAAGAAGGGGGGAAAAAGGAGGGGATCACTTACTGGAAGCTTCTGGGCGCCCTTTTACGAAAGGAACATTTAGAAAGTTCGTTTTCTTGTGGGTTTTATTTTTTTGAGTTTGTGTTGTTTAAAAGTTCCCTTTTTCTTTCTTTTTCCTGGAAATTCGTTTTTCGTAGTCCTTCAGCAAGGTCGAAATTTCTTAAGGCTGAATATTCTGGTGTTTTCTGGTATCTTCGAAAACTTCCCTGCGGCGAATTTTCTGTTCAAAACTTCTATTATCTTTTCTCGATAATAGTATCAGTTTTCAAGTGTCTTAGAAAACTAGGTTCTTCTTTTTAAAACATCTATTTATTATCTTTTCTCGATAATAGTATTAGTTTTCAAGTTTCTTAGAAAACTAGGTTCTTCTTTTTAAAACATCTATTTATTATCTTTTTCGATAATAATATTAGTTTTCAAGTGTGTTAGAAAACTAGATTCTTCTTTTCAACATCTATTATCTTTTCTCGATAATAATATTAGTTTTCAAGTGTCTTAGAAAACTAGATTATTCTGTTCAAAACTTCTATTATCTTTTCTCGATAACATTATCAGTTTTCAAGTGTCTTAGAAAACTAGATTCTTCTTTTCAACATCTATTATCTTTTCTCGATAATAATATTAGTTTTCAAGTGTCTTAGAAAACTAGGTTCTTCTTTTCAACGAATTTAATGTCTCGTCAAGACAGAGTTGTTCAACGCCTTAGTAAATTCCAGGCGTCCCTTTTTATCCGAGACCGACAGTTCGACCGTTCTGGTCTCTTCGAAGCCTTGTTCACAACTGACTTACTTTAACTCAAAATATCACACACGTGCCTCAATTTAGCGCGAAAACGTCTCATCCAATCAACGGGCATAAGGGAGTCAGGTGACATAAAAAAAAAGGGGGAAGCCAGGGAAGGGGGTAGGAAAGGGGTTAAGAAGAAAGGAAGGAAGAACCGAAACAGGAGAAAGAAAAGGGAAAGAAAGATGGTGAAAGATAATTTCCACAAATTGTTTGGTGAAGGTATAGAATAGGTACTTAAAATCTTCCCGTCCCCATGATGAGAATGGATTTCTAAATAATAAATGTTATTATTTCAGCACGGATCAATAAGTGCATGAGTACTGAGATTTCTTTGATAAATTGATATTTTGTATATACTATTCTTGGTAAATATAGCGATATGCGCTACAACAGAACACCGACCACTCTAATTTTGTGTTTTTAGGTAATCCAGGTCACTAACAACGAATCTATAATAAAGCCAGTGGCAAATTAACCGTTTGCATGGTATTGACCCTGAACCCAGGGACTATTTTCCGCCATTTTACAGCTCCGTTTACGCTACGCGCGAGCGCACAGTAACATACATGACTGCTACTGCGCCTTCACGTAGAAAACTGCCTTTTTACATGCCGTACGAATCTTATGTGGAACATTTAAAATTATATGAAGCAGAAGAAAAGCACCAGGTGTATCAGAATTTGGGGGGAATTTTTTACACCCCTAACACGAAACTGCGAATAAAATATAAAAAACTCATAGTTTCTCCTTTAAAAGTGGGTTGTTTATTTTCTATATGGAATATACTTCCAAAATAAACGATTTAAGTTGTTTGAAAAATAATAGAAATATTATTTTTTTTACTCAAAAAAAAACAAACAGTGTTTACAAAGTACCGGCGAGCCTTCATACAGCCATTTTTTTACGTAATGAAATCAATTGAATTTTACGAGGTAATTTTGTTTCGATTTTTAAACTTTAAAAATCTATCCAAATGGTATAAGTATATATCCAAATCTATCCAAATGGTATAAGTTTTACGATATTTTCAGATCCAATGTGAAATGTTATGCTCTTTCCAATAAACCGAATATAATATTTTAGACAAACGTTTTTTTTATTTTAAATTCACCCCCCCCCGCCGCATTTTGAAATGTCTATTAAAATGTTAATAATTAATTTATGTGCCAAAGTTTTATATATCACAGATTGAAGACAAAAGATCAACAAATAATATATTTTAAATTAAAACAAAAAGAAAGAAGTGTTTTTTTTTAATTTACCTGTAAAGTCCAAAGTGTAAACCCTTTCTTTTTTTCTTTTATTTTTTTGAAAAAACACGTTGATTTTTTTTTTATTGGAAGCCCATGTTCTGTGTATATTGTCCAGTAAGTAATGGACAATGACGACAACTTTTTCTATTTCATTCAATGTTTTCTATTTTAAGATTTTAAAAAATTCACTCGATAAAAAAAAAAAAATAAAAATATAATTAATCAAAAATTTATGGATTTCTTTGAGAAAAGAAAAAAAAATCCTGGGGTGTCTTTTTTTTTACAGGCAAAATCTTTTAAGTAAAATTTTTAAACTATGGGAACATGTATGTCTTCACGGACAAGGCTAGACGACTAACGTGAACGTGTGGGTTTTACTTCCTTCTGTCCCTCTGTAGTTTCCAACAATAAAAAAACTACTTCCGGTTTTCAATGAAAATGTAAAATACTTGCGTCATGGCACCTTTTTCAACCAGGCATTTAAAAAATTATTTTATTTAAAAAATAAATGGATTATAAATATAAATATGAATGAATTCTTAACAATAAAGAATGGATAAGTAATTTTATAGGTAAGTGATTTTTTGGAATATCTATCGATTTTTTATAATCGACGTAAGTTTAATTTCGTTTATTTTCTTCAAATCTTTTTTAAAGAAAACCGATTTAAAAAACAAATATTTCATAATTTGCTACTAAACGTGTTATTGTTTTAAATGTTGGTCTTGCTCCTTTAATTGAAAAAAAAAATAGAGTTTGAATTACATTTTTCAAGTAGTTATAAGCTTGGAAAGATAGGAGGTCGAATTTTTCAACATTTTTCACGCATTCGTGAAGTCGGTCACTGACACACCTAGAAAAGCACTCCAAGTGTGTTGGGGAGGGGGTAATATCGGAAAGACAGTTTTTTTTTCAGAACATAGAATTTTCAATTTTTATTTTTTCATTGTCGGACGATTTAAAATTCAAAGAAAAAGTTGTTTCAAACAAAATTTTTAAAAAATACATTATAGTGCTTGTGGGGGGAATTTTTTCTTTTCTTACGTAGTTTTAAATGCATATAAAGAAATTTTCCACAAGCGATTTATAAAAACATCAGCACCAAACATTTTTATGTTTTTCGCTCTTTTTCTTGGGGGGATTCTGTACTTCACGTGGAACGTGGATCCTACATAAATGATGTTTTTATTTAATGATTGCTCTGTCAATGTGTTTTCTTTCACTTTCTCACATATACTTTATTTTTTAATCGTGCGTGTATTTATTTTATTAACAATTTTTTTTTCTTTGTGTGATTCATACTTTTATTTCGTTCTTGTTTTTATTTTATTTTATTTCATTTTATTTAAATTTTTTATAATATTTTTTTCCATTTATTATTTTTTTTGTTAAATTATGTTTTCATATTCAAATAATGCTTTTGCCTTCGCGTGTTTGCCTCAATAGCACCTCCAGAAAGTTTTCGTGATTAAATAAACTAAAGAAAACATTTTGCGCATGGGCACTGATGGAGCAATCATTAAATAAAAACAAAGTACTGGCGATTCAATTATAGAACGCGTGGCTTAACAGGTGCTTCTGCAGTTTAATAAACCGTTTTTCCATAAGTAACGCGCAAACATTTACCGATTAGAATACCATTAAACATTTTTAGGAGATTTTACTGATTTCTGTTTACATTGGGGATGAGGTGGGGTCATGTTGAGGCGTCCTTACTTGGTATCAACATGTGATTCTCGGTTATTTTTCAAGTCAGAGTTGTTCTTTCAATTAAGTAGTTGTTTCCATTTTAGACATTAAATGGTTCGATGTGCCTGTTTATATGAAAGCCACAACTTTTCTAGGCCCGGTAGCCACTCGAGGACAAATGTTATTGAATGTAAGGTGGTCGTCTATATATCGTTCAGAGTGTAAATTGGGTAAAATTTGATTATTTATGGGGACAGCTCAACAAGAATTTGTTTACATTGGGTTTGAAGGCAATTGTTTTGTATTCAACTGGGTAGCAGCCCAGCAGAACAGTGTGCCACAGGCGGACAGTTCTGTTAGAGAAGCTTCGTGCATAGAATCTGCGTTTACATTTGGGCACAGATAGAGAGTGGGGTAAAACATATGCAGTGGTTGTAGCAAGTCGTATGTTTCTTGTAAAAGGTTAGAAAGGGGGTACCATAGATTGAAGGTAAGCCGAGCACTTGCTATGAAAATAAAGATAAGGCAGAGATAGGCTTGCAACGTCACGTGTGTGTGAAAGAGGTGGTATATTCTACTACATTTCGAAACCAATTTTGACCTCTATCAACGCTTGATAAACTGCGCCGAGAATCTGTCCAAACCAGTCTACAAGAATTCTGACGAAAGAACTAACTCATTAACTTATCGATCCATTAGCCTCCGCCTCTTTTTCGCCAAAATGTGTGAGTCCCTTATTAACCAAGTTCTAGTCCACTACCTTAGAGCAGGCAAACATCTAAACGACCAACAAAGCAAGCCTGTTCTACAGCAGATATCCTGAACGTATATACAATACACTGGACAAAGCAGAAGAGAGTAGAGTTGTAGCCTTAGATATATCTAAGGCTTTTTACAGGGTATAGCACGATGGTTTTCTCAGAATAATCAGATCATACGGTATCACTGGACGAACACTTAACATAATTAAATCCTTCTTACGTAAGAGAAGAACCCAGGTTGTCCTTGGCACTCATACATCTAAACAATATTATATAAATGCGGATGTACCTAGTTTATACTTGGACATTTATTATTCCTAATTGTCGTAAATGACCTCCCTGATAAAATTGTTTCTGAGATGGGTATATTTGCTGATGACATCACACTCACAAGCACAAGGCTAAAACAAATAAACACATATCTAAGGAAATGTTAGAAACACTAGAGGAAGAAATCCAATCTATAGTGGAGTAAGGACAAAAATTGATGGTCACACTAAGCTACAAGAAACTTTCTCAACTACCAATAGCTATGGCTAAAAATACATTACCAGAAACTACTTCTTTCAAACTCCTGGGCTTAACGTTCCCAGGGAACAGGAGTTGGAACAGATATATTAAGAGCATTGTTAAGGCCGATGTAAAGAAGGTGAACTCTCTCTAACGTGCTAGAAAATTACTTAAGCCTGAAAGTATTCTGTATCTCTACAAAACCAACATTCGCCCATGTATGGAGTATTTTTGTCGCATTTGGTCTCGTGCATCAGCTACTAGTATCTCGCTCATGAACAGGGTTCAAAAAGAGAGTCACCAACCTGATAGGTCCTGAACTGACATCCAAGCTGTTCCATCGACGAAATGTTATATCTCTTTGCCTGTTTTACAAGTATTTTTCTGGTGAATGATCTGACGAATAAGCCATTGTATCCCCCTCGACGTAAATACCCTATACAAACTCGACACGCAGCCAAGTCCCACTCCTACGCAGTAGAGATGCCTAGATGTAAGAGGGGCTTCTACTCTCATATTTTCTTACCCAGAACTGCTAGACTTTTGAACTCCCTTCTGAGTTCATGTTTTCCCAACAGTAGTGACATGCAGAAGTTCAATTGTAATGTGAATAGACATGTTGCTGCTCGGCTCCCTACATAGTATTCCTGTCACTACTGTCCCCGATAGTAGCCCCTTACATCAAAGGTGCACAGTGCCATTGTTTGCGGTGAAAAAGGAATAAAAAATAAGATGTTGCAGCAGTACTCCATTTTAAGGCGTACCTGATTATTGCAAATAGAGGGTTGCATCTTAAGTGAGATACCTACTAGAGTGTTGAAGTATTTCATTTATTTTTTACATGGTGGTCACCACTTATCAAGGCCCGGTAGCCACTCGGGGATAAGGGTTATTGCGTATAGAGTAATCAGTTGGATAATATCGTAGTAATTGTTAGTAATGAGGATTTGATAAAGTGTCTTACTTAAGGGAGGGTTCATCAGGAATTTGTTTATGTTAGACTTGAAGATATCCAAGTTGTAGTCAGGTGGGAAACAGGCAAACGAAAGAGAGTTCGACAGGTGTGCACTTCTTGGAAAGAATCTTAATTGATGGAATCTACATTTAGGCACAGATAAAGAGTGGGGAAAATTGTTGACAGTGGTTTCAGCTAGACAGGTGCTTATCGTGAAAGATTGGCGAGGGGGGACGAGAGATTGGAGCTCAGACGTGCACCTACCATGGAAATAACGATAAAACAAAGACAGGCTTTCAACGTCTCTTCTGTGGGAGAGAGATTGCAGGGAAGAAAAAGGGCATCCCCCACTAAGGCACGAAGTCTATTTTGTACTCTGTCAAGATATGGCAGCAGTACTCCATCCTTGAACGTACTTGGCTTTTATATAGATAGAGAATTGCATCAGCAGTGAGATATCTTCTGGAGCAGTAGAAGGGTCCCACCATTTTTCCAGCGACCTTGGCAACAGACTTGATGCACGTGTTCCATTTCAGATCAGAAGTAAAAGTCAAACCCAGAAGCTTGTCAAAACATGGATCCTCCCCAAGACGACAGCCATCTATTTCAATTGATGCCAGATGGGGGGGGGGCAGAGCGTTGATGATGTAAAGATAGGAACTTGGTTTTAAATGCTTTAAAAGTAACCAGCCCCCTCTTCCCCCACTGTACCATGCGCTCAAGATCAGAGGAGAGAGAATCAGACAGAACTTTGTCATTTACGGCCTTTGATGTTTTGCCATAGATGATCTTGTCATCAGAATAGATGTCAAGGAATAATTTAAGTATGCGTTTTCGGAGAGCATTGATGCAGATCAGGAAGAATTGGGCCCAGGATGGACCCCTGAGGGACTCCAGCATTAATACTGGGTGCCCATCAACCATTAATATTATGAGCCTATCAGATAGATCTAGCAGAACGCAAACTATATTGCATGCCACTAAGAAGGTTATTTCTGCCGAGGTGGTTGACTACTTCTTTATTTAATATGGATTCCAGCAGCTTACTCATGACACACAGGAGACTTATTGGTCTGTACTGAGAGGGGGATGACTTAGGACCTGAACTCTTAAATAGAGGCCATACTGGTGAGGTTTTCCAGGGTGTTGGAAAGCACTTCTTCTTAAGGCAACGCTTAAATAGTTTTGTAAGTATGGGGGCAAGTTCTGGTTGAAGCTTTTTCAACACTATAATTGGAATTCCGTCAGTGCCAGTGGCTTTACTGAAATCAAGGTTCTTGATTAGCTTGGTCATATCATGCACAGATATTTGTATGTTTGTAACCATTTTCCAACGATCTTGGCAACAGATTTGATGTATGTGTTCCATTTAAGATCAGGAGTTTAAGTCAGTCTCAGAAGCTTGTCAATACAGGGAGCTATCTCAAAATGGTGCATTGAAATTAACCAGCCACCTTTGTCTGCATTGCACAACGTTCTCTAGATAAGAAGATATATAATCAGAAATATCTTGGTTATTGTTAGCACTGGAAGTGTTGCCATAGATTGTGGTGCTGTCTGCATCAATGTCTACGAATGATCTAATCGAGGACCAGGACGAGAGTTGAGAAACCCTGAGGGACGCCAGCATTAATGCTATGAGTTTCTGATTTTCGTCCATCAACAATTACGCTTATAAGCCTATCAGACATAAAATATTTAATAATTAAGAAAACACTATTAGCTATTCCATAGTTGGCAATTTTCTGAAGAAGACCTTCATGTCAAACTCTATCAAAAACTTTTTGTATGTCTAGAGCTATTGCTCTAGAAATGAGACTCCCTGATAAGAGAGTCACTAATCCTGTGTTATACAACCGTTAATACATCAGATGTAAATCTAGCACAACGGAAACCGAATTGCATGCTAGTGAGGAAGTTATTTTGGGGAGAATATGTTTGCAGAATCATAAACTCATAAAAACCGAATTGCATGCTAACACTATTAAATAAATAAATATCAATATTAATAAATAAATAATAATAAATATCAATATTAATAAATAAATATTAATATTAATTAATAAATAACAATATTAAATGAATTTTAATGATTAAGTTATTAATAACAATATTAAATGAATTTTAATTATTAATTCACTGATAACAATATTAAATGAATTTTAATTATTAAGTTTCTAATAACAATATTAAATGAATTTTATTTATTAAATTACTAATAACAATATTAAATGTATTTTAATTAAGTTATTAATAACAATCTTAAATGAATTTTATTTATTAAGTTATTAATAACAATATTAAATGAATTTTTATTATTAAGTTACTGATAACAATATTAAATGAATTTTATTTATTAGGTCACTAATAGCAATATAAAATGAATTTTAATTATTAAATTATCGATAACAATATTAAATGAATTTTAATTATTAATTAATTGATTACAATATTAAGTCAGTAATGATTATTAAGTTACTGATAACAATATTCAATGAACTTTTATTAGTAATTTACTGAACACAATATTAAAGGACTTTTAATTAAGTTACTGATAACAATATTAAATGTCACAAATATTGTATTTGTAGAGGATCGACGAGATCAACTAGTAATTTTTGGGAGAATATTTACCTCACATAGCATTACAATGTAATAAGAATATTTGAATTTCCAAAATATGTGATATATATATGTGTGTGTGTGTGTGTGTGTGTGTGTGTGTGTGTGTGTGTGTGTGTGTGTGTGTGCGCGTGTGTTTAAGGGTTAGTCACGTAAGAGAAGGACACATATTTGATGGTTCATGGAAAAATGTCTGATGAAATGTTTTGCATATTTTTTAAAATCTCCAACTCCCAAATGTATCAATCAGTCATAAACTCCAAAATCCACAATACCAGTTATAATCAAAATTTAAATATTAAGTTACTGATATCAATATTAAATATTGTTACTTCATTAGATTGACTTTAATAATTTTATGTTCACTTTTTTAAAGTTGATCCAGAATTCATGAAAAAATAAAGAAACAGGAAAATATAAAAGTTATCAAAAGGTGTCTCCTGTAGATCAAACAATAAAATATTAAAAAAAAACTACAATAAAAATGAATAGTGGAAATGTTTTTTATTACATCAGATACTAAATAGTAAGCGAAGGTGGTTGACGCTTTTGTTTTTGTTCCTTGGCGGCTTTCAACAACTTGAGCATTTATTCAATATCATTTGATTGACTTTAATAATTTTATGGTCACTTTTTCAGAGTTGATCAACAATTCATGAAAAAATAAAGAAAGAAGAAAATATAAAAAATTATCAAAAGATGTCTCTTGCAGATCAAACAATAAAATATTAAAAAAAAACTACAATAAAGAATGAATAATCGAAATATTTTGTTATTACAGCAAATAGTAAATAGCAAGAGGTAAAGACAGGTGATTGACTTTGGTTCCTTGGCGGGTTTTTAAGGACTTGAGCATTTATTCAATATTGTTGAATAGCAGATTTATAATCTCAGATTGTAAGACCTTGATCATTTATTCAACAGTCAATTTATTTGCAGGCAACAGAATATAGGAAATAAGGTACATAATCTGGAGATTCATTTTACGATGTTGACATCAGGGATTTCTATTGTTCAATGCAAAAACATATGTTTTGTTAATTAATCAAACCAATGCTTTTCTTGTTCAATGTAAAAACGTGTTTTGTTAATTAATCCAATCAATGCTTAGATTTCTGTGTCGCTTTCTACAAATCTTAATAATGATATTAACCAAAAACTATACCTTTATACCAAAACACTTCTACATGCATTCTCCGTGTTCTTCTTAAAAGTACCATCCAGGAAAGAATTTTGCATAGATGCTGCTGACAATCAAGCTAGGGACGAGCGTGTATTGCAGTGTTCTGGCGTAATATATATATATATATATATATATATATATATATATATATATATATATATATAGCATGCGTCTTGTATTTGAGAAGATCACTTATTTAATCTCTTTCATCTATTATTTAATCTTTTACTTTGTTTCTTTTCAAAAGTTAATTATGGCAGATATTAATATAACTCAGGAAATGAAAAGACAGGTTGTAATAGATGGCAATAATGGCAGAACACAGTGATTTGAAAATTGCACAATTTCTAAAAGTTGTCTGATCGTTTGTCTTTAAAGTTCGCTAAGACAAACATGAATTCGTTCAAAGAGTTCGGAACATCATTGATGAGAGCCCTCAAAAGTCAATGAGGTCAATTGCAAAAGATCTTAATGTCTCACAAGTCGTATGTGATGAAGAGAGTCCAGTTTATCTCCGAGACCACCAAAGAAAACCGGTTGGTAAGATCCAAGAGGTTTTTAAGCAAACTAAAACATCATGTTGGGCAACACATACTTTGTTTTGTTTAAGACGAATAAGATTTTGATCAAAACCAAAGAAATCACAGATGACTACGTGCTGACCCTTCTGAAGCTCCAAGAGTCATGCACACAAAATTTCCAGCAACTGTTATCGTTTTGGGGGTGGTTAGCAATGAGGGACATGTGATGCCACCACATTTCTTTTGTTGTAGCTGGGATGATAAATTCAAGCGGAAAATAAGCATTAACCTGCTATCTTATGCATTGAAGCTGAGAGGCATTTTGAAGATTCTAATGATCCATTTAGAGGCAATTGTTCGAATATATCTGTAACTATTGAGTACAATTGTTTATGTAGTTGTTGAATTTTTTCCTCACTGTTAATTCTCATACATATAAATACACTTGAATTCGTTACAAAAATATCACGTCTGTCTATTGTTATTTTCGCATCAAATATTGATATAGTGTGCAAGAATATAGATTTTCGTTTTTATTTTAAATAAATTTATTTTGAATAAATTATAAGTAATCAATTGTTCTTTTTATAATTTCAGTTGTTTTAAACAACAGTTTGGTCTTCTTTCAATTGTGTCTTTTGTGTATTTTTAAAATATTTTCTGCGTCCATTTGCTCTTATAGCAATCAATATAATATTTATATTTTTCAGAAACAATACCGTTTTTAAACAATTCATTACTTCTTTACTGCATTATATTCCCAAATTCAGTTCTATTATAAAATATCTATTAAGGATATTTTCATCAATCATGAGTCGTTTCAGGTTTGTTTTAAGTAAAACTGTTTTACTTGAAATTCTCACATGAATAAATGCGAATTCTTAGAATAAGACGATGCACATATTTGGCAAGAAAATGACATTTTCTCATTGTTTATCTTTCATATGCTTCTCTAAACTTATTTTATGAGAACAAGAATATTCACATATTTTGCAGGAATATGGCTTCTCCCCGGTGTGAGTTCTCATATGCCTCACTAACTGTGATTTTTCAGAACAAGAATCTCCACAAACTTCACAAGAATGTGGCTTTTTCCTTTTTTTGTCATTGTTCTTCCTTTGGAGATTGTAATGCTAGGTATGAGGCAGCCAAACCAGCTGCCAACATTGCCCCGCTTCTTATTGAAGCCAACCCAGTGTGAATTCTCATATGTTTTAATAACTTTGATTTTCCAGAAAAAGAATATTCACACATTTTACAAGAATATGGCTTTTCGCCTGTGTGTATTCTCATATGTGTCACTAAAGATGATTTTCGAGTAAAAGAATATCCACAAACGTTACATGAATGCGGCTTTTCTCCAGTGTGAGTTATCATATGTGTCACTAAATGTGATTTTCGAGAAAAAGAATGTCCACACACTTCGCAAGAAAATGGCTTCTCTCCAGTGTGGGTTCTTGTATGTTTAACTAACGTCGATTTATCAAAACAAGAATATCCACAAACTTCACAAGAATATGGCTTTTCCCCAGTGTGGGTTCTTGTATGTGTCACTAAATGTGATTTAAGAGAACAAGAATATCCACAAACTTCACAAGAATATGGCTTTTCCCCAGTGTGGGTTCTTGTATGTGTCACTAAATGTGATTTTACAGAACAAGAATATCCACACAATTCACAAGAATATGGTTTTTCCCCAGTGTGGGTTCTTGTATGTTTCACTAACGATGATTTAAGAGAACACGAATATCCACAAACTTCGCAAGAATATGGTTTTTCCCCAGTGTGGGTTCTTGTATGTTTCACTAACGATGATTTAACAGAACAAGAATATCCACAAACCTCGCAAGAATATGGTTTTTCCCCAGTGTGGGTTCTTGTATGTTTCACTAACGATGATTTTACAGAACAAGAATATTCACAAACTTCGCAAGAATATGGTTTTTCCCCAGTGTGGGTTCTCGTATGTAACATTAACGATGATTTCTGTGAAGAAGAATATCCACAAACTTCACAACAATATTGTTTTACCTTACTGTTATTACTCATGTGTTTTACTAACAATGATTTTTCAGAACAAGAATGTTGAGACATTTTACTTGACCGTTGCTTTTTTCTTTTATTCCAATTCACTTATTAGTTTTTATTAATTATTATTATTATTAAGAGTTTCCTAACAGATGACAAACATTTACTCACTATCTAATATATTCCAAATATTTTTAATGCAACTGTGTTCCTTTAATGTGCATATGTGTTGCTAAAGTGTGTTCACATATGTCTTAGTAAACCATGCAGATAAAATATTCTCACATTTCACAAAATCTGTTTTTTTCCGAATTAGTTCTCATATGTGTCACTAAATCAATCACGTAATTCACAAAAACTTATATTATTTTCAAGACGTGTTATGTTTTCACAACTATTGCATAAAATTCGTAAATAATATTGTCCAGTAATTAATAAATAATAAAGTCCAGTATAGAAATCTTTTCCACAAATGTCGCTGTTATCTTCCAAACAAGATAATAAATATTTATAGCACAATATTTAAAGAAAATCATATTCCATTAAAATCCAATGATAGCGTTCAATCATGTTTAAAGAAAATGATATTCCATTAAAATTCAATAGTAGTGTTTAATCATGTAAAGAAAAATTATACTCCATTAAAATTGATGAATAGGGTTCAATCAGGAACATCTGCAAAACAATAAAATTCAATATTTTAGTATTTTCATTCACATATTGTATTTGCTTATTATTGATGTGGCTGTTACCTTCTATATAAATTAATAGCACAATATTTAAAGCAAATCATATTTCATTAAAATCCAATGAAAGTGTTCAATCATATTCAATGATAGGGTTCAATCACGTTTAATGAAAAGGATATTCCATTAAAATTCATTAGTAGCGTTCAATCATGACAGAAAAATATGCTCCATTAAAATTGATCAATAGGGTTCAATCAGGAACATCTGTAACACAAAAAAATTCTGTATTTGAATATTTGCATTCATGTATTTTTATTCTGCTTATTGTTGTTAATATTATTGGATTGAACTCACAACCTTAGATTAATTGCTTCCAAAACATCATAGGAGTCACGTTAAAAATAACCTTTCGCAAACATTACACTGAACCAGTCGATACAGGTGTTGCTTATAATATAATCGAGTTGAAATAACTTTTTTATTGTTTTAAATATGTGTTTATTTAGTAGCAAAAACTTTTATTTGATTGAAAATCCTACAATGAAATTCTATACATTTTAATTTTTTATTTATTAATACTTTTGTGTTTATCTTTTCTTATATATTTGTCAATCATATGATTCTTTCTATTCTTGTTTATTTTTTCTTATATATTTGTCAATTTGTCAATCTAATTAATCAATGAAAGGTGTGTTTTAGGAAATATATCTTTTTACCCCAAATTCATCTGAATTCAAACATTATTTATATCAGTCCGAACACAATTTTAGTTACTAATTATATTATATATTATTGTCTGTAAATATCAGTACGAACCCAGTTTTAGTTACTAATTATATTATATATTAATTTCTTTAAATATCAGTACGAACCCAGTTTTAGATACTAATTATATTATATATTAATGTCTGTAAATATCGGTATGAACACAGTTTTAGATACTTATAATATATATTAATTTCTTTAAATAACGGTTTGGACATTTTTAGTGTATAAATTACAAGTACATTAGCAAATAATTGAAATCATTACAAAGACTTCTTAAATTTAGTTAGGTTGCTGGAAAATTAATCTTAACTTTAAGTATTCTAGAAGTCTTTCAAGCTCACATTAGAATATGCAATTATTATAATTGCCACATAATTTACCATTACTATATTCGTCTTAGACAAAATAAAAAAAATTTCTCAAATCAAATAGATTTTCCTACCCCCTACACCCAAACTCTACTCTGTTCCACTCTAACAATGTTGAATCCCTATACTTGTTTTTCAAGTACTTTAATGTGCTCTGATGAATATATAGTAATTGTGTGACCTTTGGACGTATGCTTACACGCCCTTGACCCCTTGATCGCAGCCCAGTTATGATCTGCACCCTGGTCGGTACAGTTATATGTCGACTGGGCAACCAGGTCTGCCAACCGTTAGTACACCGCGTCACCCAGTGAGTTCTTCATTAAGGCGTTGGGGATTCTTCTCGGATGCTTGGTCCTCAAGGCCTGTTCTCCGTGGATCGTCTAGTTATCCTGGGTGTTCGTTGACGGATATGGTGTCACAAATGGCAAATAAAGAATGTACATATATACGGATCAACGCACATCAGCAACAAAACTCCGGAGGTTGGTTAATATAATATATATTTCGGAAATTCATAAAAGAAGTATTTACAGCATATACATAGAGTTGACAATTAATTCAAGCAAGCAGTTAGTTTTACAATTGAGCTTCTGTTGTTGAAATACCTGGTCGGTATTGCGGACTTTGCGTAATTCTCATTAAGTAATCTACATGTTATAAACGTTGAGTTATCAGGCAACAAGCGGGGGGGGGGAGAGAGAGAGAGAGAGAGAGAGGTGATTCTGCCGAGACTTATCTCTCTTTGACTCGTACTCTTACTACTCGGTTCTTCTTACTGACTTAATCTCTAATTTTGCACTTCTTTTATAATACAATTATGGAATGATGACGACACCCATGTTCGTCATCGACCAATCAAATTGCTTGATTATAATTCGACGGGGCCTTTTCTCATTGGTTGATTATATTTCGACAGGGCCCTTTTTCATTGGTCCATTTCCAAAATTGGTTTGACTCCTCCCTTAATTAACGCCCAACTTACACGTTGTATTAATTAACTCCTCCCTGGCTTACTAATGGAATTTCCCCCTATCCAGGAAAATTATTTTTCCTTTGACTTAAAGCAAATCACGCGATTTTATTTGTTTTAAAATTATCTATTGATCTCACCTTTCGCTTTGATAATTCAAAGGGATTTTAGTTTATCTTTGAATTAAGTTCTGGTTGTCGGCCATTTTATTATATCAGACATTTTGTTTACGTCAAAAGACCAAGAATGCATTTGTCGCTTTGAACTTATCGGATAAAACATTTTCCCATCCGAGCAAAAATATTTCATAAATTCCCTTTTTTCGTTCGACCTGATTCACCAAATGACAATTCTCGATACGTTATTTTATTGTTTGGAAATTTCGGACAATTCATTTTTTTTCCTCTTCTTTGTTCTAAACATAATGCCGAGTCACTGCGTGTGTTTCCCTTAGATAAAAAACAACCCGACTTTTCAACTTGTCAAATTCACAGGTCAACTTTGGCTCAGTTTTGCCAATTGCGGGTGTGAAATCCCCACCCCTCCGGTTCATGTACACTATGATGTCGGCCATTGGAAATCAAACGCCTGTGCATTTTGGCTAACATATTTTATGCATTCTTTTTCGCTTTTGAGGTCTAGAATTTGGATTTATCCTCTCGCTACAAAGGCACTGTTGCCGCTGCTATTTCAACAACAGACTTAGCTCAGAATTTATTCACAAATAAAAATTAATAATAATTTTTATTCTTTCAACCCGGTCATCGTCCGGGAACAAAAATTACTTTCAACGAAAAGAAACGTCACATCAACCCTACAGGTCTGATGTGGCCTCTCTTTAGTGTTACAATGAGAGCTGATATTTGTGTTTTTATTAAAAACAAAGAGACTTTCATCGCTGACAGTTTATTTTAAGGACGAACTAGTGAATTATGTTTCTTTGCAATGACGTCGCTTTCTTTAATTTTCTCATTGAGTATTGTAATTTATTTGCAAAAAAGTTGGATTAGTGATAGCAAAAACCTTTTTTTTATATAAAAGAAATCCGTGGGTTTTATGAGTTCTTAATTCTCTATTATTTGTTGCTACAAATGATGGAAATACACGGATCTGGATAGATTTTATTAAGACTTTATATTTGAAATCGTCTAATTTCTCTCCTTTATCTTGGGTGCCGGCATTTGTTTTTTTTTTTCATATTATGTTTTATATGATTATCTCGTGTTTTTTTTTTATTAATAGCTGATTTTATAATGAGTAAAAAAAACTATAAAGAGAGCCTGAAGACATCCAAGGAAGATGTTAAGTAACCATTTAAGTTATTTCATTGTTTACAAGTTTACGAAATGAGAGTTCTGAAATGTGTCGAAAGATTTTGTTTACGAGAACTTTAATATTAATATTGTTCATATGAATATGGTTTTCACATTTTATGGTGTTTCATATGTTTCGTTAGATCCGATTTACGAGAACATGAAAATACACATTTTTCACAAGAATATGGGTTTCCACTAACGTGAAACCTCATATGTTTCGTTAGATGTTGTTTTTGTGTACATGAATAACCACATAGTTTACAAGAATATGGCTTTTCTCCAGTGTGAGTTCTCATATGTGTTGTTAGATTTGAGTTTTGTGAACATGAATATTGACATACTTCACAAGAATATGTCTTTTCCTTAGAGTGAGTTCTTATATGTTTCGTAAGATCGGATTTATTTGAAGATGAATATTGACATTGTTCACAAGAGTATGGCTTTTCTTCAGTGTTAATACTCATATTCATCGCTAGATTTTGTTTCTTAGGATGGGAATATTCCCCTTGCTCCAAAGAATATGGCTTTCCTCCTGTGTGAGTACTCATATCCATCGCTAGATTTGGTTTATCAGAACAAGAATTTCACACCAATTCTCAGTGTGGTTTATCATATACCGTGTACTTGAATTTTCAGTAATTATTATTTTAAGAAACAAGAGTAAAAATATTTTTATGACAAATTATTCGATTTTTTCTGATAACTATAAGACTGTTATTCCACAGATTTCAGTTTATATCTCCAAACACGGATATGATTTTCTCTGTAGGAAATATTAAAGAAAATTATACCGTTCAGATTCAACACAGGCGTTCAAACAGGAACATCTGCAAAGAAAAAATAAATTAAATTTTATTATTTATTGCCAGTATCATTTTAAGTGATTTGTATTAAAATATGTGTAATTTTCATCGTTATGGAATTTGTTTAACTGTTTTAGAAAAGTTATTTAGAGATTTCGCTTTTATATTAATACAATCATAACTACGATTAATATCTTTCATATTGATACAATCATAACTATGATGAATATCTTTTATATTGATACAATCATAACTATGATGAATATCTTTTATATTGATACAATCATAACTATGATGAATATCTTTTATATTGATACAATCATAACTATGATGAATATCTTTTATATTGATACAATCATAACTATGACGAATATCTTTTATATTGATACAATCATAACTATGAATATCTTATATTGATACAATCATAACTATGAATATCTTATATATTGATACAATCATAACTATGAATATCTTATATATTGATACAATCATAACTATGAATATCTTATATATTGATACAATCATAACTATGAATATCTTTTATATTGATACAATCATAACTATGAGGAATATCTTTTATATTGATACAATCATAACTATGATGAATATCTTTTATATTGATACAATCATAACTATGATGAATATCTTTTATATTGATACAATCATAACTATGACGAATATTTTTTATATTGATACAATCATAACTATGATGAATATTTTTTTATATTGATACAACCATAACTATGAGGAATATTTTTTATATTGATACAATCATAACTATGACGAATATTTTTTTATATTGATACAATCATAACTATGACGAATATTTTTTTATATTGATACAATCATAACTCTGATGAATATCTTTTATATTAATACAAACATAACTACGATTAATATCTTTCATATTGATACAATCATAACTATGATAAATATCTTTTATATTGATACAATCATAACTATGACGAATATTTTTTTATATTGATACAATCATAACTATGATGAATATCTTTTATATTGATACAATCATAAATATGACGGATATTTTTTTATATTGATACAATCGTAACTATGACGAATATATTTTATATTGATACAATCATAACAATTATGAATATATTTTATATTGATACAATCATAACTATTACGAATATCTTTTATATTGATACAATCATAACTCTGATGAATATCTTTTACATTGATACAATCATAACTATGACGAATATCTTTTATATTGATACAATCATAACTATGATGAATATCTTTTATATTAATACAATCATAACTACGATGAATATCTTTCATATTGATACAATCATAACTATGATAAATATCTTTTATATTGATACAATCATAACTATGACGAATATTTTTTATATTGATACAATCATAACTATGATGAATATCTTTTGTATTGATACAATCATAACTATGACGAATATTTTTTTATATTGATACAATCAAAACTATGACGAATATATTTTATATTGATACAATCATAACAATGATGAATATATTTTATATTGATACAATCATAACTATTACGAATATCTTTTATATTGATACAATCATAACTATGATGAATATTTTTTATATTGATACAATCATAACTTTGATGAATATTTTTTATATTGATACAATCATAACTATGATGAGTATCTTTTATATTGATACAATCATAACTATGACGAATATCTTTTATATTGATACAATCATAACTATGACGAATATTTTTTTATATTGATACAATCATAACTATGATGAATATTTTTTATATTGAGTCAATCATAACTATGATGAATATCTTTTATATATATATGTTTATTCAATTTTCACCCCAAATAAGGCAGAGTGCCACTTTTTAGTCGGGGCTACTATCGGGGACATAAGTCGCAGGTGTATTATTAAGGGAGATGAGTGGCAAGATGTTTGTTTACATGACACTTGAACTTCTGCATGTCAGTATAGTTGTGAAAGCAGAAACCCGGGAGCGAGTTTCAAAGTCTAGCAGTCCTGGAGTAGAAGGCTTTTTACACCTTGTGATCTCTACTTTGAAGGGATGACATTTAGGTGCTTGCCGCGTTTGTCGGGGGTGCTCACGTCGAGGCGTACAAGTGCTTGTAGTTCGTCAGAGCATTCATCATTAAAGTAGTTTTAGAACCTGCAGAGCGATGCAACATTTCGTCTATGTGACATAGGTTCTGAACTGTCATCTAAGCTTCGGCATATCAGGTTTGCGACTCTCTTTTGAACCCTGTCAAGAAGTAAGAGACAAGTGGCAGATGCAAAAGCCCAACTGTGAAAACAGTACTCCATACATGGACGAATGGTGGCCTCATAGAGGTATAGGATACTTTAAGGCATAAGTAGTTTTCTAGCACGGTACAGAGAGCCCACCTTTTGGCAACAACCTTGGAAAAGCTCACAATGTATCCGTTCCAGTTCATGTTTCCTGTAAATGTTAGGCTGAGGAGTTTAAAGGAAGTACTTTAGGGTAATGTTTTTTAAACATTGCTGTTGCTGGTAGAGAAGGTTTCTTGTAATTATTGAAGGAAACAAGCTTAATCTTGGAACCCTTGAATGTGACCCTCCATTTTTGTCCCTAGTTTACTACAGATTGGAGGCCATCCTCTAGTGTTTCTGCCATTTCCTTATATATGTGTTCATTTGTTTTCCCCTGTTTTTTATATAATATTGAACAATAATTAACAAAAAATTAATTTAAAAAATAGGAACATAGAAAAATAATTAAATTAAAATATGCAAAAATTAATACAAACGTTCAGAGAAGGAATGTACGAATGCGCGACTGGGGGAAACTTCCTCCCTTTTAATTACATGACGCCATTTTCACAGTCTTTCAACTGGCTGAAATTTTAGGCCTTCGTAATTTTCGTGTCCACAAAGTTTTAGTTTGTTGCGTTTTGCGAACACCAGAATCACTCGGTTTCGGGCTAATTAATTTATGTTTTGTAAAAGCAAGGTGTTTTTTTTTCATTTAATATCTTAGGACTTTACTAATTATCCTATAAATAGACCCTGAAAACTAACATTTTGACTGGATTAAAAAAACAGCCTACAGAAAACGGACTCTGATTTATTAAAGTACTAGCGGGGGTACCCGGCGTTGCCCGGGTGTTTGTAGGTGTGTGTGGTGTTAAATAAAAAAGAAACCGGAGGGAAGGATCGAACCCGAAGCCCTGAGGCGAAGTTTGAAAATAAAATCGGCCAGCCAGAATGAGGTACTGAAAGATGTTTTAATTTATTTAAGTAAGAACCAAATTGACAGGTGCGCACCCGGAAGTCGTCGAGCGTTACGACGACGACGACGACGACGACGACGACGACGACGAAGGTTTGTTTGTTTATAAGCGAAGTAAAGAAAACAACGTTTTAATTAAGCAGGGGGTAATCAAAACATCGGAAAAAAACACAAAAAAGCTAACGTAAGGCAAACGAACGATGAAAAAAGAAAACGAACACGTGAAAAATAGCTTAAATAAGCCTGTTTCGATATTAAAATTTAAAAAATCGGTGGGTACCCGGGTGTTTTTGGGTGTGTGGTCGGTGTGGATAAGCAAAGTTTAAAAAAAATCAGAAAAACGAACGTTACGTGAAAATTGGGTTAAATAACTCTTGTTCAATATTTAAATTTAAAATAATCGAAAAAAAAGACATCTCACACCACGATTCGAACCCAAAACGTTTAGATAATGAGCCAACGTTCTAATCGACTGACCTAACGAAACGTACATGAAATTTGTTCAGTTTTTCAACTATTTAAAGTAAATCAGGTCATTACGTCATTTGGCGAGAAGACCGTTTTTGTTGACCCTCCCTGTCGAAAATTATCGATTTCAGGGTGAAAAATGAATGTTTTTGGCAAATTTTTCAACATTTTTCGAGCGAAGGATGAGGCTTCGATATGATATCGTTTTTGTGAATTTTCGTCATGTCTGTCGAAAGTTTTTAGCAGACACACAAACATACACACAAACATACATACATTTTCGCTTTTATATATATATAGATTTCATTTACGACCGTCAAGGACAACCTAGATTTTTCTATTTATCTAAGAAGGATTTAATTACTTTATGTATTCTTCCAGTGATACCATATAATCTTATTTTCCTTAAAAAAATCATTGTGCCATAAGCCGTAAATAGCCGTGTTTTGTCCAGTGAACGGTATATACGTTCAGAGATTACAGTTAGGATATCTGCTGTGGAATGGGCTAGCAGAAATCCATATTGATTGTCGGTCAAGAGTTTAGCAGTTATACGGTGATGGACTAGAGCTTGATTAATTAAAGACTAAAATATTTTGGTGAAAAGCGGGAGAAGGCTAATGGGGCGATAATTTACTGTATCAGTTCTTTCGCGAAAATTCTTGAAACTGGCACCACAGAAGCAAGAAAGCAAGATTCGTTGAGGCATTTGTTGTAAAGTTTGGATAGAACTGGAGCAACCTCAGCTTAACATTTTTTTAATAGCACAGCTGGGATGAGATCGGGTCCACATGCTTTTGAGGTGTCTACGTTTTTTATGATTTTTTTTTCAAGGTGTTCACCACTTATCAAGGCCCGGAAGATAAGTGAAAATGAGATTAAATAAAAACCATCTGTTTTTAATAAAAACAAAAATAAAAAAAAACGCGTTCTATTTTTGTATCTAGTTTGACGACTTTGTAGCATTTTTCTCGGCTAATGAACAGTTGTGGTCACATATATATATATATATATATATATATATATATATATATATATATATATATATATATATATACTTGTTTATTGTTGTATAAACATGCTCACATCCCGCTGCTACAAATAGCCACTTGTTTCAATCAAACAACAGATATCATCAGGCAGCGACTTGACTATTCAAAAGTTCAATGAATAATGGATTTTTATTTTAGGTAGGAACTCTTTAGAAGTTGGAGTTAAAAAAAACTTAAAACACAGGACTTTAATTAAATAAAAAAGTAAAAAGGGAGAGGCAATTTAAATAAAGTTAAAAAATTACAATGGGGAGAGAGTGATTGAGAAGAGAAAAAAGGAATAGAGACAGAAATAGAGAAAGAAAATATAGAGAAAACAAAATAGAGAGAAAAAGAAGAGAGAAAAAAAAAAGAAAAAAAAAATATATATATATATATACATATATATATATATACATATATATATATATATATATATATATATATATATATACATATACATATACATATATGATATGGAGAAGAAAAGAAAAAAGAAATAAATGTTTATAATAAAGAGAATAAGAACTAGAAGGAAAAGGAAAGAATAATGAGATCTAGTTAAATAGGGAAAGAGAGAAAGTAAGAATTTGACAGTGTATAGAAAAAGAAAAAGAAAAAAACCTGCGTGTCAACCAATTTATGAACAATTATACAATTCAGTAATGAAACATATTATTACAAATACAAACAGAAGATACAATCCAAGCGTCAGAAATGAACGTGTCAAAAAAGGCAGTGAATGTATTCGGCTAGCATATTTATCCTCTTACATACGTCCACGAGTAAAATCAACGCAATTCAAACATACGTCTACCATTAATTAGGCCCTTTATGCTAAATGCTATAAGTTTAAAGTTTTCGCGTTTTTATTAGATAAATATATGAATAAAAGAAGAAAATAATGATAAAACAATATTAAAATTATTATTAATAACAATAAACATAATAGTGATAATAATAATAATAATAATAATAATAATAATAATAATAATAAAAACAGAATAAAATTAATATTTATTATCTTTTTAATATAACATATTTAGCCATAAGAGGGGATTAAATAAATTAAATAGGTCCAATAATTATAAATAAAAAACTACTAATATTTATGTATATAAAAAAAGAATACAATACAAATATATATATATACACACACACACATATATATACCCAAATATACACACACATACACACACATATATATATATATATATATATATATATACATATACATGCACATAAGTAAAGGTGTAACTATACTATTAAGTTGGAAGTTTAAGCTATTGAAGTATAGATATAAAGTCATATTAAATCACAGAATAATACATTCAATACCAGATTACTAATAACACAGATACAAGTACACTTACCTATAAATATATTCAGGCAAAAGAAGTAATTAAATCAACGAAATACTCAAAAATAGCGACGCACAGGTAGATAGTACCCAAATTAAAAATAAGATACATATGTATATACTCACAGAGAACCAACCGACATACTAATAAGCACATATATACATATATACATATATATATATATATATATATATATATATATATATATATATATACATATATATACATACACACATATACATATATATATATAATCCTATGTATACACATACATACAAAAAATACACAAATATATGCACACAATCATATACTAATAAACAACAACGCACACACACATATATACACACACATAAATATGTATAATTTACATAAATTATATATATAAAAATGCATAAGAATACAAATAATTTGGCAAGGGTACAGATAGATGCATACACACATAGAAACATACAAATGGATTGAATAAACATGGGAGGGTATACCAAATAATATAGAAATATATAGATCTAAGTACACACGGTCATAAAATAAATACATAGACACATACATATACACATAGACACACAGGTATATAAGATAGGAGAAGTAAAGAATGAAATCAGGAGAGGAGAAAGTATATTAATAGAATATTAATAAATTATAGAAATCAGTGACAATTTTTAATTTATTTAAATTTATATCTAAACTAAATTACTTAAAAGATGGGTTTTATAATGTTTGCAATTAATTGAATTTTCGTGCTTCTTATTTAATAATTTATCTCTTTCTCTAAAAGTAAGTATAAATAATTTCTCATAAAGACATAGGTAGCAAGGCGAGTTTAAAGATGAACAGGTTTTCGCTTTCTTTAAAATTTTCCAATTTACTATTGGGGAGTAACCTTGCTCTACTAGTTCATTGTAATATTTAGACAAGGAAGTTCTATTTTTGTACTCATTATTTTCAAAAGAGCACTTGTGACCGGTAAATCTTTCTTTAAAATTGTTATTTGTCATTCCTATGTAATATTTTTTTTCATTCGGATTTTCCTTAGTAGAAATAGTTGCTTGGTAGACTACAGAAGTAATTTGACAATTTCCTTTAAGAGGGCATTTTGATTTAATTCTACAGTTACAACTTTCGGTAGCAATGGGTGTGCTATTTTTGTTTAATATTTTGTTATTATGTTTTTAATTATTTTTTCAAGGTTTTCATTACAGCTATAACTAAGTTTTATTGTATTTTTATTGAAAATTTTATGTAGTATATTATTAATAGGGAAGTGCTTTTTAATTAAGTTTAAGAATTTCATTCCTAGATTTGTTTTAAGTTTCAAATTAAAAGGGGGATTGTACCACAGGATTTTTCTCTTACGGTTTCTATTTGTATTTGTGTTTGGGTGTGTTGGTTCTATGAACTCAATTTGGGTGTTTTTGTATCCACTATCCTTAAGGGCCCTGTTATAGAAATATTTATGTTTATTAAATGTTTCAAGATTGGAAGAATTGTCACTGATTCTTTTACTAATGGATTTGGGGATATGCCTAATGATAGATTTTGGGTGATTTGATAGGGGGTGTACATAAATTGGGTTTGAGTTTTCCTTCCTATATGGTTGGTAGATGCCTTTCCTTAAATCAAAGTTCACATCCAAAAAATTTACAGTTTTAACATCTGATATAATATCCACTTTTAATTTAATTCTACGGAATTCATTTAAGATAATCTTTTTGGTTCTTTCACATTTAGGGCCGTTGGATTCCTTGATGATCATCAGTCCATCATCACGATACAAGCCTATATCCATGACATTGATGTCTTTGGTTAAGTTGTATAGTATGAATAGACCTACTAAGTCTGTCATTTCAGCCGAATCCAAAGACCCCATGGAAATGTCAAACAGGTCATTTTGATCTTTTTTCAACCACTGATCATTTCCACTAATTAATGTAGTATTTCTACATGTCCGTATAATTTCAATTTCAGTGTCTTTTATATCAGACAGGAGTTTAGCAAACTCCATCACCTCTTCGAATAGTTCCTTAGATATGGAGGGATAGTAATTCACAATATCGAATTGTAAGAAAGTACAATTCTTTTTATTATGTATATTGGAAAACCATTTAATGGTATCCGCTGTGTTAATCCATAGATTTAGCTTATATGTTGATTTAATTTGATAGTTAACTCTTTCTAGTATATTTTTACTTAATTTACCAATTTCGGGTTTCGTAGGATTAATTAATCTAGTTGTAGGTTTATTGTCAAAATTTATCTTATGGTCTTTAAGCAAAATATATGACTGTTTTTTTTGTAAAATTCCCACTCTATTACTAATTTTAAGTCTGTCAGTTATTTCTTTACTATCCTTGTCAATTTTTTTGCAAATATCTATATTTGATTTTTTGTAATTTTTTGTAATATTTTCTTTAATAAGCTTGTTATATTCATGTGTAGTTAGTTTGTAGAAATTTTGCGTCTTATCTGATTTAACGTAAAGGTAATCCGAGGTGTTGATTTTCTTAATAGTAAAATCCAACTGTTTTTGAAAATGATTCTTTTTCCTATGGAAAGACAGGCCTCTAATAAGATCCATAATGTCTGCTTCAAAAGCATCCAATTGGTCGATATGTGGTGCCGAGTATATATATATATATATATATATATATATATATATATATATATATATATATATTATGAATATCCGAGAACTGCTGCATTTCTTTTCACCAGATACCACGTTTTTAATTATGTATTGACACGTAATCGCTTTAAAAAGTAAAATCCCAGCTTACCAAGTGATTTAAACGTTGGACATTATTATCTATTACATTTTTATGCCATATTTATCTGTGCTATTTTTTTCCTAAATTTATATTTGATGATATTAAAATGTATAAGAAAACTAACTTTTGTTTAACATTGATTAAATCATAAAGTGAGGTTTAATGATTATTCCAACGGGGATTGCGAAACCCAGAAATCGACGGAATTTGATGATTTTAGGCAGATTTTAAAGAACAAAATTATTAAATCTATATCGAAATATTGATTTAAAAAAAAGTGCAAATTTTTTTGGAGAAGGCAGTATCAATCTCAGAAAAGCGGATTTTGGGCGGACCTGTACGAGAATGCTCATCCCCTAAAAAAGTCGCGTTTTCACTATTTTTCAAAAGTTTTTTTTTTGGTACTTGTACAGTTTAGTCAAGACATTAAAAAAATGATAATATCGAAAAAGTTTATATGTACGTATCTGTTATGGAATGAAGTTCTTCGAAACAAATCACTTACTTTCATCAAGTATTTTTTTATTTACAGCAAAAAATAATTTTATGACACCAAGCAAAAGGTTCCATTTTTAGGACGAAAAGCTAGTAATAAAGATGGGGAGGGAGTATCGGCAGTTTACATGGAGTTATCTCCCGTGGAGTGTTAAAAATACAAACAATTTTTTTTTAATCCAAGCCTTCAACGTGCTGTCATAAGAACGTGTTTTTCCACTGTAAAAAAAAAAAAAAAAAAAAAAAAAACTCGATCAAATTAAGTGAATTTTTTTCCGGAGATCTTCAGTCCAAAACGGATACGTACAATATAACCTTTTCGATATTTTCATTTTTTTTATATCTTGATTAAACTGTATAAATACCTTTTTTTTCTAACGACGATTATCATAAATTAGACTTAAGTATCAAATTAACAAAAAAAAAAAAAAATTGAAAAATAAAATAATTTAATGACAGGTCAGTAAAGATAGGTACGGGCAAAATGAATGCCGATGATCCGAATGTATAAACATATTGACGCCATTCTTTACTTAAAAAAAAAAATCACCAAAAAAAAAAACAGGAAATTAACCAATTTTAATGAAATTTTCAGTATTTACCAAATAATGATCGCGGAATAGAATGAACTATTTATTTTTATTTAAATATGAGTGAAAATGTATTATTTTGTTTAAACAAAAAATACCTTTACTAAAGTTATAGTTTTCAGTAGTAAATAAAAAACGCAAGCCTTTATTTTTGTTTTGTTTTAATGTAAATAAAGCATCGTAATTTGTAACAATAAAAATAAAAAGATTTTCATAGGAACATTAAGAAAAAAGCCCCTAAATCCGTATTAATGAATTCGATATATAGAATTCATTAATACGGATTTGTAATTGTAAAAAATATTTCTACTTTTTTTTTACAATTATAAATCCGTGTTAATAAATTCTATATATAATTCATTAATACGAATTTGTAATTGTAAAAAAATATTTCTACTTTTTTTTTAATTAAGGGTTTCCCATAATTTTTATATGCAATACTTTAATAATTTCCTGGCTCGCAAGAATGTGAAACTTTCGGTGTAGCATATGTTTTTATATAATATTGAACAATAATTAAGAAAAAATTAATTTAAAAATAGGAACATAGAAAAATAATTAAATTAAAAAATGCAAAAATACAAACGTTCAGAAAAGGAATGTACGGATGCGCAACCGGGTGGGGGGAGAACTTCATCCCTTTTAATTACATGATGTCTTTTCACAATCTTTCAACTGGCTGAAATTTTGGGCCTTCGTAATTTTTGTGTTCACAAAATTTTAGTTTGTTGCGTTTTGCGAACATCAGAATCACTCGGTTTGGGACTAATTAATGTTTTGTACAAACAAGGCCTTTTTTTCCATTCAATTCAATATCTTGAGACTTTACTAATTATCCTATAAATAGACCCTGAAAACTAACATTTATCTTTTAAAGGATTTTTTTTTTTACAATGAATTTATGTAACTTCAAAATTTAGCTGAATTAGGTAGCTCGTCGTGAAAACATTTTCATAACTTTTTATTTTCACGTGTACAAATATTTTTTCCCCTTTGGAAATTAAGTTCAGTCCTTAATCTTTCAAATACAATCAAAAAATAGTCGGAAACCTTAAAAACAAATTTGATAAATCGGCTTTCAAAACGAGGCCCCCCATTTTATGTCCGCCCATTTTTGGCCGGACCTAGAAAAGAAATGGACCGTAAGTCAGGTAGCAATGAAGTAGATTTTCTTTAAGTCATTAATTTTGTTTTTTTCTGTTATGATATTTGAGTGTGTCGTCTATGATAATCGTCTAAAGTTTTTTTTTTTTTTGTAAAACACGCATTTTAGGGGGTGAGAAGTATCGTACAGATACGCCGTATTTTCTTCCGGTAGGTAGCGGGGGAGGGGGTCTCATGTTTCCGCTAGGTGGCAGTGTCGGTCGTAGAGAAGTAGATTTGGTAAAAACATGGCCGCTAAAGAATACAATGCATAATACTGTTTTTTTTTATATCTCGATTACCACTGTCTTTCCAAAATTTCAATGCGATTTTCGTATTCAGCATAGTCGAACCGAACACCTATGTAAGTCGTCATCTAAAAGAACATTGGAGGTGGGCCTAATGTAAAAATTTACCCCTTTTTTGTTACACCTAATTGTAATAATGTAATCCATATGACATTCCTGAATAAATCGTATCTTTTTTTCTGTAAAAAAATATTACCTTTTTCTTCAGTAAATACAAAATATGAACCGTTCTTGGTTTAGTCAGGATTTTCAAGATTTTACCGTATTTTTTGTTTATTGTTAGAGAACAGTAAAAAAAAAAAAAACTCATCCCCTTCTGTTATGGTTGCCATTTTTTTTTTTTTTTTTTTTTTTTTTTTTTGCTAATGAGAATATATTTTACATAATGTTTTTTTTATTAAATAATAAAATTATTTATATAATTAAATTGGAGTCGCTTCTACACTATTGGGACAATATTTTATAGTCGATAAATGAAGTTTTCAGATAATAAACAATGGTTTCAACTGATCTTTTGTCAAAAGAAATTACAAGGATAGCTTCCAAATTATGCAGTCGAAATTACCCGAATTTTACTGAATTATTAAAAAAAAAATTAACAATTAAACAGTTGGAAAATTGCCGCCATCTTGCTTAAATCGAAACGGAAACTTATCTTCCTTTTGAACTTTCCTGTATCTTACGATCAGTTTCATCAAATCTAATTGTTGTATTTCCTTTACTAAATAATATTCTACCTTATCGATTTTCGTAATGTTTTATATAATCATCGTAAAAATACGGTGAATACGTTCACTTGCTTTCATGTGGGATTCACTTTTAGAATTTCCGAGACTTCGTCCCTATAATGCAGAAGCGCTAAATTAAACAAACAAAATATTTTTCAAGTTAAATATTTATAATGTCCTACTTTTGACACCATGTTATTTTCCTGTCCCATAAAACACATTACTATTTTTAGATATAAATAATGTCGTATCTCACATAATCGATTCCTAAATTATTTTTTCTACAAACATCAATAAAATTATTTTATAATAATGATGACTTTACTCACATAGAATATGTTTTAAATATTTTTATATAAATAGAAATAAAATGATTTTTAAATAATATATCCCTTATTTTAGAATATACCTTATGAAATATGTTTAATATAAATAATATATTTTTAAATATATTATTTATTATTCCTTGACATTTGAATATTAACATGAATTTTTAAAAACAAGTACCCCATATAGCTTATTCGTGAAATTATTTCTTTAATTTAAATTAAATACGTACATATTCATTTTTAAATATATTTTAGAATTTAGCAGAGAACCCCGCAAACAAAAATTAAAAATATATGAGTGAAAAATTAAAATGGCAGCTAAATATGACCAAAGGCAATATAAATTATAGTTTTAACTATCTGGAAACGTTTTGTGTGGGTGAACATATTTTAAAGCGTCTATTTAATTCCAAACACAAGTAGTGACGAGTTGGAGTGTTAGAATGACAAGATGGCCGACATTCAAATGCGAAGTCTCGATAATCGCTTAAATCATGAAAACAAAGCAAACTAGAAACACGGTACTAGTGCACTTATTGATCCGTGCTGAAATATTAACGTTATTATTTAAAATAACATTCTTAACATGGGGAGGGGAGGGTGTTTTGTACGTATTCTATACTTTAACCTTACAATTGAATAAAAAAAAGGACAATTTTAATTAAACTTGGAAATACGATTTAAAAAAAATAGCGCGGATCAGTAAGTGCACTAGCACCTACAAAACTTGTACTTGTCGGCCATATTTTCTTTATAACTTTGCAATTCGGTCTTATACGTTATTTGTTTTTAGAATAAAAAGGTGCTAGTGCACTTACTGATCCGCGCTATTTTTTTTAAATCGTATTTCCAAGTGTAATTCAAGTTTTATGTTTTTTTTTTTATTTGTAAGGTTAAAGTATAGAATAGGTACAAAACACCATCCCTTCCTCATGTTAAGAATGGCTTTTTAAATAATAACGTTATTATTTCAGCACGGATCAATAAGTGCAATAGTACCAACAAAAAAAAAAAAAAAGAAAAAGACGATCCCACTCGAAAGAAGAGTAAATTTCTTTTATTTGATTACATGTATTTTTTATATATCAAGAATTTTACCTTTTTTTTTGTGTTCGTTCTGTCTTTGCTAAATATCTATATTTATTTTTTAAACTTTTATAATTGTTTTGTTTAAATAATAATTAGAAAGACTTATAATCGGACTTTTTTTTTACAGATTATATTGCCTTTTTCTTTCGATTGGATGTTGAGGTTAAATTCAATTCTTATGGTTTCGGTTGTTCATTAAATTTTTGATGAAACTACAGATTATGCTTTTATGCACTCGATATCACAATGTTAAGCATGGGTTTCTAAATAATAGCGTTAATATTTCAGCACGGTCCGTGTTTTGTATAAGTAAGAAAAAGGGTACTCATGCAGCGAGTAATCCGAGCTAAAATAATAACGTTATTATTTAAAAAGCCATTCTTAACATGGGGAGGAGAGGGTGATTTGTAGCTCTTTTGTACTTTAATCTTACCATTGAAGAAAAAAAACCATAAAACTTTAATTAAACTTGGAAATACGATTTAAAAAATAGCGCGGATCACTCTCTGCATTAGCACCACAAAAAGAAAATAGCGATTTCATTTTAAAGAAAACGGTTTATTAAATTAATGTTTGTTCAATTTCGAATTCATTTATAAAACAAACTGATTTTTATTTTTGAATCAAAAATAAAATGAACATTAAAAGCAAATTGCTTTCTAAAAATCCATGTAAACGATGTTGGAGAAACCGATTTAAAATATCAAACGTTGAACTGAGTTCACAGTTAGCAGCCATTTTGAGTGGAAAACTATACATTTGACCAATAAATTTATTTTTATATTTTAAGTATTAAAAGTTTTATTTTTCTATATAGAATACAGTTCTATACTCTATCACCATGTTAATAATGGATTTCTAAATAATAGCGTTAATATTTCAGCACGGTCCGTGTTTTGAATAAGTACCAAAAAGTCAATTGGGTACTTGTACAGTTTAACCAAGACATTGAAAAAAAATGAATATATCGAGAAAAAAAAAGTTATATTGTACGTATCCTTTTTGAACTGAAGATCTCCGGAAAAAAAAGAATTCACTTAATTTGATTGAGTTTTTTTTTTTTTTTTTTTTTTTTTTTTTTTACACATTTTCATTTTTTAATGTCTTGACTAAACTGTACAAGTATCGTAAATTGTAATTTAATTTTAAAGAAAAAAGTTTGTAAAATTAATTTTTGTTCAATTACGGATCCATTTACAACAAACTGATTTTTTATTTCCAATAAAATTGAGTATAAGGAGGAATATATATATATATTCCTTTTTTTTTTAGGTACTAGTGCAGAGAGTGATCCGGACGTTCAAAAAAAAACGTTATTATTTAAAAACGCCATTCTTAACATGAGGAGGGTGTTTTGTACATATTCTATACTTCAACCTTACAATTGAATAAAAATCATAAAACTTTAATTAAACTTGGAAATACGATTTTTAAAAAATAGCGCGGATCAGTAAGTGCACTAGCACCCTTTTTTTTAAATAGAAAATTTATTTCTATAAATTCATAAACACATTTTTTTTTTTTTTTTTTAGGTGGGGACTGGTTTAAAATAGCGAATGTTGAAGTGATTTCATACTCGGCAGCCATTTTGAGTGGAAAACTACACATTCACCATTGAAACGTTTTTACCGTTTTAATTTCTTTAAGTAAGCCTGTTAATGGAACAAATGGAATATCAATATTTTCATAGGAATTAAATACAATGATTTAAAATGCATTAAATTTGTTAAAAGTTAAGGAAATAAAATATAGAAAAATTCTTACCTTTCATTTTAGGCAATTCAATACGAAAAAAAAAATAATTGGATGATTTTTTTCTTTTTTTTGCTCGTGGTCAAAATTGAAAATTTGGTCGGTTTGTAGGGATTTCTTTAGTAAATGGATACAATTTCGATTTCGTGTGTCCAGTACATTAAGAAATACGAGAATGAAGTTTTCAAAAAACGTAAAAGAAATAAAAAATCAAAACATGATCGAAACGTGCATTAAAAATGGCTGAAGAAAGATTAAAATATAAATAAAAAAATGTGAAAATTGTCAAAATAAAAACGAAAATAAAAATGAAACATAAATTAAAAAAAAAAACTCGGTAATTACGTGTAAAGAAACGTTTAGAACATATTGCCCATTTAAAACGAAAATAATGAGAGGTGAGATAACCGAATAAAACTAAGATATCTGGTATTATTATACAAACACCGTGACAGCGAATTAGTAAAAACAGACGTAGGATTCTGTTACGTTTCGGTGTGCTGAACACGAATCTGAATACCGTACCCCTCGCAAATTAATAGTTTCGGAGATATTAACATTTTTCTTCCGCGTTAGCTATACTTTATATAATTTATATATATATATATATATATATATATATATATATATATATATATATATATATATATATATATATATATATATATGTGTGTGTGTGTGTGTGTGTGTGTGCATATATATTTAAATATGTGTGTATGTGTATATATGTATGCATATATTTTTATTTAAATATATATGTATATATTTAAATGTATATACTTATGTAAATATATATGTATTTCAATTAGATATATATATATACTAGCAATCGGTGCCCGGCGTTGCCCAGGTGTTTTGAGGTTAATGCTGAGAAAAAAAAAACGGTCAATTTTTTAAAACTTTGACCCCTATTATGACCTCTTAACATTTATTGTTTAGGGATCAAGTAAAGTTAATAAGTTAGATCCATGTCCAAGGAATCTATATCTAAAATATCAAGTGTTTACTGTTTAGACCCAGAATTGTAGGAGGAGTTTGGTAGAGTTCTCAAAGGTCAAATCGTTGAATATTGACCACTTAATCGCCAAATTTCTGTCGAAAACCTATCACATCGATTTTCCCAAATCGCGAATTTGGCCCTTTTTTAAAGCAGTTTGACCTTCAAAATTTCTGTTTTGCCTTTTTCTTCACCGATGAAATCTGGAGACGCAACGGGAATTTTCGGCAAAAAAATGTTGTTACTATGCACATCTATGTAATGAAATACAATTTGTGGCAAAATTTCAGGAAAAACTAATGGATGGTTATCTCGCAATAGTCCGGACAATTCGCTAAATTATCTCGTCAAAACCATAAATCTCGAATTTTTGTGCATTTTTTTTTTTGGGGGGGGGGCTAATTTGGCATAATAGTGTCCATTTAATAGTATTTTCTTGTAAAAATAAAAAAATAAGGAAAATTACCAAAAAAAACAAACAAGAACAACAAAAGTGTGCCGTATTTTTAAAAGTTTTATTGCGTTGTTTTTATTTGCTTTTTTTATTTCATCGGTGAAGAAAATGGCCAAACAGAAATTTTGAAGGCCAAACTGCTTTAAAAAAAGGCCAAATTCGCGAAATTTGGCCTTCAAAATTTCTGTTTGGCCATTTTCTTCACCGATGAAATAAAAAAAGCAAATAAAAATAACGCATTAAAACTTTTAAAAATACGGCACACTTTTGTTGTTCTTGTTTGTTTTTTTTTGGTAATTTTCCTTATTTTTTTATTTTTTCAAGATAATACTATTAAATGGACACTATTATGCTAAATTAGCCCCCCCCCCAAAAAAAAATGCACAAAAAAACGAGTGAACGCGCGTTTTTTTTTTTTTTAGTTTAGTTTCATAATGGCGGCCGTGGTGTCGGAGGTTCGATTGTTAGATTGTAAGTTAGTTTCGTATTTTTTTAAGTTGTAAATCGCAAGTTAGAAAAAAATTAAACCCTTCCAAGATGGACAATAAATAAGACCAAAATATTTTATGGTAAAGTTAAGAGCGTAAGAACTATACTTTTTTAGGAGATGTGATTATTGGATTAACCAATCAGAAATCGTCTGTGGCACACACATCTCTGTTTTTATAGATATATAGATATAGATATATATATATATATATATATATATATATATATATATATATATATATATATATATATATATATATAGAATATCTATATATACAAATTTTAATATATATATATATACAAATATATATATATATATATATATATATATATATATATATATATATATATATATTAAAGTGAACGTGACTGTATGTGTGTACATTTTCCTACGCAATAACTCTGCCAATCGTTAGTGTACACTTGAAATTTGATATACAGGCTACTGAGATTTGGGAACATCTTTCGAATTCGTTTCCGGCCAGAGATTTGGCTGTTAAGGGGTCAGGTTTCTAGGATTTAACCTTTGAGAACTCTACCAAACTCCTCCGAAAATTTTGGGTCTAAACACGTGAAATTTTATATATAGGTTTCTTGGACATGGATCTAACTTTATAACTGGATTCGAGCCCAAAACAATAAATGTTAAGGAGTCATAATAGGGGTCAAAGTTAAAAAAATTGATCGCTTTTTTTTTGCTCAACACCCCCCCCCCAAACACCCGTACAACGCCGGACTGAAATGCTAGTATGTATATATATATATATATATATATATATATATATATATATATATATATATATATATATATATATATATATATATAGTGGGTAGGAAAAGTATTTGCCACATTGAATTTCTTTCGTATTTCTCAAAAATAATTATTTTATATTAATTAAATTTACACTATATCTCTGGAGAGATATTATCAAAAAACAAAAAGGCTATTAATATATATTTAGGTGACAAATCCTAACGAAAAATCAAATTACCCCAACGCAAAAGTATTCATCAGATTTACTCATATTTAGTTATATATCCTCTGCTACAGAATCTGTTTTACTTTAAAACTTCCAAATGATTTCCATAACTGCCTACGAGTTTCTTACAAATTCTTGCTGGTCGTTTCTCTATTCTTCATCGCAAATTTCTTTAATTCTTTGATATTCTTGGGATCTCCTGCATTCACCCTTGACCTCAAAGTTTTCCACAGATATTCGATGGGATTTACGTCCGCTAACGGCCTAGGCTACTGACTGCTTCGGCTACTAGAGAACACTTATCCTATTATCCTTAAACTATTTCGCCTTTTTAGCCTTGTGCTTGGGATAATTGTCTTGCTGGAAAATCAAAACAACGGCCCATCCTTAATCTGCGGCATTCTTGCGTTGACAAAATCTTTGTGTATTTTTCTGCATTTATTTTCCCTTCTATGTTTGCAATTCCTCTAACTCCATTCGCAGAAAAGCAGTCCAAATCATCACCCTACCACATACAAATTTTCCAATGGGAATAATATTAGATTGTTTAATTGTATGCCATTTTTCCTTCATACACATGTGCGCATGTTTCTTCCGAAAATCTCAATTTTAGTTTCATCTGACTAAATAACTTTGTTCCAGAAGTCATCCGATTCATATTGATATTTAAAAACAAATCGCAAATACTCTTTCACATGTCTAGGACTCAACAATGGAGACTTTCTCGGAGATCTAGAATACAGGCCTGTACGATTCAACGCTTTCTTTCGTGTACAAAATACTATTCCTACCTAGCAGTCCTAGGGAAGAAACTATTAAGTTAGAAGATTTCTTACATCTAGTATTTATACTGTGTAGAGGGGATATTTGCTGCTTGTCTAAGGCAAATATTTTCTTTGGCAGCAGCTTTGGAAATGCACTCAATGTATTCGTTCGAACTCATGTTCCCCGTGAATGTTAAGCCGATCAGTTTTAACGAACTACTATCAGCTAATGTATCATTTGTAAAGGTTTCTTGTAGTTATTAAAGGAAAGGAACTTAGTCTTGGAAGCATTGAATGTGACCATCAATTTTTCTCCCCATTCCACCACAGATTGGCTTGGATACGTGTACATTCGTTTTCCCCTTGTGCCTGTTAAAGAGCGTGGTGTCGTCACCAAATATACCCATCTCAAAGACAATTTTTTTCAGGGAGGTCATTTATGAATACCAGGGATAATAAAGGTCCTAGGATTGACCCCTGAGGTAATCTCGCATTGATATATTGTTTTGACGAACGTTCATCGGGGACAACCTGGATTCATTTCTTAAAAAGGATTTAACTATATTAAGTATTCGTCTAGTAATACCATATGATCTTTTTAAGGCTTTGTTTGTAAAAAAAGAGAAAGAGAAGAAGAGAAAAAGAAAAAAAAACTTCAAAAGAACCTTGCAACCTGCATGTTTTTCTTTTCAGAAAAAAATAAAGAGAAAATAACTTGAATTTAAAGACTTGAAAAAAGAATATTTTCTAATTTGTATGTTCTTTTCATTTCAGCTTTTCTATCAAGTAAGAATTGTGTTTTATAATGTTTTTTAAAATTTTTTATTTCATATGTTACCTTACATGTTTTGAAAACCTGAGCTTAGGAAAATATAAGCAACCGCAATATTTTTTTTTTTATAAATTCGTATCATTTTAAATTCATTTCGGGTCGTTATTTCATTTGTTCATTCTTCTTTGCTTTGCTTGTTAATTTCCCCCTTTTTTCCCCTTTGATTTGTTACTTTTAAAAGCGGATTTTGGTGACGACCCCAAAAACCCGTCACCATGTTAGAATGTCCCATCAGTTAAATTGTCTTTTCAACATTAAATGATTTTGTGATTCATTTTTGTATAATTCTTAATTAATAAAAACGACAAATTATTTTTTTACTTTTACATTTTCACAGTCAATAAATTTTTGTGTAGAAAATATGATTTAATGTTTGTTTTGAAAATTGTTTATTTGTCGAGATTTGTACACGTTTTTTATGAAATATGAATCGGGGTGCATTACAATGCTTAAACAAGACGTAATTACACCAACGACCAGAACTACGAACCGAATATTTTTGGCAATATAAATATAGTTTCTAACGGATTGATGGTTGTTCCATACTGAGATACAAAATCAATCTTTAATTACAAACGTTCCTTTAACAACAAAAGTGACGATATATTGCGTTTTCTTGTTTTCTTTTTCTTTTTTCCATAGGCATCACCGCTTATCAAGGCCGGGAGACCACTCAAGGATAAGGGTTAAAGAGTGTACAGTAGTCAAAAGGACAATATAGTAACCGATAGTAATGGAAGTTCTTTAAATTTGTTAACTTAAGTGGAACGGCTCATGAGAAACTTGTTCACGTTGGACTTGAAGACAACCATATGGAAAGCAGGAAAACGGAAGAGAATTTCAGAGGCGTTCAGTTCTAAGAAAGAAGTTTGATACTGGAATCTACGTTTAGGTTTAGGTACCGATAAAGAGTGGGGGGATTATTGATAGTGTTTTCAGCTAGACGAGTGTTTCTTGTAAAGGTCTGGCGAGGGGGGGACCATAGATTGAAGCTCAGTCGAACACTTTCCATGAAAATAACGATAAAGCAGAGACAAACTCGCAACATCTCTTCTGTGAGATAGAAGTTGCAGCTAAGAGAAAAGCGCATCTCCTACGAGGCCACGAAGTCTATTTTGAACCCTATCAAGGCAGGACAAGTCCTTTCTAGCAGCTCCTGCCCAGATGTGGCAACAGTATTCCATCTTATATAGATAAAGCATTGCATCAGTAGTGAGATATCTACTGGATCGATAGAAGGATCCGACCATTTTTCCAGCGGCCTTGGCAACAGATTTGATGTACGTATTCCATTTAAGATCAGGAGTAAAGGTCAGGCCCAGAAGCTTACAAAGATGTTGTTTCAACCTCATTCTTACAACCAATCAGCCAATTCCCTCCTTCAATTATGACAGACAACACATCAAATCGATCATGGTCATTTGCATGTCATTGCTTTTCAGAGAATCTTCGGCTGCTGCTGCTACACGTATAATCAAAGAAAAGGCAAGGGTGGACATAACATGTTTAACCTTTATCTACAAGGAGCTAATATAGATAGGATAAAACTCCAGTTCGAAAAGAGGATGACTGTTTCTGAGGGCAAAGATGTGATTCTGGATGAAGGTGACTGCGAACTAAATGAACTGTCAACACGTTGCCATTTTAACGTGCAATAGCAGACCAAACATATGTATAGAACATGTTCCGGTTTTCTTGGCACGTGTTTCGTCGTGACTGAATCTAGCGTGACCCCATGAAATAAGCCTAAACCTCTACCGCCGGACCATCGCACAAGACTGTTGGACTGTTTTTTTTTTTCTGTAGATGTTGTTTGTTTGTTTATTTTTGTTTGCGATCATTTTTGAATAAATTCAAACAAAAACAAATAAACAACATCTAAAAGCAGGTTGCTGGGTGATGAGGCAGAAGCGTTCAGACCTGTGTAGAGTGAATATCGTCAGACTTTTTCGAACTTGTTTACATTTGACATGAAGGCAACGATATTCTGGTCGTTCAAGAAGCAAGTCAGCCGAACAGTGTTCCATAGGCGAGTAGTTATAAGAAAGAAGCGTTCAGAACTGTGTAGAGAGAACATCGTCAGATTTTTTCGAACTTGTTTACATTGGACTTGAAGCCAGTACAACAGTGTAGAATGAACATCGTCGAGCGAATGGTCAGAGTTTTCCGATTCAAACATAAAAGAATTCATCCGATTTTTTTTTATTGAATTGCCTACAAAGAAAGGTAATATTTTTCTTCAATATTTTATTTGCTAACTTTTAATGCATTTTAAATCAGTGTAATTTTATATGTTATTCTCGATTTTCCGTTGCTCGTACTTAAAGAAATTTAAACGGTAAAATGTGTAGTTTTCCACTCAAAATGGCTGCCGACTGTGAAGTCACTTTAACGTTTTTTTTTATTTATATCGGTGACTCCAAAAATCTATACATGAATTTATAGAAATCAATTTGCTAAAAAAATATGTTTCTTTTATTTCAATTTTATTAGGAAAATAAAAATAATTGTGTCTTATAAATGGATCTGAAATTGAACAAACATTATTTTAACGAACTTTTTTTCCTTCCAAATTAAATTACAATTTCACTTCTTGGTACTTATACAAAACACGGACCGTACTGAAATAGTGACGTTATTATTTAGAAACACATGTATAGTTTGCCACTCAAAATGCCTGCCGACTGTGAAGTCACTTTAACGTTCTCTATTTTAAATTAGTGCGTTCAAAAATATGTACAGGAATTTATAGAAAGACATTTACTATTAAAAATATGTTCCTTTTTTTATTTGAGATTTATTAGGGAAATATAATTAAGTGCATCTTATAAACTGGTCTGAAATTGAACAAACATTTATTTTAACAAACTTTTTCTTCTTTCGAATTAACTTACAATTTCACTTTTTGGTACTTATACGAAACACGGACCGTACTGAAATAGTAACGTTATTATTTAGAAACACATGCTTAACATGGTGAGAGGGAACATAAAACATTATTCTGTCGTTTCATTTAAAATTTAATAAACAACAAAAACCATAAGATCTGAATTTAACTTGAACATCTTATCTAAAGTAAAAGCCAATATAATCTGTATAAACATAATCTGTCGTTTCATTTTAAACTTAAAAAACAAAAACCATAAGAATTGAATTTAACCTGAACATCATATCTATCATGGAAAAATTAAAGTGTAAACAGACAACTTGTTGCTCAACTCCCTACATAGTATCCTTTCAATTATGTCCCAGCTCTCCACGTCAAAGTGACACTGTGCTTTGTTTGGGGAGAAAACGCAATAAAAATTTTTTTTTTTCAACTATAAATATATTTTTAAATATATGTATGTGTATGTATATTTATAAAAATATACCTTATAATTTATCTGAATATATAAATAAATATGTTTTTAACACACACACACACACACACTCATATATATATATATATATATATATATATATATATATATATATATATATATATATATATAATTAAAATATATGCAAATATATATGTACATATTTAATGTAAATACATATATTTACATATTTAAACACACACACACACACACATAAATATATATATATATATATATATATATATATATATTTATATATATATATATATATATATATATGTATATTTATTTATATATATATATATATATATATTTATTTATTTATTTATTTGTTAACCGTTAGCATATAACTAACGCAGCCTTAGACGTATTCGATTCACCACCGTTATTCATCATAGTTTTATGATTGGACATTCTAAACTTGATATTAAAGCATTTCCTCACAAGTAATTAACGAAATTTTTTAAATTGACAACGTTTTATTCTAATCTTTTTTTTATTGTTTTTTGTAGCTTTTAATCATTTTTAATCTTCATATTTTTATATGTTTTTGTTGTATCCTTACGTTCTTCGTTCAGTTATTTTTTTAAAATACACGTTTGGATCAATTTAGTAAAGAAATACAAATCGACCAAAGTTCATGTTTATTGCTTCATTTTTAATTTAAAGGTAAGATTTTTTTTCGATATTTTATTTCCTAACTTTTAACAATCAAATGCCTTTTAAATTATTGTATTTTTTCCATAACTTTTAACGATTCAATGCATTTCAAATAAAGTTTTTTTTTTTAAATTGTATTCCTATGAAATTCACAATTTCCCCTTTATCGGATGACAATTTTGCATTGATTTTAATATTTAATTTAAATTTTAAACAAAGAAATTTAAATGATGAATTCGTAGTTTTCCACTAAAAATGGCTGCCGACTGAAGTCACAATGTTTTAAATATAATTGTTCCAACTCATGTTTCCTGTGAACGTTAGGCCAAGCAGTTTGAAAGATGTACTCTCAGACGGGGAGTCACTGGCCATTGCTATTGGTGGCGGAGAATGTTTCTTGTAATTATTGAAGGAAATCAGTTTAGTCTTGGCAGCATTGAATGTGACCATCCATTTTTGTCCCCATTTCACTACAGATTGGAGCTAATGCAGTAATCCGCGCTATTTTTAAATCGTATTTCCACGTTTAATTAAAGTTTTATGACGTGTTTTTTATTCAATTGTGTAAGGTACAGAATAGGTACAAATCAACCTCCCCTCCCCATGTTAAGAATGGCCTTTTAAATACTAACGTTATTTCAGAACGGATCACTTTCTGCATAAGTACCGAAATGTGTGTTTATGACCATTTTCATCAAATTCTATGTATTTCCGCTTTAATGAATGACAGTCTTGCATTGATTTAAATTTTTATTTTAAACAACAAAATTTAAATGATAAATTCGTAGTTTTCCACTAAAAATTGCTGCCGACTGAAGTCACTTCAACGTTCGCTCCAAAAAAATGTACATATATTTATAGAAATAAATTTACTATTTGTAAAAAATATTCCTTTTTTATTTACAATTTTATTGGGAAAATAAAAATCTACTTGTTATATAAATGCATGCGAAATTGAACAAACTTTAATTGTATAAACTTTTTCATCTTTCGATTTAAATAACAATTTAACTATTTGGTACTTATACAAAACACGGCCCGTGCTGAAATACTAACGTCCTTATTTAGAAACGCATGCTTAACATGGTGAGCTGGAACAAAAAACAACAACAAAAAATAAAATTATGCCAACGTTTCATCTAAAATTTAATAAACGGAGGCCATAAGAATTGAATTTAATCTGAACATCATATCTAAAGTAAAAGGCAATATAATATGTAAAAAAACTATTCATATGAAAAAATGGTCCGATTCTGACTAAGTGTTTCGAGTTTGTATTACTGTACACATAGATTCGAAAAAGTTGTCAAACAACAAATATATAACAGATAAATGTTATCAAAGGCAAGATAAGTTACTTTTCTGCCAAACTGGATATATTTTTTGTTTTTATTCAATGTAACATATTTATTCAGCTCGAAAAACATACAGTGTTTACCGATGTATTCGAAAATTCAAGATGGCGTCTCACACCCTCTTTAACACCGTAAGTATGGAAAAAGGTGTTATAAATAAAAAAACTATACAAAATACTATTAAAACCCCAGCCGAATATATATCAACCTATGTAACGGTAACATATATTGAGCGAGTTTTTAACAGTATTTTATCCGGTTTTTTATTTATAACATCTTTTCCCACACTTACCGTGTTAAAGAGAGAATAAGACGCCATCTTGAATGTTCCAATAAATCGGTAAACACTGTATGGTTTTCGAGCTGAATAAATATGTTACATTGAATAAAAACACGAAAAATATATCCAGTTTGGCAGAAAAGTAACTTATCTTGCCTTTGATAACATTTATTTGTTATATATTTGTTTTTTGACAACTTTTTCGAATCTGTGTGTGCAGTAATACAAACCCAGTGTATCCCATTCTTAAAGAACAATCATAAAAGTTTATAAAAATTTAAAGTTATTTAGCAACGAAGACAACAAACAAAAAATAACAAAAAGTTAAAGTTAAACAATTAAAAAATATAACAAAAAAATATAAGACAAAGTTACTCTTCTACATAGCGGAATTGTAATTTAACGTATTTTAATGTTTTCTAACGTATTTTAATGTGTTATTTGGTTCGAAAAACAAGCAATGCTAAATTGCAAGGTTAAAAATCAAACATGTCCGGCAAGTATAAATTTCTGTTTTGTTTCCATGGTTTGATCAATTATCGAAACATTCCAATTGAATGTTTGAATGTCGGCCATCTTGTGCTAACTTACCAATTTGTCGCTACTTATGTTTTGAATTAAATGTTTTAAAATATGTTCTACAACAATCTTATCCAGGTAGATGAAAGAATGATTTATTTTGCCTTTGGCCATATTTAGGTGTTTAGATTTTAATTGTTTACTTAATTTTCATTTGTAGGTTTTCTCTTCCTAAATATATTTAAAATCATTTTATTATTTAAATTAAGTGTTTATTTTTTTTTAAATTACATATATGCTATATGTGTATAGTGTTGAAAAAATATATTGATTATTAAAATGTCAAAGAATATGAAATAAATATATTAAAATAATCTATTTATATAATAAAATGTTTAAGAATATTCTATATGGGATGGGTCATTTTTAAAAAGTAATTTTATTGCTGTTTTCCTAAAAATATTTAAGAATAGATTATCTAAGCTACGGCAATATTATTAAAGATGTGCATAAAATATTAATATGGGAAATAATATGAGGTGTCACAAACAGTAAATGATAAATGTTTAACTTGAGTAATACTGTTCCTAAAATCAGATTGATTAAAAAATGTAATTATTTAATAAAAACATTATTTAAAATATATTTACATTAAAAGAAAAGATCCTATATAAAAAAAAACGACAACCCTTACAGAAGTCATATTATACGGAATACGGCATTATTGTATATATATCAATTAAAAAAATTACATGATTTTTTTTCTTTTAATTCGGAAAAATGCTTTTTATGAAAATTGTAAATTGAAATAATAACGTTATTATTTAGAAAGTAAAAGAAGGAGGGTTTATTTCACCTGACAAAAAGTACGATGAATTTGAATTTAACCTGTAACTCCTATTTAGTAAACCGTAGAAGTTCTGAAGGAAAAGTTAGCATTTTCTTTTTTTTCATCGAATTATACATAAAATAAAAACAACAAAAAAGAATGGCAACGCTAAAAATCAGGACTTAGCTTGAAAATCTGAACTAAAACTAGTCTGGTCCTTATTCTGCATGTACTTAAGAAAGAGGTAGTATTTTTTTTTACAGAAATTAATGACGGCATCGTATGAAAAACAGTTAATTCAGGAAAATATTATATAAAATACTGTATTACTATGAAGTGTTAAAAAAGTATATTACGAATTTTTTAATCTAAAAATTACTTTTTATGAAAATATAGATTTAATAATTAATTATATAAATTGAAACACTTTGTTAAATTGAAATAATAGTGTTATTATTAAACATAGCAACACATAAGTAAACGGGGGATTTATTTAACCATTTTTACTTTCATCTAACAATAAATACTTTAAATTTGAATTTAACCTGAAATCTCTAAGAAATAGCACGATTCATAAACTGCAGAAGTTCCGAAGGAAAAGTTTGTTAATTTTTCTTTGTTTTTCATCTGAAAATCGAAATCTTGAACATTAAGTAAAACCAATGGTACCTAATTTGTCAAGTCACAGTAATAAACATCCAAAAAATTACGAAAAAGGGTGAGGTAGAAAATTACTTATTAAATTAAATAGCCAGACCTGTGGAAATTCCACAAGGGACACATTTAAATGTAATATATTGATGTTGGAATTCTGTAGATGCTCAGCGTAAATGGAGACGCTTTGATATTGTAGCTCGTTTGTTAAAACTGCAAAAGTATTTATCTAAGCTAGCAGAGACGCCCGGTCGTAAAATATACTTAAATATATTATAATTCTTGCAGATTTCGTATATATTATTATAGAGTTAATGTTTTTGCTAAATAATAAGGTTATTATATTTAAAAAAAATCAGAAGACGGGACGTCAATTAACTATATTGTACTTTCATTTAACAATGAATGCAAGAGTCTAAAAAAAAAGGCCAAATTTGACATCGAAAAGGCCAATCATTACAGCCTTAGAAAGGCCAAAATTTCAAAACAGGATGGCGATCTCGATTGTTTTACATTTAGTCCAATAAAAAATGTTGAAAAGAAAAGCATTTTTTCGGGTTATTTCAACTTTAGGGTCTAATAATGAGTTTTATGTAAAAACAATTTTTATGAATTTTTGTATGTCAAATAATTTACGCCGCTGAAATACACTATAGCCCAATTAATTCTATGGATTTTCAACTCCTACCTAAAAAAATACCCGGTTCGTAAACTGCAGAAGTTCAAACGAAAAAGTTTGTTAAATTTATTTTCATCTGAAATATATATGTTTCTATTTTTTGTCTTTTAAATATTTTTTATTTTGTTCAACAGATTTTTTATCGAATGGTCACTAATCTACCAGATTATCAAAAATAAATTTTAAAAAAATCAATATTTAACATTTATAAATAAAGAAAAACATTACGAAACAATTTACTGAATTGAAATAATAACGTTATTATAAAAAAAATGTTGAAAAGAAAAACATTTTTTCGGGTTTTATTTCAGCCTTAGAGTCTAATAATGTGTTTTATATAAAAATAATTTTTATGAATTTTTGTCTGTCAAATAAGTTACGCCGCTGAAATACACATTTGCCCAATTAATTCTATGAATTTTCGACTCCTACCAAAAAAATAACCGGTCCGTAAACTGCAGAAGTTCAAACGAAAAAATTTTAAAAAAATTATTTCCATCTGACATATATATATTTTATTTTTGTCTTTTAAATATTTTTATTTTGTTCAACAGATTTTTATCGAATGGTCACTAATCTACCAGATTATCAAAAAAGAAAAATAAATAAAAAAATCAATATTTAACATTTTTTAAGGTGTGAATCGTTTTTAATACAATGTTCAAGTAGATCTATACGCCATTTTGGAAGCATCGACTTTTTTGGCCAATTTAGCCTTTTATTGGCAGGTTTTTAAAGCCAAACAGCTTTTTAAAAAAGTTAAAACTTGTACACTATAGGATGAAATTTTGTATTCGATAAATGGAGTTTTCAGATAAAAAAAAAACAATGTTTTTTTTTTGTTTTTTTTACTGATTTTTTTTTTCAGTTTTAATAAATTACAATGGTAGCTTTAAAATTATGCAGTCGAAATTACCTGAATATTAATGACCTATAAAAAAAACAACTGTAATTTTCTTAGCAGGTGAAAAATTGCGGCCATCTTGTTTAAATCGAACTAAAAAATTACCTCATTTTTTACAATTTGGGTGCTAATGCAGTGATCCGCGCTATTTTTTTTAAATCGTATTTCCACGTTTAATTAAAGTTTTATTATATATTTTTTTATTCAATTGTAAGGTACAGAATATGTACAAAAGAACCTCCCCTCCCCATGTTTAGAATGGCTTTTTAAATAATAACGTTATTTCAGAACGGGTCACTCTCTGCATAAGTAGCGAAATTTATTATCGTTTTCATCCAATTCTATGTACTATTTTTTTTTTTTGTCTACCTTCTCTATTTTCGTAATTTTTGGATATCATCATCTAAACAACTGGAGGAATACGGACATAGCACTGGTTTCATGTGAAATCATATTTTACGATTTCTACAATTTCGTCCCAATAGTGCCCAAAAGTTTATACTTGTGAAATTTTGCCGAAAATATCTCTGCTTCCAAAATGGGGAATCGATTTTTTTAAAATTACATTTTCACCCTAAACAAGGCACATTGCCACTGTGGTGTAAGGGGCTAGTATCAGGGGCAGCAACTACTGGGTCACTATGTTGGGATTTGGGCAGTAGGATGTCGGTTCACGTTACACTTGGACTTCTGCATTTAAGTACAGTTGGGGAAGCAGGGACCTGTAATGGAATTCCAGAGTCTAGCGGTTCTGGGGAAGAAACTACTGGAGTAGAAAGATCTTTTACATCGTAGGATATCTACTGTGTGGGGGTGGGATTTAGCTGCCTGTCCGGTTTTCGAGGGTGTCTACGTTGTGGGGGCACAAGTGTCTGCAGTTTGTCAGAGCATTCACCATTAAAATACTTGTAGAACAGGCAGAGGGATGCAACGTTTCGTCGATGGGACAGAGGCTGAAGCTTAGATGCCAGTCCAGGGCCTATCAGATTGGTGATTGTCTTTTGAACCTTGTCTAGGAGCAAGAGACAAGCAGCAGATGCACCAGCCTAAATGTGGCAGCAATACTCCATACATGGGCGAATGGTGGTCTTATAGAGGTACAGGATACTTTCAGGTGTCAGTAGTTTTCTAGCACGGTAGAGAGAGCCTACCTTCTTCGCAGCGACCCTGGCAATGTTTTCAGTATAATTTTTCAACTCATGTTTCCTGTAAACGTTAGGTCAAGAAGTTTGAAAGATGTACTCTCAGACAGTTTAGTCTTGGCAGCATTGAATGTGACCATCCATTTTTGTCCCCATTCCACTACCGATTGGAGCTAATGCAGTATTGCAGTGATCTGCGCTATTTTTTAAATCGTATTTCCACGTTTAATTAAAGTTTTATATGTTTTTTTTTTATTCAATTGTGTTAGGTACAGAATAGGTACAAAACAACCTCCCCTCCCCATGTTAAGAATGGCTTTTTAAATAATAACGTTATTTCAGAACGGATCACTCTCTGCATAAAGTACCGAAATTTGTGTTTATGATAGTTTTCATCAAATTCTATGTATTATTTTCTTTGTCTACCTTCTTGATTTTCGTAATTTTGGGATATTATCATCTACAAACGAAGAATTCATACCTTTTTATATCTGTGACCCTTCGATAATAATCTGTTAAAAAAAATTGAAAAAACAAATATGTATTAGTCATACGGGCGCCTTTTAAAATGGAAATATTGAATTTTAAGTAAAACCAATGGAATCTACTTTAGAGTCATGTCGCAGTAATGAAAAAAAATCACCAAAAACACAGTAAAAAATTATTATTGAAAACAAGTTTCGAAAATAATTAGCGAAACTTTATTTCTAAAATAGCTTCCTAGTTACGGATACATTTTTTTTTTATTTTAGCAAATCTCAATTTTCGTTAAATGTAATCGAAACATATTTTCATTAATATTCTGCTTTTGTATATGTCCGTTACCATTACATGGTAATTAAGTGCATACAATTGGATTTACTTGAAATTTTATATTTCGAATTTAAATCTAATAAAAAAGCAAACTTATCAACTACAAAATTCTGTTTACAAAAATACGAGATTTTATAAACAATTTTGAGAAAAATATTTGTTAAATTTGAAATGAATGTTTTTATTTTGGATCCAGTTATAGAAACAAAAATATTATAATTATTATTTCTATAATCCAGAGTACAAATTTTTAGGACACAAAAGTAGAAAAAGATTGCCAGCAATAATGAATGAAACATTTTCAATTTAACATTTATATTTCTGGTATAAAAAGTTTTTTTTTTTGGCCAGAATTCCCCTACATTAACAACGTCACACTGGTGGGTTTGTATTACTGTACACATAGATTCGAAGAAGTTGTCAAAAAAACAAATATATAACAAATAAATGTTATCAAAAACAAGATAAGTTACTTTTCTACCAAACTGGATATAATTTTCGCGTTTTTATTCAATGTAACATGTTTATTCAGCTCGAAAAGCATACAGTGTTTACCGATATATTGGAAAATTCAAAATGGCGCCCGACTCTCTCGTTAACACGGTAAGTTCGGGAAAAGGTGTTATAAATAATAAACTAGACAAAATACT
>NC_136527.1:165975861-166005861 GCF_053919585.1 Euprymna scolopes
TGGGATCCTAACACGTACTACCACTCCGAGTCAGTGGACATAGGAGCAATGGTAATTAAAGGGTGGCTCCACACTCCCCAAAGCCCACAGGCTGGGGCCTCACCTCTGGATATAGTTTAAGGTCATATCCAGGACCTCATTGAGGGACTTTTACCCTCTGTAGGGGGACAGTCGGCGTATTCTAATGCCCCACCGACAGGGCAATCATGGTTATGATTGTACAAATATAAGATATTCATTGTATCAATAAAAGATATTAATCATGGTCATGATTGTATCATTATAAAAGATATTAATCATAGTCATGATTGTATCAATATAAAAGATATTAATCATAGTTATGATTGTATCATTATAAAAGATATTAATCATAGTTATGATTGTATCATTATAAAAGATATTAATCATAGTTATGATTGCATCAATATAATAGATATTCATCATAGTTATGATTGTATCAATATAAAAGATATTCATCATAGTTATGATTGTATCAATATAAAAGATATTCATCATAGTTATGATTGTATCAATATAAAAGATATTAATCGTAGTTATGATTGTATCAATATAAAAGATATTAATCGTAGTTATGATTGTATCAATATAAAAGATATTCATCATAGTTATGATTGTATCAATATAAAAGATAATCATCATAGTTATGATTGTATCAATATAAAAGATATTTATCATAGTTATGATTGTATCAATATAAAAGATATTCATCATAGTTATGATTGTATCAATATAAAAGATATTCATCATAGTTATGATTGTATCAATATAAAAGATAATCATCATAGTTATGATTGTATCAATATAAAAGATATTAATCATAGTTATGATTGTATCATTATAAAAGATATTAATCATAGTTATGATTGTATCATTATAAAAGATATTCATCATAGTTATGATTGCATCAATATAAAAGATATTCATCATAGTTATGATTGTATCAATATAAAAGATATTCATCATAGTTATGATTGTATCAATATAAAAGATATTAATCATAGTTATGATTGTATCAATATAAAAGATAATCATCATAGTTATGATTGTATCAATATAAACGATAGTCATCAGTTATGATTGTATCAATATAAAAGATATTCATCATAGTTATGATTGTATCAATATAAAAGATATTCATCATAGTTATGATTGTATCAATATAAAAGATATTCATAATAGTTATGATTGTATCAATATAAAAGATAATCATCATAGTTATGATTGTATCAATATAAAAGATATTCGTCATAGTTATGACTGTATCAATATAAAAGATATTTATCGTAATTATTATTGTATCAATATAAAAGATATTAAACCTTGTGATGATTGTAGCAATATAAAATATATTAAACATGGTTATGATTGTACAAATATAAAAGATATTCATCGTAGTTATTATTGTATCAATATAAAAGATATTAAATGGAGTTATGATTGTATCATTATAAAGATATTCATCATAGTAATGATTGCACAAATATAAGATATTCATCGTAGTTATTATTGTATCAATATAAACGATATTAAACGTAGTTATGATTGTATCAATATAAACGATATTCATCATAGTTATGCTTGTATCAATATAAAAGATATTAATCATAGTTACGATTATATTGATATAAAAAATATTCATCATAGTTATGATTGTATCAATACCATAGAGAATCATCGTAGTTATGATTGTATCAATATAAAAGATATTAAACCTAGTGATGATCGTATCAATATAAAAGATATTAAACCTAGTGATGATTGTATCAATAGAAAAGATATTTATCATAGTTATGATTGTATCAATATAAAAGATATTCATCATAGTGTTGATTGTATCAATATAAAAGATATTCATCATAGTTATGATTGTATCAATATAAAAGATATTCATCATAGTGATGATTGTATCAATATAAAAGATATTCATCATAGTGATGATTGTATCAATATAAAAGATATTCATCATAGTGATGATTGTATCAATATAAAAGATATTCATCATAGTGATGATTGTATCAATATAAAAGATATTCATCATAGTTATGATTGTATCAATATAAAAGATATTCATCATAGTTATGATTGTATCAATATAAAAGATATTCATCATAGTTATGATTGTATCAATATAAAAGATATTCATCATAGTTATGATTGTATCAATATAAAAGATATTCATCATAGTTATGATTGTATCAATATAAAAGATATTCATCATAGTTATGATTGTATCAATATAAAAGATATTCATCATAGTTATGACTGTATTAATATAAAAGAAAAATCTTTAAATAATCATTAAATAAGCAAATTTCATTATGATGAAAATTAAAAAAAATATTTTACACGAATCACTTAAAATAACATTGGCTATAAATAATACAATTTAATATAATTTATTTTTCCTTGCAGATGTTCCTGCTTGAACGGTTCTCTTGGATCTGAACGGGTCTATATTTTCTTTCTGAATTTTTACTGATAAAATCATATTCGTGTATGGAAGATATAAATAGATATATGTGGCAAAAAACATATCTCAAATTCTAATATTTATTAGAAAAATATCTATATAATATATTGTAAAAAATATTGCTATTCTTACACGGTAAATATAAACCATATTATTGTTTATTATGTGAATTTTCCTCTATTCAAAGACGTCTATACTAAGTATTTTGTACAATGTGTATCGATTTTTCTCAGAAAGAATATATAATGCGACATATGGAAAAAAAACGCTGAGGATTAATGTGAAATTGTTTGTTCTGATACATCAAATCTAGATAAACCCCTACGAACGCACACCGGAGAAAAGCCATATTCTAGTGAACAATACTTATATTTACATCCTGAGGAACCAGATCTAGCGATGTATATGAGTAGTAAAACTGATGAAATGCAATATTCTCGTGAACAATATCAATATTCACGGTCTGAGGAACCAAATCTAGCGGTGCATATGAGTACTCACACTGGAGAAAAGCCATATTCTCGTGAACAAACTCAATCTTCACATTCTGAGAAACCAGACCTAGCAATGCATATGAGTACTCACACTGGAGAAAATCCATATTCTTTTGAACAATTTCAATATTCACTATCTGAGGAACCGGATCTAGCGATGTATTTGAGTACTCACACTGGGGAAAATCCATATTCTCCTGAACAATTTCAAGATTCACATTCTGAGGAACCAAATCTAGCGATGCATATGAGTACTCACACTGGTGAAATGCCATCTTCTCGTGAACAATGTCAATATTCACATTCTGAGGAACCAAAGTTAGCGATGCATATGAGTACTCACACTGGAGAAAATCCATATTCTGATGAACCAGATATTGGTGAAAATCCACATTCTCCTGAACAATTCCAATATTTACTTTCTGAGGAACCAGATCTAGAGATGTATTTAAGTACTCTCACTGGAGAAAAGCCATATTCTCGTGAACAATCTCAATCTTCACATTCTGAGAAACCAGACCTAGCAATGCATATGAGTTCTCACACTGGAAAAAATCCATATTCTTTTGAACAATTTCAATATTCACCTTCTGAGGAACCAGATCAAGCGATGTATATGAGTACACACACTGGAGACGAGCCATATTCTGGTGAACAATGTCAATATTCACGTTCTGAAAAACCAAAGCTAGCGATGCATATGAGTACTCGCTCTGGAGAGAAGCCATCTTCTCGGGAACAATGTCAATATTCACATTCTGAGGAACCAAAGTAAGCGATGCATATGAGTACTCACACTGGAGAAAATCCATATTCTGATGAACGAGATATTGGTGAAAATCAATATTCTTCTGAACAATTTCAATATTCGCTTTCTGAGGAACCAGATCTAGAGATGTATTTAAGTAATGACACTGGAGAAAAGCCATATTCTCGTGAACAATCTGAATATTCACTTTCTGAGGAACCAGATCTAGCGATGTATTTGAGTACTCCCACTGGAGAAAAGCCATATTCTCGTGAACAATCTCAATCTTCACATTCTGAGAAACCAGACCTAGCAATGCATATGAGTACTCACACTGTAGAAATTCCATATTCTCCTGAAAAATTTCAATATTCACCTTCAGAGGAACCAGATCTAGCGATGCATATGAGTACACAAACTGGAGACGAGCCATATTCTGGTGAACAATGTCAATATTCACGTTCTGAGAAACAAAATCTAGCGATGCATATGAGTACTCACACTGGTGAAAATCCATATTCTGATGAACCAGATATTGGTGAAAATCAATATTCTTCTGAACAATTTCAATATTCGCTTTCTGAGGAACCAGATCTAGAGATGTATTTAAGTAATCACACTGGAGAAAAGCCATATTCTCGTGAACAATCTGAATATTCACTTTCTGAGGAACCAGATCTAGCGATGTATTTGAGTACTCCCACTGGAGAAAAGCCATATTCTCGTGAACAATCTCAATCTTCACATTCTGAGAAACCAGACCTAGCAATGCATATGAGTACTCACACTGTAGAAATTCCATATTCTCCTGAAAAATTTCAATATTCACCTTCAGAGGAACCAGATCTAGCGATGCATATGAGTACACAAACTGGAGACGAGCCATATTCTGGTGAACAATGTCAATATTCACGTTCTGAGAAACAAAATCTAGCGATGCATATGAGTACTCACACTGGTGAAAATCCATATTCTGATGAACCAGATATTGGTGAAAATCAATATTCTTCTGAACAATTTCAATATTCGCTTTCTGAGGAACCAGATCTAGAGATGTATTTAAGTAATCACACTGGAGAAAAGCCATATTCTCGTGAACAATCTGAATATTCACTTTCTGAGGAACCAGATCTAGAGATGTATTTAAGTACTCACACTGGAGAAAAGCCATATTCTCGTGAACAATCTGAATATTCACTTTCTGAGGAACCAGATCTAGAGATGTATTTAAGTACTCACACTGGAGAAATGCCATATTCTGGTAAACAATCTCAATATTCACATTCTGAGGAACCAGACCTACCCGTGCATATGAGTACTCACACTGGTGAAAATCCATATTCTCCTGAACAACTTCAGTATTCACATTCTGAGGAACCAGATCTAGCGATGCATATGAGTACTCACGCTGGAGAAAAGATAGATTCTCGTGAACAATGTCAATATTCACGTTCTGATGAACAAAATCTAGCGAAACACATGAAAACTAACACTGGAGAAAAACCATACTCTTGTGAACTATGTCCATATTCGTGTTCAGATAAAACAAGTCTAAAGATACATATAAGAACTCACTCTGGAGAAAAACCATATTCTTGTGAACTATGTGATTATTCCTGTGCACAGAAGCAAAATCTATCGGACCACATGGCATTGCACGTTAGGGGAAACCCATATTCATGTGAAAAATGTGTATATTCATGTTTTCGTAAATCAGATCTAACGAAACATATGAAAAACCATAAAATGTGAAAACCAGATTCATGTGAACAATTTTAATATTAAAGTTCTCATAAAAACCATATTCTTGTGAACAATGTCAATATCCATGTTCAACTAAATCAAATTTAGTAGCACATATGAGAATTCACTCTGGAAAGAAACTTGAATGCCTACTGGAGAGAAACTTGAATTCCTACTAGACACTATTTTCGAGTGTCTAAGGTCTCTCTGTACAGGGGTTTGTCAGAACAATCTGGCATGAGGATACTTTTTCCATAGAAGTAAACCCTGACCAAATATTCAAAATCACATTGTATTCGCAGCCCAAATATCTCCTCACTATAGCTACCCCACAGCTTTTCCGAGGAATGTTGCACCTTCTCCAAGTGATATTACCTCAAGTAATAGAACGAAGCTGGATACTCCACCAGACTTGATAAATTCTTGTCCTGGAATCCAGTAAGACCATGAGACCAACATAAAAGATATGCTACAATGTATAAAAATGGTGAATTGGGGAGAGGAAAATTATGTTCTCAATTTCTTTACTAACTCAGTGTTTGAGAGATAAAGAACTTAAATGGAACATTCGAATATCTATGTGTCTCATATAGACTTCAAGTGTTAGCCCCAGGTCGTGTGCCCCTTGATTTCTGAGAACTTCGACTGAAGTAAAATAAAACAAAAAGAGTAAAACCATTCTTGTAAACTATGTGATTATTCACGTGCATACAAGCAAAATCTAGCGAACCACATGAGATTTCACATTAGGGGAAACCCATATTATTGTGAAAAATGTGTATATTCATGTCTTCGTAGAAAAAATCTAACTAAACATATGAGACACCACAAAATGTGAAAACCAGATTCATGTGAACAATGTTAATATTAAAGTTCTTGTAAACAAAATCTTGCGAAATATTTCAGATCTCATACTTGTTAAACTTGTAAGCAATGAGAGTATTATTGTTCTATATTTATTGAGACAAAGAAAATTACTCTGAAAAAATAAATGTTTACTGGAAATAACTTAAATGCTTACTTAACATCGTCCTCGGATGTATTAAGGCTTTATAGGTTTTTGGGGGCATGCAATGCGGATAATTGTCAATATAAAGTCAGTTATTATGGTCTTGCTTGAACGCTTGCGTTGAATGTGAACGGGTCTATATTTTCTTTAATATTTGCAACAGATAAAATCATATTCGTGTTTGGAAGATATAAACCAATATCTGTAGCAAAAACATATCTCAAATTCTAATATTTATTTTAAAAAATCCTAAATAATTTGTTATAACAATATTGTTATTCTTGTTTCAAAAAATCATAATTATAAACATGCAAGTACACGGTACAAAGTCGGTACATATAAACCGTATTGTTGTTTAGCTTGTGAATTTTTATCGTCTCAAAAAGATATCTAGTGCAACATATTATGAGCTACACTAAAGAAACCCCTTATTTTTGTAGAATATGTGGATCAATTTTTTTCTCAGAAAGGAAATTTAATGCGACATATGACAAAGCACACGGAGGATTGGTGTTGAATGTTTTCACATTGGAGAAAAGCCATATTCCCGCGATGCACATGGGTACTCGCACGGGAGAAAAAACTTATTCTCGTGGACAATGTCAATATTTACGTTCTGAGAAATCAAATCTAGCTATGCCTATAATTACTCACACTGGAGGAAAGCCATATTCTCGTGAACAATGTCAATATTCACTTTTTGAGAAACCAAATCTAGCTATGCATATGAGTAATCACACTAGAACAAAACCATATTTTTGTGAACTATGTCAATATTCATGTTCAAAGAAATCCACACTAGCGATACATTAGCAGTATCAGAATTTTGGGGGAATTTTTGAAACCCCTAACAGAAAACTGCGATTAAAATATAGAAAACTTGTAATGTCTCTTTCTAAAGTGGGTTATTTATTTTCTTTATAGAATATGCTTCCAAAATAAACTATTTAAGTTGTTTAAAAAATAATAGAAATATTATTTTTCATTGTTTAAAAAACATTGTTTACAAAGTGCGTGCGTGCGCTCTGGGAAGCCATTTTGTTACGTAGTGAAATCAATTGATTTTTATGAGATGAATATTTTTCAATTTTTAAACTTTAAAAATCTATCAAAATTTTCCTATTCGTTCAATTGTTACGTTTTTTCAGGGTGAATGTAAAATTTTATGCTCTTTCCGATAAACTAAATATAATATTTTAGACAAACGTTGTTTTATAAATTCACCCCCCCCATTTTGGAATGTCTATGAGAATTTTAATAATTAATTTTGTTTGGCACGTTTTATATATCACAAATTGAAGATAAAACATGAATAAATAAAATACTCAAATTTAAAACAACAAAAAATATCACTTATCTGTAAATTTACCGGTAAAGTCCAAAATTTAAATCCTTCTTTTTTCGATAACCACGTGTTTTTTTTTTGTTTTTGTTTTTTTACGTGGAAGCTTAATTTTTGTTTAGAATGTTCCAGTTATTAATCGTCGATCAGTTTATATTTTGATATTTAATTCCTGGTTTCCTTTTTTTCGATATAAAAAAAAGACGAAACCGGATAATGCAGATTTATAGTATAATAAAAAAAAAATTCAGGTATTTCTTTAAGATATTAAAAAAAAAATACCATTGCATATCTGCGTCATATCGTAATTCGTGTTAATGAAAAAATGAAAACTCTCAGTTTTTATGTATGATAGCGTAAAGGCACAAAAATAAAAAAAAAGGACAAGTTATCTCCCTTAAGTCAGGCAAACACGTAACTGACTGCTACTGACCCGACACTAAGCATTCTTGGGAGCAGACATATTTACTAGTCATTAAAGAATTTTATTGGAATAATGGTGAGTTTTTTTGTTTTGTTTTTTTTTACTAACCGTATTTTTTAACTTTCTGTAACTGATGAGAAAGTTGTATTTAAATTTTATTTTGACTTTTTAAACTTTATTTGAGTAAAAAACATTAATTTTTCAGGTAATTTCTACACTTTATCGCCGAAAATGTTTCGGCGATAAAAAGTTACGTTTGTATTATTACTGTCTCTGTCTGTACGCATAGATTAAAAAGAAAGTGGTCTAAAAACAAAAATATAGCAAATAAATGTTATCAAAGGCAAGATAAAATAAAAAAAAATCGTAATTTCTATTTAAAATTACGGCCAAATCTGTTCATTGCAATGTGGCCATAAAGTGGGTGCCCATTTGACGTCACATCATTATAGAAAAGTAACCCCCCACTTTGTGACCATTTGTAAAATTTTTTATCTTGGAAACTACTAGTTTCGTTTGCCGTATATATAAATGGTTATTCCCGTTTTCAGCGCCTCCGAAAACCTTTAAAAGTGGAAAATTTGAAGGAATATAATCCAATATCGAGATTATTAAGGTTTCTGAATTAGTGGTTTTTTTTTTACACTTATAGGCCTCCGTACATAAGTAAGAGATAATTTTTCACTTCCGGTGTCGTTACAAGTTGCTTGAAATACACTCATGGTCGCGATGTGTGTTGGAAAAATCCTTCCATTTAAAAATACATGGATTATAATACATAAATATGAATAAATTCTCATACAGGAAGATTAAAAGAAAGCATATCTTACTCATAGAGCAGGTTAGTGACATTTTGCCATTTGAAATATATACCGTAAGATTCAACTGTGTTACTTGTTCGACAATCCGTGATATTTTAAGTGAAGCAATCGAAGGAAAAATAAATAAAATTGTTTATTTCTCTATTAAAGCTTTTATGATATTAAAATTTGGTCTTTGCTCGTTTTATTGAAATAAAATTTACGGGTTTAAATTACGTTTTACTATTATTAAAATCTGATAGAAATATAGGTGTATATTCAAAATGGCGACTCGCCTGAACATTTCCCCCAAATTCTGATACTGCTAGCGATACATAATAAGAACTCACTCTGGAGGAAAACCATATTATTGTAACCAATGTGATTATTCATCTTCAGATAAATCAAATCTCGTGAAACATGAAAATTCACATTACGGGAAAACGATATTCTTGTGAAAAATGTGTATATTCATGTTCTCGTAAACAAGATTTAACAAAACACCATACAATGTAAAAACCCTATTCATGTGAACAATATTAATATTAAAGTTCGTAAAATAAACCTTTCGACACATTTCAGAACTAATCCTGTGTTTATTATTGTTCTTATACGTCATATATTTTGAAACATAAAAATTCACTCTGAAAAACATAAATCCTTACTGGAAATAACTGAAATGCTTACTTAACATCGTCCTCGGATGTCTTCAGGATTTCTTTATAGGTTTTTGTGGGGAAGTGCAATGCCGATACTTTGTCACAAAAAGGCCATGAGATAATCATATATAAAATTAATATAAAAATACAAACAAATGCTGGCAACCAAGATAAGGGAGAGAAATGATACGATTTCAGATATAAAGTCTTGATAAAATCTATGCAGATCCGTGTATTTCCATCATTTGTAGATACAAAGAATAGAGAATTATGAACTCATAAAACCCATGGATTTTTGATCAAAAGAAAATATTTTGCTGTCACTAATACAACTTTGCAGAAAATAATATAAAATCCTGGATGAGAAAATTAAGGAATTGCGGAATCATATGGTCAGTAAGTCCAGAGTATGGAAAGGTAGAGAAGAAAAACTCAGTTGTTGTCAAACTACAAGAATTACAACGACAGAAAGCTTAACAAATTATGAGTTTCTCAATTGCAAAAACCACGGGCGTCCTAGCACAAAAACAAGACAACACATTTAAAACGGAAGCTCAAGAATTGGTTGAATTTTTGCAGAAAACAAATTGCTTCAGATAAAACAATTTCTTGTCGCTTACAGTGTTAAGCTGGTTGGACAAGAGAACCTGCAACCTGGAAACATTATGATATATAAGACAGAAGTAGAAGAAAAGTCATTATATTATGAGACAAAAGTAGGAGAAAACTCATTATAATATGAGACAAAAGTAGAAAGGACATCATAATTACGGCTATGACAACAGAACATTCTTTTCATTGTTTTGACTTTCGAGTATATATCCGATACAATTAGACAGTTAATCACCCTAGAACCACATCACTCTATATAGAAGCATATAAGATATCAACGGATACAATTAGACAGTTAATCACCCGAGAACAACATCACTCTATATAGAAGCATATAAGACCTCAACGGATACACACACCAGATCCAAAACAAGGAAGAAATATGCCGTTGCCTAGCCATAATTACACAGGGTGACCCCCTAAAAACGGGCACCAACGCTAATTAGGCCCCGTTTTTTTTTAGTGTTTTGCCCGAATGAAATGAAAATTCGCTCATACTAGTTTATTATATTCAAAACAGCACGCCAACACACTAGGGTCTTTGGCCTTTTTTTCACCGTTCTACAGCATAGGTTCTAGATGGCCTCCATTTAGCTTTTATTTTTGGGGGGTGTCACCCTGTATAAGACAGAATTAGGAGGAAACTCAAGCAGTTGGCATAAGAATGAAAGCAATAACAGGGCAGAAACAGAAAATAAACGGTTTAAGTAACATGTACGAATGTTTTACTAAATTTTGATATAGGGAACAGTCACAGTAAAAGTCAATGCAAAGTAAAATGTTCGTAACGTGCATATACAAGAGATCAAACAGATCTGTTTTTGTTGCTTTTCATCATATCAATCATAAATATCATAATTGATAAAAACAGAAGAATACACACAGAAGCTGAGTGGATTCCAAAATTACCCAAAACAGTAATTTAGTAAAACATATCATATTGACCCACAGAAGCAAGAAACAAGGGTAACTAGGAGACTGACAATCAGTATCGTGGTGCTATCGTGAACAACAGGTAATATCTGATCTCGCAAAATTCAAACCTCAAAATGGCACATCAACATCACTTAACAAAAGTCAGTTTTATATAACTTCAACATTACTTAACAAAAGTCAGTTTTATATAACTTCAACATCACTTAAGAAAAGTCAGTTTTATATAACTTCAACATCACTTAAGAAAAGTCAGTTTTATATAACTTCAACATCACTTAAGAAAAGTCAGTTTTATATAACTTCAACATCACTTAAGAAAAGTCGGTTTTATATAACTTCAACATCACTAAAGAAAAGTCGGTTTTATATAACTTCAACATCACTTAAGAAAAGTCAGTTTTATATAACTTCAACATTACTTAAGAAAAGTCAGTTTTATATAACTTCAACATCACTTAAGAAAAGTCAGTTTTATATAACTTAAACATCACTTAAGAAAAGTCAGTTTTATATAACTTCAACATCACTTAAGAAAAGTCAGTTTTATATAACTTCAACATCACTTCAGAAAAGTCAGTTTTATATAACTTCAACATCACTTAACAAAAGTCAGTTTTATATAACTTCAACATCACTTTAAGTCAGTTTTATATAACTTCAACATCACTTCTGAAAAGTCGGTTTTATATAACTTCAACATCACTTCAGAAAAGTCGGTTTTATATAACTTCAACATCACTTCAGAAAAGTCGGTTTTATATAACTTCAACATCACTTAAGAAAAGTCAGTTTTATATAACTTCAACATCACTTTAAGTCAGTTTTATATAACTTCAACACCACTTAAGAAAAGTCAGTTATATATATAACTTAAACACCACTTTAAGTCAGTTTTATATAACTTCAACATCACTTAAGAAAAGTCAGTTTTATATAACTTCAACGTCACTTAAGAAAAGTAAGTTTTATATAACTTCAACATCACTTAAGAAAAGTCAGTTTTATATAACTTCAACATCACTTCAGAAAAGTCAGTTTTATATAACTTCAACATCACTTAAGAAAAGTCAGTTTTATATAACTTCAACATCACTTTAAGTCAGTTTTATATAACTTCAACATCACTTAAGAAAAGTCGGTTTTATATAACTTCAACACCACTTTAAGTCAGTTTTATATAACTTCAACATCACTTAAGAAAAGTCAGTTTTATATAACTTCAACATCACTTAAGAAAAGTCAGTTTTATATAACTTCAACGTCACTTAAGAAAAGTCAGTTTTATATAACTTCAACATCACTTCAGAAAAGTCAGTTTTATATAACTTCAACATCACTTAAGAAAAGTCAGTTTTATATAACTTCAACATCACTTTAAGTCAGTTTGATATAACTTCAACATCACCTAAGAAAAGTCGGTTTTATATAACTTCAACACCACTTTAAGTCAGTTTTATATAACTTCAACACCACTTTAAGTCAGTTTTATATAACTTCAACACCACTTAAGAAAAGTCAGTTTTATATAACTTCAACATCACTTCAGAAAAGTCAGTTTTATATAACTTCAACATCACTTAAGAAAAGTCAGTTTTATATAACTTCAACATCACTTCAGAAAAGTCGGTTTTATATAACTTCAACATCACTTCAGAAAAGTCGGTTTTATATAACTTCAACATCACTTAAGAAAAGTCAGTTTTATATAACTTCAACATCACTTAAGAAAAGTCAGTTTTATATAACTTCAACATCACTTAAGAAAAGTCAGTTTTATATAACTTCAACATCACTTAAGAAAAGTCAGTTTTATATAACTTCAACATCACTTTAAGTCAGTTTTATATAACTTCAACATCACTTTAAGTCAGTTTTATATAACTTCAACACCACTTTAAGTCAGTTTTATATAACTTCAACACCACTTTAAGTCAGTTTTATATAACTTCAACACCACTTTAAGTCAGTTTTATATAACTTCAACACCACTTTAAGTCAGTTTTATATAACTTCAACATCACTTAAGAAAAGTCAGTTTTATATAACTTCAACATCACTTAAGAAAAGTCAGTTTTATATAACTTCAACATCACTTAAGAAAAGTCAGTTTCATATAAATTCAACATCACTTAAGAAAAGTCAGTTTTATATAACTTCAACATCACTTAAGAAAAGTCAGTTTTATATAACTTCAACATCACTTCAGAAAAGTCGGTTTTATATAACTTCAACATCACTTAAGAACAGTCAGTTTTATATAAATTCAACATCACTTAAGAAAAGTCAGTTTTATATAACTTCAACATCACTTAAGAAAAGTCAGTTTTATATAACTTCAACATCACTTAAGAAAAGTCGGTTTCATATAACTTCAACATCACTTAAAGTCAGTTTTACATAACTTCAACATCACTTAAGAAAAGTCAGTTTTATATAACTTCAACATCACTTAAGAAAAGTCAGTTTTATATAACTTCAACGTCACTTAAGAAAAGTCAGTTTTATATAACTTCAACATAACTTTAAGTCAGATTTATATAACTTCAACATCACTTAACAAAAGTCAATTTTATATAACTTCAACATCAGTTAAAGTCAGTTTTATATAACTTCAACATCAGTTTAAGTCAGTTTTATATAACTTCAACATCAGTTAAAGTCAGTTTTATATAACTTCAACATCACTTAACAAAAGTCGGTTTTATATAAGTTCAACGTCACTTCCGAAAAGTCGGGTTTGTATAACTTCGACACCACTTAAGAAAAGTCGGTTTTATATAACTTCAACACCACTTAAAGTCAGTTTTATATAACTTCAGCATCACTTTAAGTAAGTTTTATATAACTTCAACATCACTTAAGAAAAGTCAGTTTTATATAACTTCAACACCACTTAAGAAAAGTCAGTTTTATATAACTTCAACACCACTTAAGAAAAGTCAGTTTTATATAACTTCAACATCACTTTAAGTCAGTTTTATATAACTTAAACACCACTTAAGAAAAGTCAGTTTTATATAACTTCAACACCACTTTAAGTCAGTTTTATATAACTTCAACATCACTTAACAAAAGTCAGTTTTATATAACTTCAACATCACTTAACAAAAGTCAGTTTTATATAACTTCAACATCACTTAAGAAAAGTCAGTTTTATATAACTTCAACATCACTTAAGAAAAGTCAGTTTTATATAACTTCAACATCACTTAAGAAAAGTCGGTTTTATATAACTTCAACGTCTCTTTAGAAAAGTCAGTTTTATATAACTTCAACATCACTTCAGAAAAGTCAGTTTTATATAACTTCAACATCACTTCAGAAAAGTCAGTTTTATATAACTTCAACATCACTTCAGAAAAGTCAGTTTTATATAACTTCAACATCACTTAAGAAAAGTAAGTTTTATATAACTTCAACATCACTTTAAGTCAGTTTTATATAACTTCAACATCACTTAAGAAAAGTCGGTTTTATATAACTTCAACACCACTTTAAGTCAGTTTTATATAACTTCAACACCACTTTAAGTCAGTTTTATATAACTTCAACACCACTTAAGAAAAGTCAGTTTTATATAACTTCAACACCACTTTAAGTCAGTTTTATATAACTTCAACACCACTTTAAGTCAGTTTTATATAACTTCAACATCACTTAAGAAAAGTCGGTTTTATATAACTTCAACACCACTTTAAGTCAGTTTTATATAACTTCAACACCACTTTAAGTCAGTTTTATATAACTTCAACACCACTTTAAGTCAGTTTTATATTACTTCAACACCACTTTAAGTCAGTTTTATATAACTTACACACCACTTAAGAAAAGTCAGTTTTCTATAACTTCAACACCACTTTAAGTCAGTTTTATATAACTTCAACATCACTTAAGAAAAGTCAGTTTTATATAACTTCAACACCACTATAGAAAAGTCAGTTTTATATAACTTCAACACCACTTAAGAAAAGTCAGTTTTATATAACTTCAACATCACTTTAAGTCAGTTTTATATAACTTAAACACCACTTAAGAAAAGTCAGTTTTATATAACTTCAACACCACTTTAAGTCAGTTTTATATAACTTCAACACCACTTTAAGTCAGTTTTATATAACTTCAACGTCACTTAAGAAAAGTCAGTTTTATATAACTTCAACATCACTTAAGAAAAGTCAGTTTTATATAACTTCAACATCACTTAAGAAAAGTCAGTTTTATATAACTTCAACATCACTTAAGAAAAGTCGGTTTTATATAACTTCAACGTCTCTTTAGAAAAGTCAGTTTTATATAACTTCAACATCACTTCAGAAAAGTCAGTTTTATATAACTTCAACATCACTTCAGAAAAGTCAGTTTTATATAACTTCAACATCACTTCAGAAAAGTCAGTTTTATATAACTTCAACATCACTAAAGAAAAGTAAGTTTTATATAACTTCAACATCACTTTAAGTCAGTTTTATATAACTTCAACATCACTTAAGAAAAGTCGGTTTTATATAACTTCAACACCACTTTAAGTCAGTTTTATATAACTTCAACACCACTTTAAGTCAGTTTTATATAACTTCAACACCACTTAAGAAAAGTCAGTTTTATATAACTTCAACACCACTTTAAGTCAGTTTTATATAACTTCAACACCACTTTAAGTCAGTTTTATATAACTTCAACATCACTTAAGAAAAGTCAGTTTTATATAACTTCAACGTCACTTAAGAAAAGTCAGTTTTATATAACTTCAACATCACTTAAGAAAAGTCAGTTTTATATAACTTCAACATCACTTAAGAAAGTTCAGTTTTATATAACTTCAACATCACTTTAAGTCAGTTTTATATAACTTCAACATCACTTAAGAAAAGTCGGTTTTATATAACTTCAACACCACTTTAAGTCAGTTTTATATAACTTCAACACCACTTTAAGTCAGTTTTATATAACTTCAACACCACTTTAAGTCAGTTTTATATTACTTCAACACCACTTTAAGTCAGTTTTATATAACTTACACACCACTTAAGAAAAGTCAGTTTTCTATAACTTCAACACCACTTTAAGTCAGTTTTATATAACTTCAACATCACTTCAGAAAAGTCAGTTTTATATAACTTCAACACCACTTTAAGTCAGTTTTATATAACTTCAACACCACTTTAAGTCAGTTTTATATAACTTCAACACCACTTAAGAAAAGTCAGTTTTATATAACTTCAACACCACTTTAAGTCAGTTTTATATAACTTCAACACCACTTTAAGTCAGTTTTATATAACTTCAACACCACTTTAAGTCAGTTTTATATTACTTCAACACCACTTTAAGTCAGTTTTATATAACTTACACACCACTTAAGAAAAGTCAGTTTTCTATAACTTCAACACCACTTTAAGTCAGTTTTATATAACTTCAACATCACTTAATAAAAGTCAGTTTTATATAACTTCAACACCACTTTAAGTCAGTTTTATATAACTTCAACACCACTTTAAGTCAGTTTTATATAACTTAAACACCACTTAAGAAAAGTCAGTTTTATATAACTTCAACACCACTTTAAGTCAGTTTTATATAACTTCAACATCACTTAAGAAAAGTCAGTTTTATATAACTTCAACATCACTTAAGAAAGGTCAGTTTTATATAACTTCAACACCACTTAAGAAAAGTCAGTTTTATATAACTTCAACACCACTTTAAGTCAGTTTTATATAACTTCAACATCACTTAAGAAAAGTCAGTTTTATATAACTTCAACATCACTTTAAGTCAGTTTTATATAACTTCAACATCACTTAAGAAAAGTCAGTTTTATATAACTTCAACATCACTTAAGAAAAGTCAGTTTTATATAACTTCAACATCACTTAAGAAAAGTCAGTTTTATATAACTTCAACACCACTTTAAGTCAGTTTTATATAACTTCAACACCACTTAAGAAAAGTCAGTTTTATATAACTTCAACACCACTTTAAGTCAGTTTTATATAACTTCAACATAACTTAAGAAAAGTCAGTTTTATATAACTTCAACATCACTTAAGAAAAGTCAGTTTTATATAACTTCAACATCACTTAAAAAAAGTCAGTTTTATATAACTTCAACACCACTTTAAGTCAGTTTTATATAACTTCAACACCACTTTAAGTCAGTTTTATATAACTTCAACACCACTTAAGAAAAGTCAGTTTTATATAACTTCAACACCACTTTAAGTCAGTTTTATATAACTTCAACATAACTTAAGAAAAGTCAGTTTAATATAACTTCAACATCACTTAAGAAAAGTCAGTTTTATATAACTTCAACATCACTTAAGAAAAGTCAGTTTTATATAACTTCAACACCACTTAAGAAAAGTCAGTTTTATATAACTTCAACACCACTTTAAGTCAGTTTTATATAACTTCAACATCACGTAAGCAAAGTCAGTTTTATATAACTTCAACGTCACTTAAGAAAAGTCAGTTTTATATAACTTAAACATTACTTAACAAAAGTCAGTTTTATATAACTTCAACATTACTTAAGAAAAGTAAGTTTTATATAACTTCAACGTCACTTAAGAAAAGTCAGTTTTATATAACTTCAACGTCACTTAAGAAAAGTCAGTTTTATATAACTTCAACATTACTTAACAAAAGTCAGTTTTATATAGCTTCAACATCACTTTAAGTCAGTTTTATATAGCTTCAACATCACTTAAAGTCAGTTTTATATAGCTTCAACATCAGTTAAAGTCAGTTTTATATAGCTTCAACATCAGTTAAAGTCAGTTTTATATAACTTCAACATCACTTAACAAAAGTTGGTTTTATATAAGTTCAGCGTCACTTCAGACAAGTCGGGTTTGTATAACTTGAACATTACTTAAGAAAAGTCAGTTTTATATAACTTCAACATCACTTAAGAAAAGTCAGTTTTATATAACTTCAACATCACTTAAGAAAAGTCAGTTTTATATAACTTCAACATCACTTAAGAAAAGTCAGTTTTATATAACTTCAACATCACTTCAGAAAAGTCAGTTTTATATAACTTTACCATCACTTCAGAAAAGTCAGTTTTATATAACTTCAACATCACTTCAGGAAAGTCGGTTTTATATAACTTCAACATCACTTCAGAAAAGTGGGGTTTTATATAACTTCAACATCACTTAAGAAAAGTCAGTTTTATATAACTTCAACATCACTTAAGAAAAGTCAGTTTTATATAACTTCAACATCACTTCAGAAAAGTCAGTTTTATATAACTTCAACATCACTTAAGAAAAGTCAGTTTTATATAACTTCAACATCACTTTAAGTCAGTTTTATATAACTTCAACATAACTTTAAGTCAGTTTTATATAACTTCAACACCACTTTAAGTCAGTTTTATATAACTTAAACACATCTTTACGTCAGTTTTATATAACTTCAACACCACTTAACAATAGTCAGTTTTATATAACTTCAACATCACTTAAGAAAAGTCAGTTTCATATAACTTCAACATCACTTAAGAAAAGTCAGTTTTATATAACTTCAACATCACTTAAGAAAAGTCAGTTTTATATAACTTGATCATCACTTCAGAAAAGTCGGTTTTATATAACTTCAACATCACTTAAGAAAAGTCAGTTTTATATAAATTCAACATCACTTAAGAAAAGTCAGTTTTATATAACTTCAACATCACTTCAGAAAAGTCAGTTTTATATAACTTCAACATCACTTAAGAAAAGTCAGTTTTATATAACTTCAACATCAGTTAAAGTCAGTTTTATATAACTTCAACATCACTTAAGAAAAGTCAGTTTTATATAACTTCAACGTCACTTAAGAAAAGTCAGTTTTATATAACTTCAACATCAATTAAGAAAAGTCAGTTTTATATAACTTCAACATCACTTAAGAAAAGTCAGTTTTATATAACTTCAACATCACTTAAGAAAAGTCAGTTTTATATAACTTCACCATCACTTCAGAAAAGTCAGTTTTATATAACTTCAACATCACTTCAGGAAAGTCGGTTTTATATAACTTCAACATCACTTCAGAAAAGTCGGTTTTATATAACTTCAACATCACTTCAGAAAAGTCAGTTTTATATAACTTCAACATCACTTAAGAAAAGTCAGTTTTATATAACTTCAACATCACTTCAGAAAAGTCAGTTTGATATAACTTCAACACCTCTTAAGAAAAGTCAGTTTTATATAACTTCAACATCACTTTAAGTCAGTTTTATATAACTTCAACATAACTTTAAGTCAGTTTTATATAACTTCAACACCACTTTAAGTCAGTTTTATATAACTTCAACACCACTTTAAGTCAGTTTTATATAACTTAAACACCACTTAACAATAGTCAGTTTTATATAACTTCAACATCACTTAAGAAAAGCCAGTTTTATATAACTTCAACATCACTTAAGAAAAGTCAGTTTCATATAACTTCAACATCACTTAAGAAAAGTCGGTTTTATATAACTTCAACATCACTTAAGAAAAATCAGTTTATATAACTTCAACATCACTTAAGAAAAGTCGGTTTTATATAACTTCAACATCACTTAAGAAAAGTCGGTTTATATAACTTCAACATCACTTAAGAAAAGTCGGTTTTATATAACTTCAACATCACTTAAGAAAAGTCGGTTTTATATAACTTCAACATCACTTAAGAAAAGTCGGTTTTATATAACTTCAACATCACTTAAGAAAAGTCGGTTTTATATAACTTCAACATCACTTAAGAAAAGTCGGTTTTATATAACTTCAACATCACTTAAGAAAAGTCGGTTTTATATAACTTCAACATCACTTAAGAAAAGTCGGTTTTATATAACTTCAACATCACTTAAGAAAAGTCGGTTTTATATAACTTCAACATCACTTAAGAAAAGTCGGTTTTATATAACTTCAACATCACTTAAGAAAAGTCGGTTTTATATAACTTCAACATCACTTAAGAAAAGTCAGTTTTATATAACTTCAACATCACTTAAGAAAAGTCAGTTTTATATAACTTCAACATCACTTAAGAAAAGTCGGTTTTATATAACTTCAACATCACTTAAGAAAAATCAGTTTATATAACTTCAACACCACTTAAGAAAAGTCGGTTTTATATAACTTCAACATCACTTAAGAAAAGTCGGTTTATATAACTTCAACATCACTTAAGAAAAGTCGGTTTTATATAACTTCAACATCACTTAAGAAAAGTCGGTTTTATATAACTTCAACATCACTTAAGAAAAGTCAGTTTTATATAACTTCAACATCACTTAAGAAAAGTCGGTTTTATATAACTTCAACATCACTTAAGAAAAGTCGGTTTTATATAACTTCAACATCACTTAAGAAAAGTCGGTTTTATATAACTTCAACATCACTTAAGAAAAGTCGGTTTTATATAACTTCAACATCACTTAAGAAAAGTCGGTTTTATATAACTTCAACATCACTTAAGAAAAGTCGGTTTTATATAACTTCAACATCACTTAAGAAAAGTCAGTTTTATATAACTTCAACATCACTTAAGAAAAGTCGGTTTTATATAACTTCAACATCACTTAAGAAAAGTCGGTTTTATATAACTTCAACATCACTTAAGAAAAGTCGGTTTTATATAACTTCAACATCACTTAAGAAAAGTCAGTTTTATATAACTTCAACATCACTTAAGAAAAGTCGGTTTTATATAACTTCAACATCACTTAAGAAAAGTCGGTTTTATATAACTTCAACATCACTTAAGAAAAGTCAGTTTTATATAACTTCAACATCACTTAAGAAAAGTCAGTTTTATATAACTTCAACATCACTTAAGAAAAGTCAGTTTTATATAACTTCAACATCACTTAAGAAAAGTCGGTTTTATATAACTTCAACATCACTTAAGAAAAATCAGTTTATATAACTTCAACATCACTTAAAGTCAGTTTTATATAACTTCAACATCACTTAAGAAAAGTCAGTATTTTATTATTATAAATAAATTTTAAAAACATTATATATAATTTAACTTAACAAAACTAGTTGAACATTTGGAACAATACTATTTAACAAATAATTTAGAATAAAAAAAAACCATAAATATTCCAAAAGAGACACTAAAATCCTCCATAAAAGAATAGGCCAACCAACAGCGGAAAAAGTATATTCTGGGTGAGTTTACTCAGAACTATATAAATAAGGAAAGCTATAGACTCAAAAAAGACTGTATAAACTTGCTAAAATTAAGATAACTCTATTATGATGACATAAAGATTAAATTACTGATGCTTTTAAGAAGATGAGTAGTTTTGCAACATAGAAATAGTGTAAGATGGAATACAACTGTAAGGTAAGGTTCTGCCGGAGGACACAATGCGACACGATGGAATGTGTTGCAACATAGAAATAGTGTAAGCCACGATGGAATGCGTAAATATGTCTACTAGAATAAATGTAAATGTCGATTGTAGCAAGTCTTGCAAACATATACCAGAAATAGTAGTTGATACGTTCCTAAAACGGAGCTATTAAACCTAACATAGAAAGAGAAATAATCAACCTTAGAAGTAAGCATGCGCAACAATGTTTGTTTAAACAGATCCGAGCGGGAAAAGATAACAAAATGCCAATTTTTACAAGAAACGAAACTGGATTCTTGGGAAGATCGCTATAATACCAGTAATTATAGGACTAACTAGCTAAGGTTCTACTGGAGGACGACTACTATACAATGCAACAAAATGCAATGTATAAATATGGTCACTAAGCAGGAAGTTGGATATTGATAGCAGCTGTTGTATACATCGAATAATGCGAGTTACTTCCCCTTTATTGTGATTACTTCCACCATCACCAATGCCTGCAACCTTCAACCACGTAATCACGTGGTATATTGTTGTAGTAAAAACTACTCCTCTTTTCCAGTGTTAATAAATTTTCTATTACGTTCACACATGTGTCTCTCTTCTCTTAATGTTCTAACTGACCTTTACTAATTCAGTTACAAACACCTGTATCGATCTAATACAACATGACGTCAGGGAATAACTACGAACCTTAGCATTCAGGAACATAAACTAAAAAACTATGAAACTTTTGCCGCCCCCCCCCCAATAGAGTAAACTGTTCATCCGACAATCTCGGACAAGAATAAGAAACATGGAGAAACGATTTGCAGTCATTTTTACAAGCAACAACAACAACAAAAAAACAGGAGAAGGTTAAAACATGAAAAAAGTTGAAATTAATGTTTTAACTCTAAAAATAAATCGTCGTTCGTACAAACCCGTGAAAAATATTCACTCCAATTGCGTAAAACAATTTTCTCTAGATTTCTCAACTCCTCGTCGTCACAAAATCGCAATTACATTCCAACCCTCTCGCAAAAAACCCTGTCCTTTTATACAGCCTTTTAATTCCGACAGTGCTACGATTTTCATATTCTTCCTCCCTTTTCTTTTCTCGTACACGACAGATACCGGGTTCAAATGGCGGTGGTTCTTGTGCGCATCATTTTGTAACCTCAGTGTCGTTCAATTCCGTTATACATTTTGACAGGAAATCAATTCGGTACATTTAAGTAATGAACGGACATTTTTACACGAGTAACACAATGCTGATTACACCGTGTTTTGATGACCTAAATTAATTGTTCTTGAGCAGTTGATTTTCTTTTTTTTATATAATTTTACGTTAAAATTTTTTAAAAATCTTTTTATTTTATTTGTTTATATTTTCATAACTTTTATTTCTTAATGAATTAGACATACACAAAAATAGTTGTTTCATTTCATGAAAAAAATTCTAACAAACAACACAAAAGCAAAAACGAATTCATTTTTCTTTTCTTTTTTTTTTAAATTGAATTCCTGGAATAAAAGTTAAGTTTTTTTTTTACTTCTTTTTTGCTTACACTTGTAAAAACTTTAATTCCATAACTTTTTAAAATAATCTTTAATATTAAATTTATATTATTTTTATTGCAATCCAATGTAATAAGACTGGTCATATGGCCCGGTATTGTTCGAGAAACGAGGTCGGGGACAAGGTGCCAGCGTTGACCTCTTCCCCAAACAGAAATTAGACGAGGGGCTTCCGACCATTCAGGTCTATGTCAATGAGACATTGTGCTCAACACTCTTCGACTGTGAGTGCTCTCGCACCGTAGGGCCTCTGTCGCACTTGGAATAAGAAGACTATTAGATTAACCATCCTCAATGGAGCAATGCGGACATGTTTCGAGGTGGGCACTGTGAACATTCGCACTAACACTGGAAATTCAGCTAACATTGAAGCGTTGGTAGTACTTGAGAAACCGCTCAGCTTTGACCTGCTCCTAGGCTATGATGCCATCAGAGCCCTAGGTGGTGCTCACATAACGCAGACGGGGGCGATACAGTTTAGGGAGAAGGTTCCAGTGTGTGCTGCTTTGAAGATTGATCAGTCAGGCTTTATTGCCGAGTTTTACTAGCAGCAGAAGGCTTGGACAGCCGCGTGGAGGTGGTCGGAAAACCAGGAACCAGTCAAACTGCGAAACGAGGTAACAGAGTACCATGTGCCCGACCAAATGAGGCCTGCATATGAAGAGGAACTTCGTGATTGGATCAAGGATGGCTGGTTGATTCCCTACCCCTATGAGAAACTTGGACCTCCCAAAGGACTGATTCCGTTGATGGCAGTCGCTCAGCACAACAAAGCAAAGGTGAGGCCAGTGATGGACTATTGTGAACTGAACACGTATGTTGATGCATTCACGGCAGATGCTGACGTTTGTGCTAGCAAGTTACGAGAATGGTGCCAGCAGGGTTCCAATGTGTCCCTGCTGGATCTAAGAAAAGCATATTTGCAGGTCCGAATCAGTGAAATAATGTGGACATTTCAGACGGTAGTGTTTGCTTTCAGGAGGTACTGCCTTACCAGACTAGGCTTTGGGCTGAACGTGGCACCCCAAATAATGAAGACCATTATTAACACTGTGTTGTCACAGGAAGAGACAATAAAAGATGGGACATTGGCGTACCTTGATAGCATATATGTGAACGAAGACATTGTGTCATCGTCACGTGTGAAGGCCAAACTGGCTGAGTTTGGTTTGACGTGCAAGAATCCAGAACGTTTGGTAAATGGCGTTCGTGTCTTGGGCCTGAACGTTCGGCAGGAGCGATGGACTTTGAAATGGAGGCGAAGAACTGCAGTTCCTGAAGTGCCCGATGTTTTCATGAGTCGAGCAGTATTCTTCCTGTGTGGAAAACTTGTGGGGCACCTTCCAGGGTGTTATTGGACTCGCATGGCAACAGGCATCATAAAAAGTAGGGCAAGCCCAGTCACCAAAGACTGGGATGATGAAACAGCTGACGATCTGTTATTTGCATGGTGAAAGAGACCATCGCAAGGGTAACGCATGATGACCCCGCCAAAGGAGACTAGTGCGTGCAGAGAGACAAACTGAATGTGTGGGTGGATGCGAGCTCTGTGGTAATCGGTGTGCTGTTAGAGAAGAATGGTGCTACGATTAAGCCCGCTTGCTGGTTGTGACCGGCGAGTGACGCTGCTAATATCAACCTGGCAGAGCTCGATGCTGTGATAAAAGGTATCAACCTGGCATTCCAGTGGAAAATCAGAAAATTACACATGCACACAGATTCACTATGCGTGTACCACTAGATATCAGACACACTGATAGGCAAGACTAGGGTGCGCACGATTGCAGCCACGAGATGCTGCTCAGACGGAGGTTGGAGACGGTAAAAAAGCTGGTTACAGAGTACAACCTGTCTGTGGATACGGTCCTGGTCACTTCAAATTGCAACCTTGCTGATAGGCTCACTTGGGTGCCACAGAAATTGTATGACACCATGAATTGGAGTCCATATTTTATGGAAGGGGGCCGCCTGGAGAGATCCTCACAGACACTGACACGGCCTTCTGCAGTGGGGAGTTCAGACATTTTGTAGACGATTGGGGGATCCAGCTCAGGCACAGATGTGCATATGTACCAAGTGGCAACGGCATCGAAGTGTGAAGAGTATCGCAGCAAGAAAACAATGCACGATCACAGAGGCGGTCTATAGATATAATGCTACTCCAAAGGATGGCATGACTGCTGCAAGCGCACCCACCAATGCGATCCATTGCTATAGAGTGCGCATCAAGGACATTGACGCCCGTCTGCCTTATTAGCAGGAAACCTGAGGGCCGTATGAGTTAGGGGACACTGTTTGGGTGAAGCCTTTCAATAATCAATGCACCAGCAGCTTTAAAAGAGGGCTAATCACTGGCATTATCAGTGAGTAAGCCGTGCTAGTCAATGGTACTCCACGCCATGTGAAGGATATCCGGCCTGCCCTGAATACGAACCTGTTGGCGAGTAGCAGTGATGGTTAATCGTCCAACGATGACCTGTGGATCCGTCTTATTTCCCGCGATGGTACAACTGTGAACCCCAACCCTGACGCCGATAGTTCCAGCACCCCATCTGAGAGCTCTGATGGAGATGAAGAAGTCCAGCCTGATGGTATAACTCTACGCCCTAACGCTGATGCTAATGGTTCCGACACATCTTCTGAGAGCTCCAATGAAGATGAAGTAGTCAAGCCAATCCCCCTTCGTAGGAGTGCCGGCAACAAACGACCACGTCCACCATGCCAAATGTGTGTTCTGGAGACCAGGGGGGAGTAAAAAGTTTAATGTAATAATCAAAGAGAAAAGCGACCCCGTGTGTGTGTCATGCGGTCATACAACTTACCTTCGGATGGGATGTGAGAGAAAGAGAAATTAAAGATGGCAGCGATGGATTTATAAGGTGTTATCTTGTGGAATCTCACGAGATCTCATCTTCCACTACACATGTATACAAATGGAATTGGGTCAGTTTTCTGATATAGTGCTTATTGGCAGAGGAAGTGAGGAGAGACGTGCTGGAAGTTGAGAGAGAAAGTTATCAGTGACGAATTCTTGCTGGACATTTGCGTATTGTCTTTTGTTTTTTTTTGTTTTGCTGTTTACCAGTCCATTTAACGTCATAACAGGTGAAGATTAACCCTGATAAATGTGTTTCCGGTGCTTTGTCACTAGTTTTCATGGGCCACATTATCAGCCCAGAGAGTATATCTCCGTTACCAGAAAAGGTGAAGGTTATACAAGACTTTCAACCACCTACTTTACTTCCTCAGCTGAAACTGGCAGAACAATGTTACAGAACGTTTAGCCATGAACTCCTAGCAATGTACCTCACAGTGAAACACTTCCAACATTCACTCGAGAGCCGTCGATTTGTAATCTACACTAATTACTGTCTGCTTACAAACACAGTGTTCTAAGCCAGATAAATATTCTCTCCACGAAACGCGCCACTTGGATCTTTGTTTCACAATTCACCAGCGATATTAGGACAACGAGCTATTACAAAGCTTTCATCGCCAATTGAAAGCAGCCTGTTGGGTAAGCCTGACCAACAGTGATGGAGCAAATGTGTACAAGTTGTCCTGCTTGGCTGTCGTGCATTAATCAAGGAGGACCTGGGATACTCTCCAGCCGAATCAATTCAGCTGTGTATGTTGACAGACTGTGAGCTTATTTTAGTAAGATCTCACCGATGCACTCTAGGGAACAAATCATCAGATCATCAAAAAAAAAAACAAAAATAAAAGAAAGAAAAAAACAGCAAGAACATTTTTTCACATAAAAATTGTAAATTGATTGTACTATTTCTCTTGTTTATGGCCAAATTTCCTCTTTCTCTCTCTCTCTCTCTCTCTTTCTGCCTAACCAGGGATTGATGTAGCTGTTACAGAGAACTATTTTCTCTGGTGAATCAACGCCTCCCTTTGAGTTCTTCCGCCACAGACTGACCTATCAGCTAAGAGAGTGCATCGATTCATCTCCTTCATAAAAAGTCTTAAGGGAACGTCAGTCAGTCAGGATCGGATCTTCAGCCAAGAAACCCCTCTTCTCTGGATATCTTGCAGTAGCATCGACGGCCACCACTGGAGACAACTGCTATTAGCTGGGAACGACACAGTACTGACTTCTTCCTTTATCGCAGTCCGACCTGTTTATGTTACAAATAAATATTTAAAATTGTTAAACAGATTTTCTTGTTATTTTGTGTTGTGTTCTTCAAATTACCTTCCCTAAAAACTTCTGTTTACATTAAGCGATATTATCGGTGTCTACCAAACAAGTCCATTTTAGTGATTACATGTTATTTGTACAACTAAACGGCAAATCTGCTAAAAGTACTACCGTTTGAAATGATAAAAGTTCTATTTATATTGTGAAACATTTAAAAAAAGGTTTCTATTTTTAAATTAAAAAGTTCTATTCATATTGTTTAAAATTTTAAAAAGTTTTGTTTAAAATAAATAAAAAAGTTTTTTTTTTCTTTTAAAATAGTTTAACATTAAAAAATAGTTCTGTATATATATTGTTTGAAATAAATAAAGTTTGTATTCTTTTTTTTTAAATTAAATTTGTTTTCATGTCTAATTTTGAAATAAAAGTTCTGCTTATTTAAAATTGTAAACTTCCGAAATACCGATGTCATTATTTATATATTCTTGGCAAAGTACCATCACGGTGATAACAGAGTTTCGTTCCTTTTATGTGATATAGAAATCAAGAGTATTTTGCCACCTAATCTCCAATCTTGCCTTTTTTTCCTATCAGGTTTAGATTACATTTGTCAATCTCTTGTTACAATTTATTAAGAAAAATTCTCTTATGTGTGCCCAGTTTATTAATAAATAAAATATATGGAGATAAAAAAAGGTTTATTTTTTAAGACTGAACATTTCATAATTATTTGGATTAGTCGAACTAATGGAAACATCCAAGATAAGAATATTGTAATGTTGCAACCAAAGGGACATAACTCCCAAAAGAGTTACCTGCCCCTTAAATGAGAATGTATTATGTTATATTTTTCCTCCTCCCCTTACACTATTTTGAGGGCATTGGCAAGATTTCAAACAGTAGTCAAAATAATTCAAATAATTTTCATATAAAAAATTTCAAATCTAAACATTTCACTTAAACTGATTTTTTTTACATAAACTGAATATTTCACATAAACTGAATATTTCACATAAACTGAATATTTTATATAAACAACTCAAATAAGAAAAAGGAATTCCACAAAACAGTGAAGTCAGTCAAATGGGAAAAAAGATTAAAACGAAGAAAAAAAATTTTATTTTTTAATCATTTCCGATGAAGTTTGATCATTTATTTTTTACAGACTTTTGTTATCATGTGCATAGAGTTTGTTTCGGCCGAATAATCCTCTGGCCTTTTTCAGATGATTAAGTGCGACCGGATATGAATTATGAATTTTGTAACTGTATCCACAGTAATTCCTGCTTTCCATAATTGATTTTTTACACTGTTTCGGCCTACTACTCCTCTGGCCTTCTAAGGAACCTTACTGGTGATGATTGACTTGTCTGGTGCACGAGTCATTTCAAACTTCAGGTATGCTCACTCGTCCTCTTTGAACTGAAAAACATACTGATATATATACATATATATGTATATATATATGTGTATATATACATATATGTATGTTTTTCATATGTATATATATATGTATATGTATATATATGTATATATATGTGTATATATATGTATATGTATATACACTTGTGCCCGATATTATTCATACCCCTCGGATCTTTGAGATTTCTATAAGAATATTGCTCAAACCAGAAGGTAGACAATATTAAAGGGATTTCAAACAATAAATCAAGCATAAGCATTTAATTTAAACTGAACAAATAAATAAATTATGCAAGTTTGAAACATTATACAAAGGAAAACGATAATGGCACTAGTTCAAAATTATTCATACCTCTCTTACTAATAGTCAATAGCATGCCCTTTATTCTTAATAACTGCCTGTAACCGTTTTGGATGTTTATCAACAAGGTTTTTACAAGCATCAACACTGATTTTTGACCATTCTTCAATGCAGTAGTTCTCCAAATCCCTCAAATTTCTAGGTTTCCGCTTTTTAACCTCAGTTTTCAATATGTGCCAGAGGTTTTCGATAGGGTTCAGGTCGGGACTCTGGCTAGGCCATTCCAAAACATTAATTTGATTATCCTCAAACCATTTCTTGACTATTTTGGCAGTATGTTTTGGATCATTATCCTGTTGAAGGACCCAGTTTGGTCCTAAATGGAGCTTCTCCGCATCCTGTCTAATGTTTTTCTGGAGTATCTCCAAATATTGCTCCTTCTTCATGGTTACATCTATCTTGAACAAACTACCTGGACCACTAGCCGAAAAGGAGCCCCCAAAAATTAGGCTACCACCACCATGTTTCACCGTGGGTATGGTGTTCTTTGGGTTGTAAGCTTCTCCTTTCTTCCTCCAAACGTAAGAAGCATCCATATGGCCAAACAATTCAATTTTTGTTTCGTCAGTCCACAACATACTTGGGAAAACGGACTCTGGAGAATTCACATGGGTCCTAGCAAACTTTAGACGTGCTGCAAGGTGTTTTCCGGTGTGCAATGGAGTCCTTCTCTGTCTTCTTCCTTTCAGACCATTTTCATGCAGAGTCCTTTGCAATGTTAGCCTTGATATTTTTATGCCAGAAGACTCCAGATTTTCTAAAATGTCCTTAGTAGTGGTGGTTGGATTTGCATTAACACTTCTTACAATATTCCTGGTGGCTCTAGCAGACAGTTTCCTTTTCCTTCCTCTACCAATCAAGTTGTTTGTTGTGTGGTGGCTCTGGAATT